>NW_005369870.1:2189266-2203194 GCF_000412655.1 Myotis brandtii
GAGCAAGAGGACCCTACACGTTTGGGAAGAGAACACTTGGAAGTCAGGTAGGCATACAGGCAGATAGGGTGATGGGAGGTGCTCTAAAGATACATTCTGCCAGCTTGACAGTTTTGCCCAGAAATAGTACTCCTGGGTTATGTGTTGTCAAAATGTAAGCCATGTGCTCTCCCGCGCTGCACTCCCAATTTCTCACACTGATGTGAGGAATGCTTTTCTGACTGCGTTCAGCTACTGTTCCCTCCATGGGAGGCACTCTTCAGGAGCAGACCCTGATGAGGAGTTTGGAATCAACACCTGTGAGCAGAAGGGTGCGGTAGCAGGACTGGGCTGCTGTTCCTGGCTGGAGAGTGCTATCTTAGCCTGACTTACAGGCCTAGTAGCCAGGAGGGGAGGTGGACCCCATCCAGAGAGGTGCACATGCTGCCTTTCAGAGAAGAGGCCTCTGCTCTCTCTTCCGGCATAGAGGGTGGGAGAATGGCAGTTCTTACTAGAGAATGTTGGAAGGAGTCTGAGGAGACAAATATTCAAGGGTCTACGCTGAAGCCTCCATCACTGTGTTAGCATCATGTTTTCCTAACCTCCGCTCTGACCTCAGCATAGGATGCCCTCCTTGTTTGTGTGTTTACCTTTCTATGAAGTTCAACCACTTTGCCTTCTAAATCCTGGTCCTTGGATTTCTCAGTCCTCTCCCTGCAGGAGATGAGACCCAAGCTACACTTTTATTTGTCCTCAGGTATTAGTTATCTTTCTGGTGTATCCACGGCAATTAGCCATAGTCACCCAATCTTACTGTCCAAAGAGCTACTGTTTCCTCCATAGATCTTGACCACCTGACATGTAACACTCATATACCTCACATTCCCTTTCACCAGCACATCATCCTGACTTACCACTGACAAAGGTTTTCACTACTGTCCCTGGTACTTGGAGCTGATCATGCCTCACCTTCTATCAGTGACAGGGAGCTCAGTGCCAGCCAGGACAGACATCTTCTCCAAGTCCCAGTCTCCCTGCCAGCTCTCTCAGAGACAGGCACCAGCCGCCACAGGTATTCATTCTCCAGAAGCAGACTTCAAACAAGTGGGTGGGATGCAGGATATTAAGAGTCAACTCCTGTGAAAGGAAGGGTGTGGAAGCAGGAAGCAGTTGAACTGCAAAGCAGACCCAACAAAGTATCTGGGAAGCTGGCAGGAAGTTCAAGAGCATGTGTTGCCGATCTGAGCTATCTCATGGACTGACACAGCTGGGATTTGTCCCTTCAGCTCACCCAATAACTAAATACAGGCTGTCTCGGGAAGGGCAGCAACCTGGCTAAGCGGCTCTCTGTAGCCGTGGCAGATCCCAAACCAGCTGACAGCCAGAAGCCTCCTACTGACCACACTCCCCATAGCCCCACCGTGGAGCCAACCTCCTTCTCCAAAGGGTGGCACAAATCTGACTACCACACTTTTCCTTCCTAACTTGTGAGGATATTTTTAAAATGCTTATTTTGTCCCAGTTTATCTTAACGTTGGGATCTTTTTTTTTCTTCCCAAAACATTTCCATAGGATTCAGAGAATGAACACACACATACTCACATGCACACACACTGTATTTCAAAACACTTCACAGTATACCAATAGAAACTGCATGTTGTAAAAAGATTGCACATTTTGTTCTATGGTAGTTAACTATTGTATATATGCAAGGAAGGAAAATCCTAGAAGCGTCTGCTTCTCCTTTGATTATAAAAGTTGATTTAGTTGAACT
Source organism: Myotis brandtii (assembly GCF_000412655.1). Taxonomy (NCBI): domain Eukaryota; kingdom Metazoa; phylum Chordata; class Mammalia; order Chiroptera; family Vespertilionidae; genus Myotis; species Myotis brandtii. Next base: position 2,191,020 of record NW_005369870.1, read on the forward strand.
GTTGATCTGACTGGTCCTAGAAAATGCTGGCTCCTGCTTCATTGTTCCTCAGGCCTCCCTCCTAATAGTGCAAATTTGAGCAAAAAGATAACCTTCCCAGAGAGAGGAAATAGTCCTCAGTAAAATGTATCAGTGTGAGCAAACCAGCTTACATTCAGAACTTGGTCTTTGACTATCTATATATACAAAACCCTAATATGCAAATAGACTGAACGGCAGAACAACTGAACACCCTGTTGCTATGACATGCGCTGACCACCAGGGGGCACGTGCAAAACATGGTGGGCATCAGCAACAGAAGGCAGAGCATGGAACATGGCAGGCGTTGGCCGCAGTAGGATGGTGGAGCAGGTGGGCGGGGCACCAGACCAAGGCAGGGCACTAGTCACTGTCATCGGGGTGAGCCTCTGATGGTTACTGAAAATATTTTGCTCCTGCACACCGCAGTCCCACCCAGCGTTCACACCTGCTGCCGGAGCCAGCCCCGCTTGCACCCACAACTGGCACCGGAGCCGCCGCTCGAACCCACTGCCGGTGCCTGGCACCAGCCCCAATAGCTCCATGCCATCAGCGGGTGCAAGTGGGGCAGTGCAGTCAGCATGTGGGAGTGGCAGAGGCAGGAGTGGGGCTGCTGGCAGACAGGGAACTGGGGGCCGCAGCGGGAGGGACTGGGTGGGGGTGCAGAGGATGGGCCGAGACCCGACCCTGTGCCCACCCCAGCCTCGTGGCTCACAGTTCCTTTCAAGGTGCACGAATTCGTGCACTGAGCCCCCAGTAATAGATATAAATGACATACAGGGAGCAGGGGTAAGAAAGACTATAGTGTGACCCTGATCTGATCTTCACTTCATTTTGGTCTCACTTCTGGAACCAGTACCAAGAGGTCTAGCTCTCAGCTAACAGCCTGATCTAATACACTGCAGCATTGTCCTGAGGGTTGTAACTGTAACCTCTTAATTATAAAATACACATGCAAAATTTTGTTCTGTTCTTTTAAAAATAAAATTCAATAAAGTCACTTTCTGTTTACATGGCTCTTAACTGACTTCCCCCAACCCTCACACACAACTCCATTTTGTGCTTGTAACACTTAAAAAAGAATTCCCCACAGTGACATGAATGTCAGCATTGATGAATCGTGTTTAATCCTCTTCACCTGTTGCCTTCCAGCAAGCATTCCTATACCCCAGAGATTCTTCCACAAAATAAAGCCCAGGATGGATGACTCATATACCTCCCATCAAAATAGAAGAGAATAAAAAAGGAAGGAAAGAGAATCAGTTACTGCTTTGTTTTAAGAGAGCTTCTCGGGCATTGGGATTGCTTTCCAAAAATCACTGCAGGCTTAGAGAGAGATGCAGGGCCACCCACGTGGTGCCTGGGCAGGGCACCTGTGATGAGCCTCCAAGAGGGGCTTAGAGAGAAAAAAAAAATTCTATTTTTTTCTCCTGTTGGTATTCTTAGAGATTTCCTTACTTTACTTGTATCTGAAAAAGATTCAATTATGGGGTTCAGGAGAGCCACAGAAGGGAACATACATTGTGTCCTAATCCCGAAAGTCTACCATCACCCAGAGCAACACAAATACAGGCAACAAGGGTCTGTTGGACACAGATCCAAATGAGTAAGACCCTTTGGTCAGGGCAAAGATAGAGGAAGATTCTTCTCCTTGATCTATTTCTGTTTTAAAATATTCAGTAGCAAGACTTACAGCAGAGTGTCCCTTGCCAACTAAGCCACAACTCTCTATTATGTGGTCTTCCAGGAATTGGTTCTAATCTGCTCAGTGATGCTTAGACCCATATAAGGGAAATAAAACTGATGTAGGCCCCTGGGAACAAGCTCTCCACATTTATACACCAACACTGCAGGTGCACAGCAGCAGAGCAGGAAGCTCTGAGACCCCAAGCAAGATTTTAGAAAGGCTTTTTCTTCTTTAACTGTAAAATAAATAGGCCTCTAACTCCATGCACTAATGTGGTTTGTGGGGTAGTATTTACACCTGTGGAGAGAGTGGAAGGTGCAGCTGAGGATCAAAGATTTTCTCTCAGGCTCTAACTAGCTTTCCGTTATGCAGCCCAGAGACCCAGCATGTTTTACTCAAGCTGTGTAAATAGCACCAGGAAGGGGGCAACTTTAAAGACCTTAGTTAAAATGGGTAAGTGCAAGATGTTGGCTGTCCTGAGCCCCTCTCTTTCAGAGGAAACTGCCACCGGGTGGGAGAAACACTAGCCATGGGCCCTGCAGCCCTGTGCTCTGCTGGATGGCCTTGGATGCGTCACCTGAACTCCCTGAGTGCTTCTCCCCTTACATGAGATGAGAGTGGTGGCACTGCAGGCAGTGACTGGTCTAAGGATCAAATGGGAAGGTGTGTGGAAGCGTTTTAAAGGGTATAGGATTAGGAATCTTCTAGAAGTTTCATGTTCCTTGTTTCAGTGGTACAAGTGTTGGTCAAATGTGGAGGATGGTTTTCAGATGCTACTACTTCAATGTCTAGTCCCCAAAACTTGTATCTTGAAGATAAATATAGCTACACCAATATGCTTGCTTTTCCTCTTTACTTCTTTCCCAGTCTTTTAAACCATCTCCTTCTATTCTGAAATTCCAACCCTTTTCTAGTGCCTGTGTTCCCTTCCTGCCCCTACATGATATTAGTTAATACTGTGGTATTTGGGCCAATGACATGATGACATGCTTCATGCAGTGGACTGGCCCGAGCTGTTCCCTGTTGGATTCCACAGTAAGTAGATTCCTGGATGGGGATTAGTGGCGGGAGGCTTCTTAGTGAGTGTACTTGGGTGAGGACGCCAGATAGGGCGGAGGGAGAAGTTTAGCTGCAATATAATTTCAGTAGAGGCTTCTTTCAACCATATAGAGAGTTCTGAATCCTGTAGGGACAAAAGGACCAAGCTCTCATATCGCTGTAAAGATCAATCATTGAATGCAGCCAACGCTGGGAAGGGGCACCAGCCAAAGCAATAGGATGCTGACAGCTGCAGTGTTTCCTCCATCAGCGCTGTCAGGAGGACTAAATCCTTCCTTTAGGACAGGGGATCTGAGTGGTGCATCTCAGCACTCTTTCTCGAAGGTCATTAAGCCACTATGGTTATATCCACCATTTACTGAGGGACTAATCTGACCCTTTGTGCTTCTGTGTAAGACGTATTACCTACTGTGGCATCAGACAGAGCATTTAAATCAAGAGGCTCAGGCTAAGGGCCCAGGAAAGATCAGGCAGAGGTAAGTCTTAGAGGTTCTCAATATCTGGAGCAAGAAGAAATTTTGGGAACCAGGAGACAAGGTCAGGAGGATTAACTAGGCCTCAGGAACCAAGATGGGCAAGAATGCAGGTCTAGGTATAAGTACAGTTGGGAGACCCAGAACCAGCGCTAGTGAGTTTACTCTTGGGGCAGAGGCAATGTCTACCCTCACTGTTGGTAATCACCTGAATGCCAGGCTCTTCCCCTCTCCTCCAAACAGGACGAGAATGTTCCTTTGGTGCTGTGAAGACATGTAAGGAACATGTGGTGATATAATGAGCAATAGATATCTATTGAATAAATGCTTCTCATGATTTTTTTAGAGTCAGAAAAATGGTGGACCACCATTGGATAACATGTTTCCCTTCACTGAGCTGTTAAAACGGCATTAGCCATTGTGATTTTCCTCCCCAGCCTTGGAGTCCAGAAAGCTTAGGGTTAATTTCAGTATTGATCTTCAACAACCACCTTGTCACAGAATCCTGGCAGAGATTACTTTCTTTTCTCTGTGACTTTCATCCTTTTTTCTCATCTTTCCATTTCAAACTCATTTTTTTTAGAAATAGAAGAAGTGTGCCATAGAAGAAATGAGCTCAGGGTACAAGTTACAGCAAAAGAAGAGCCCTGGGACCGAGAGAGAGAGAGAGAGAGAGGTGGAAGGATGCACTTTGAGAGAAAAAAAGGGATGAGAGATTGGGTGTGCTCTGCAGAGAGAGAAAAAAAGAGGGTGGGGAAAAAAGGGGATGGGGAAAGAAAAGGCACAGGCATGATCCATAGAGAGAGCCTCTCAAGCTCAACCTCTTATTTGTGATGTATCATTTTTATGTTAACTATCTCAAATCTATTAGTAAGCAAGGACATATTTTACAACTAGTGGCCTATTTTCTGATCTGAGTCACAACTCTGGGCCGGGAATATAAATTGTATCTATTTGCAAAGGTGCATAACCACAAGCTTAGAATTTCCAGTCAAGGGTGGGAGCTAAGGGTATGTTTACTCTTCCTTCCCTGAAAGCCATAGCTGTAAAAGCTAAAGGAAATTTCATCTAAAATGAAATTAGGAAATGGCTACAACCCCCAATTACAGAAAGTAAAAGACATTCTCAAAATATAGCAAAACTTAGACCTAAACTAGAGGTAGTAAAGACCATTCATGCTTCCGTGGGTCTTGGTAAGAATACAGATTTCCCTGAAAATAAATGAGTGGGACCTAAAGGGCCTAGATTTACCTGGAAGGATGGTTATGAGGACATGCCTAGGCCATGTGGAGACCATCCGAGGGGCATGTTACACACTGAAAAAACAGAAAGAGAACAAGGGTTGAAGAATTATTTTTATCTTTACTTTCTCTAGTTAGGACTCCTCTACTGAAACCAGCCTGAGGTGAAGCAAGGTTGAAGAGAGATCAGAAATAGCAACCATCCCACCTGCTTACTACACCCAACTAAGCAAGATAAATAAGTACAAAATAAGTCACCAAACAAAAGACTTCTGAGCCATGGAGCTGTGCTGTGAAGATACATGGACCTGCTGGCTGGTGATCTGCTTACCCAGAGAGGGAGAAGGGGCATATTAACCCGAAATCAGGGGGATTATGATAGCCTAGATCAGTGATGGTGAACCTTTTGAGCTCGGCGTGTCAGCATTTTGAAAAACCCTAACTTAACTCTGGTGCCGTGTCACATATAGAAATTTTTTGATATTTGCAACCATAGTAAAACAAAGACTTATATTTTTGATATTTATTTTATATATTTAAATGCCATTTAACAAAGAAAAATCAACCAAAAAAATGAGTTTGCGTGTCAGAGGTTCGCCATCACTGGCCTAGATACTATGAAATATCAAAAGGAGGAAAGAAAAAGAGAGGTAAAAGAAAGATGAAAAATACACAAATTAGGAAAAAGAATGTTAAGTCAGAAAGAGAACATAATAAAACCATTACAAAATGAAAACCATTAAAAGCAGCAAAGAAGAAAATAGATACCTCTGAAATGCAATGACATGGACTTTTTGAGACAACTAGGCAATACAATGGGAGAGAAAGACAGGGTAAGAAGTTAAGGGAAGATTAGAGACGTGGAAGATGGAAGCAAATGCCTAATACACATATATAATTGATATTTTTCAAAACAGGAATAGAACAAATGAAACCAAAAATGTTTTAAATATAATAAACCTTGGCAGAGAAAGAAATAAAACCCTAAATCTGCAGTAGAAATAATTACATTGTATCCTAAGAAATTTTACAAAAAAAAAGAAAGAAAGAAACAACAAAAACACTATCCTCACTGCAAAAATAAATCACAAGAGGATATGGAGAATCAAGTTAGTACCTGTGTGTTCAATAGGGACAATATCATCCCCAAGGGGACAAAAATCAGTTCTTGAGAGGGGATGATTAAATACCTTAAACATTATAATAGTTTATGGCCCTCCTGAGGCCCACAGTACATAAACAAATATAGAATACTAGAGGCCCGGTGCACAAAATTTGTGCATGGGTAGGGTCCCTAGGCCTGGCCAGAGATCAGGGCCAATCTGTCAGGCGACCAACAGGGTGATCGGGGCCCCCATTCATACCTGCCTTGGACTGGTGCCACCCACTCACCAGCCCCGCCCCCCGCCACCACTTGCCATCTGTGGGGGACTAGTGGGGCAATTGGGGCCCCCGCTCACACCCACCTTGGCCTGGTGCTGCCTGCTCACCTGCTCCACCATGGTCCTGTTCTCATCAGGGCCCATCGGGGCCAGCAGCACCTCCACTGCTGCCCGCTGCCAGCACCACATCACTGACACCCACCATGTTCCGCACCACCCCCTGGTGGTCAGCAACATCTAACTCCCAGTCAGTAGAACTCCCACCAGTAGGGACAATTTGCATATTAGCCTTTTATTATATAGGATAGTTGTGGTATTCAAGGCTCTTTGAGAGAGGGTGCAATAATGAAAATGGAACACATGTTCCATATATATATATGTTACTAGTATATATGTATCTATATATATAAAAGCCTAAGCAACTGAACGACCAAACAACCAAATGACCAGTCAACTGGTCAACTGGTTGCTATAACATGTGCGGACCACCAGGGGGCAGATGCTCAATACAGGAGCTGCCCCCTGGTAGTTACTGTGCTCCTATAGCCAACTTCCTGCAGCCAGCCAACCTCCCACAGTCCCTTCCCCCAGCCACCGGCCAGAGTCCTGCAGTCCCTCCCTCCCTCCCCCCGGCTGTCTGGCCCCCCCAATCGGCCCTGATCGCCGGCCAGGCCAAGGGACCCCACCTATGCATGAATTCGTGCACCAGGCCTCTAGTATATAAATATAATAATAATGAAAATAGAAACTGGGTTAGCATAACATAGCCACAAAATATTCAATGCAAGAACAATGTTTAGAGTCCTAGAAGGAAGAAGCATGCCTCTGATTTTTCAAGTGAACCAATTATCAGTCATGAATACAGTCACTAGCCATGCTTTTGCAAACATACAAATGGTCAGAATGTAACAACCACAAGCCCTTATAGGAAAAACTGATAGAGAATGAAATGAACCTCAGCCAGCCAAAAGATGGACCAAAGTAAAGCAGCAGAAATGAGGAAAGCTGTGATAGTTAAGGATTGATGGTGAGCACTGAAGCCACCAGAAGTTTATAACATTTAATGTAAGTGTTGTAAACTTTAACATTGTGAAAATAAAGGAACTAAAAGGCAAGATAGTGATATAGGGGTAGTGTAAGGATGGACAAGGGCATGAATTTTCCCCATATGTCATGGCAAGGAGTCAATAGATGCGGCTTTAAAAATATTTACAGTCATAAGGTAGCAACTAAAGGAACTAAAAACTAGACTATAAATCTATCAAAATATAAATAGGAGAGCAACAAAATCAAAATAAGATATAACCATATAACAAAAATAAAATACAACAGAAGCATTAGAAAGAGAAGACATAAGATGACAAGATTAAAGCAGGTTTCATATATAATATGTGTTATATATGTATATGAAATAATAAATGTTTTTAGATATTCTAAAATTGTTAAAAGGATTGATATGTGATTCTGATTTTTCCTTTTTTTATTTATTTGTCATCTCTTTGCCAGACAGACTTCAAAGCAAAAGGCATTAAATAAGACAAAAGAGTAGTTTGTCATTATAAAAACATTCAATCCACAGTGAAGCTATAACTACTGTTATATTTTATATTCCAATTTATTGTACTATAATAACACATACATTTGAAAATGCAGGAAATTTAAGGAGATTCCTCAAAAGAGGAGGATTTTAATTTATTTTTCTCAGCCCCAAACAAGTAAAATACTTAAAATGAGTGAGGATATAAAGAATCTGGAATCTAACCCATTAGATTAACATTTTTATAGCTCCAACCCTGAAAACAATGAATAGATCTGTTTTCATATATCTGTGAAAACATTTATAAAACTTGATCACATATTAGGTACCAAAACACACCAAAAAAAAAGTAGTGATAATAGTAACAACCATGCCCTCTGGTTATAAAGCAATAAAGTAGAAATTAATAAGTTAATAAAATCAATCAGCTGAAATGTTATAACTCATTCTTTAACAATTCTGGTCATGATTTCTTTCTTGATTCTAAAGGTACAGAATATCTAGCAAATAATAAAATTAAGACACTAGAGGCCCAATGCACAAATTCGTGCACCAGTGCGGTCCCTCAGCCTGGCCTGCGGGATTGGGCCAAAACTGGCTCTCCAACATCCCCTGAGGGGTCCTGGATTGCGAGAGGGCACAGGCCAGGCAGAGGGACCCCACTGTGCATGATCGGGGCGGGGAGAGACACGGGAGGTTGGCCAGCCAGGGAGGGACTGCAGGAGGGCTCCAGGGTGTGTCCAGCCTGTCTTGCTTAGTCCCAATCGGCTGGACCCAGCAGCAAACTAACCTACCAGTCGGAGCTCTGCCCCCTGGTGGTCAGTGCACATGATAGCGAGCAGTTGAGTAGCCTTCGCATATTATTAGCATATTACACTTTAATTGGCTGAACGGCCAACCAGTAGACCAGACACTTAGCATATTAGACTTTTATTATATAGGATTACATCAATAAAACCCAGGGGAAACAGCTAAAGCACAGGAGAAAATAGGAAGTTCTATACACTAACATTACTAAATAAAAATTCAACTTAATAATTTTTAAAAGATGAAACCTAAGGGAAGCCAAAGGAACAAATTATTTAAGATAAAAAGCAGAAATTGATACATTATAAAACAAAAAAGGCCAAGAAGAACTAATCAATAAAATCAAAATGTGATTGTTTGGGGAAAAAGTATTAAAAATAAGTCGACAGTTAACCTAAAGAAAAAATAAAAAGGATAAAGTATAAACAAATAATTAACAAGGAGACTAAGGAGGGAACTAAACCTCATATAACTAAGATTTTTTAAAGAATTATGAGTATTTTGTAAAAGCTCTATATAAATAATACTAGAGGCCCGGTGCATGAAAATCCATGCACTCAGGGCCGGGGAGGGGGGGGGTCCCTCAGCCCAGCCTGTGCCCTCTCGCAGTCAGGGACCCCTCAGGGGATGTCCATCAGCCGGCTTGGGCCTGCTCCCTGGAGGATCAGGCCTAAGCTGGCAGTCAGACATCCCTCTGGCAGCCCGGGAGCCCTTGGGAGCCTAAGATGTTAGTTGGACATCCTTAGCACTGCCACAAAGGCAGGAGAGGCTCCCACCACTGCCGCTGCACTGGCCAGCCATGCCACGAGCCAGTTTCTGGCTAAGCGGCACTCCCCCTGTGGAAGCGCACTGACCACCAGGGGGCAGCTCCTGCATTGAGCGTCTGCCCCCTGGTGGTCAGTGCGCATCATAGCGACCGGTCATTTTGGGTGGTCTGCCATTAGGGTCAATTTGCATATTACCCTTTTATTACATAGGATTGAATTTCTAGATGAAATGGATAGTTTCTAAGTTATAAATTATAAAAATTGAGAGCATTCTTAATTTCTCTCATGACTATTGGTTTATCTTCTTTCTCTTCTGGGGCCAAAGAACAACTACTCCCAACATCCCCACCCCAAACCCCAAGAACCCTAGGTCAAAGGCACTTTTTTCTAATCTTTAAGGAACAAATAATGTGATATTGCTTCTATGATATTAAAGCATAGAAAAGAAATAATAGATTATCTTGCTAATTAACATTAATGCAAAAAATCTCTAAAGTAATATTAACATTAGCAAATAGAAGCCAGCAGAACATTAAAAAAAAAAAAGATACCATGACTAAATAGGGTTTATTGCAAAATTAAAGGATGGTTCTAGAGTAATTAAAGGCCATGGCTTTCAATCAGATATTTATCACTTTTTCCCTGGACCAGTCTCATAACTGGTCCCTTCCCCTCTAGGTTCATTCCTCCTCACTGTCTATTATCTCACCACAGTTATCCTCTATATTGTTAACAGAGTGAGCCTCCTGATAAACAAATCTCTGTTTTGTTCTTTCCCTATTTATACACTCCACCAGAGATTCTCCACAGCCTTCAGAAAAAAGTTGAACCCCCTATTGTGGCATATGAGGGAGCCCTGCCCACCTCTCTAGCTTTGTTTCCAACCTACCTGTGTGACTGACTCTCTAGCTATTGCAAAGTACTGGGAGGTCCTCAACTCTTTCTGTTTCTTGCCTTGATGCTGCCCCTCATGCTAGTTCCTCTACATGTCTCTTCCTCTCTTAGCCTCCTCCTCAGCTTATTCTGGCATCATCTCCTCCAGGAAGCCTTCCCCCACCAGACTGAGTTGTTTACTTGTCCATCCTCCCAACAGTACCTCGTTCATATGTCAGTGGAATGGATAATTTGTGAGGCAGTCTCCCATTCTACACCTTAACCTCCCTGAAAATGAAGCTTTCTTTTCTCTCTTTTACTGAGCATGTGCCTAGCATATAGCAGACGTTAAATAAGTGAAGAAGGGATGAGTATTCCCAGTCTGGCAAAAAAAAAAAAATCATCTCCAAATTGAGAAAGTCACTGCAAGTAGTTAATGAAATCACCCAGAAATGGGGTCTCTGCTTAAAACTCCTCTATGCTGATTTCTGACCATGAGAGAGTTTTTTTCAGGACTATCACCACTTGAGGAATAGATGATTATCTCAGAGGAGGAGGTGTTCTCATGAGGTGTCTTCCTATGTTTGTGAGTATTAGAGACTCAGAATTTCATAGTTTGAAGGTGACAGGATGCTGAAGACTAACTGAGCCATCTAAAAATGCAGTTTGGAACAAGCCCAGGTTTATTTTGCCATTACCACACGAGCAGCACACTGCACACAAAGGTTCCTGATTTGACGTTCTAGAAGTAGGATCTTCCCACTCAGCACATCACATTATTTTACATTGCAGATTGTAAATCATCAACACAGGGAAGAAATCATGGCCTCTGCTTACTGGGAGCTGCTATTGTGTTTCTCAGTAAGGCTTCATTTGCATCTCTGGACACTTCTTGATATTCCTGCTTCAACAGCAGTTTCACTTGTCTCTCTTTCATATAATTCATTTTCCCCGGCAATTTTATTTAAAGATCACTTACAAACTTTTTGGCAGAAAAGCACTCATTTTACAGATAAAGAACAAGAGACCAGATAGATAAGTTGAGTTTGCCCACACAGCTAGTCATCCAAATCCAGAACCATAACATAAATACTAAAATCCTAGACACAATGTCCTTTGTTTGGGGAGAATAATACTTGTATTTATTTCTACTTTACTATAATTATCTGTTACAGCACAAAAGTCTATGTGCTCATTGTCTGAGACTCTTGATACAGCATCAACTACTATTTTATTCAATTATCTGGCATAAGAAGAGGCATATTTTCTAAAGTATTACTCAAAGACAAGATTTTAAAACCTGATTTTAACAACTAATCAGACAATACACACACTCATATGAGGTTACCAGACATATACCTCGAGCACCTGGAAACTACCTAGCAGATTTCTACTCTAATCAAATCCATTGTCAATAAATCACAAAACAAATTAAAATGCAACAGAAAATGAGGGGAGTTAACTTCAGGGTCCACCAGTATGTTCATTCCAGCACCATCTGTGCATCTGTTACATGATTAGACTCTGTGTTGGGCAATATTTAAATAACTGGGCAGCCCTACCATAAAGACCATATGCTTACAAGTGAATTAGAATTGTCAATACAAGAGCCATCAACTGCTCTGCAAAAGAATCTACTCTGAGAGAAATCTGTAAAAGTTGTGTTTTTTCCTAAACTGAAGTAAGATGGTAGAGTCTGATTGATTCCTTTTTTTTTTTTTTTTTTTTTTTTTGGTGGTGGTTTGGGAAATATTTGTGGAGGATGGAGCAGAGGCAAGCTGAGAGTGTTGGAAAGGGACTTCTTTCTAAAGACCTTATCCACAGGAAATACATTAGGCTACAGTGCAGTTATCACATGTAATCACACACCAAGTCACCCTTGCATGTTCAGTTTTGCTTTCAGACTTTATAGAACCACCCGGCAACGTTTCACAGAGCTCTGTAGAGGAACTATATTATAGTGAATCTCATGTATAGTTTCAGTGTTTACCACATACTTACAGGCAAGACCATGCCTTTTATGTATTAAAAACATGGTAAAATTTTTCTACTCTTTTCAAAACTCATTGCAATGCCATCTCTTGCCAGATCGTATCTTACCAAAGAAGCAGTTATTTTTCCCTCCTTTAATATGGAATCATTTGTAATCATTTGTTTTTGTATTTGCTCCCCCCCTCCCCACAAGACAGAGAGCAATTTTGTAGAACCACTACCTTGTGCAGTGCCTGGCACATATTAGATACTCACTAACAATTGAGAGAGAGAGGGAGAGGGAAAGAGACAGGGAGAGGGAAAGAGACAGGGAGAGGAAGAGGGAGAGGGAGAGGGAGA
>NW_005369870.1:2203220-2220480 GCF_000412655.1 Myotis brandtii
GAGAGGGAGAGGGAGAGGGAGAGGGAGAGTAGAGGGGAGGGGTGGGGGAGGGGAGAGGAGGGAGAGAAGGGAGGTAGCACTTGAGTCATCAGAATGAGAGCATGGAAAACACAGAAAAAAAGTATAGACCAGAGGAGTTGTAAGATTACTTCCATTGGCACATGGGCTGTGGAAACTCAGTCTTAATGAGAGAAAACTGAAGACTGACATCAAGACATACAGTATATCCTGTAAGTGTGTGCGAATAGTAAATTATATACCATTGTCATTTCAGAATGTAAGCTCAAAAGGATTTGTTTTAAGTGACAAAAGTCTTTATGAAGCCCAAGTTCATAAACCTCTTTGGGTATCGTTACATACCTGGAGAGACACTGCACTTTTATTTGAGTCAAGATTCTAGGGCTGAAAGTAAGCAAAACTCCTAGCATTCAGCCTGCACCTCCACATTCACCATTAGATAAACTTTTCTGAGCATGTTACCCATTCATGAGCCTGAGCTGACAGCCTGAAGTGAGCACGTGTGATCTGGTCTAGCAATCTAGAGTCAGTAGCCAGATAGAAGGCTACTGAGGGAAGAAATCAAGTCCAAGATAGAAAGTAAAGATGGAATAGAACCAAAGACTACATTGGCCTTGATGCCTCAACACTGACAATCCAAAATGGAAATATCAATGAAAATGTATTGAAATTTCACTTGACGTTAACTATCTACAAAAGTTTGAAATTGCCAAGTCACAAACAGTAAATATATTGTATTAAGTATGTTAGAACATGATGTTTCATCAGAAAACACTCTGTAGCAAATGTAACTCAATGAATAAAATTCTTAAGCATACACTTAAATATTTCAGTTCTGTAATAACCTTAGTTCATATTCAGAACCCTAACTTTACAAAAGGGAGAAACTGAGATTTAGAGAGATTTCCCTTAGTCTAAGATCTCTGAGTTAGTGTCAGAATGGGATTCCTAATTCCGACTAGAATGCTCTCTTCTTTCTGTACATCTGAAATAATTCACTAATTATGCATCATTTACTCAAATAGCTTAAACAATGAGGAACTACTTCTCTAACAGGTCCAGAAATAGAGTAGGTTCCAGGTACCCAGGGTCAGCAAGTCAGTGATGTCATCAAAAACCCAGGTTCTTTCTATCTCTCTATTTGCCTTCCTAGGCATAACTTCCTCCTAAATCTGACTCCCTTCAGGGTTTCAAGATAGCATGGATTGCTTCTTTAAGTTGTGTGTTTGCTTGTTAATATTGGTCATGGGAGGCAAGGAAGGAATATAAATCCCTTTCAATTTGGCAAACTTAGATCTTATGCTCACTCCTAATCCTTTAAAGCTAGAGATACTGCAATAGATCCAGAGTGCAGTTATCCACCTATATATAGAGTTAGGTAACAGATGCAACTTGACCACTATGTGTCTGTGTCTCAGTTACAGTTCAATTCAGTATGCAAGCAGCCAGAAATCCAAGCTACCCTGGATACAGCTTAAGGTGTTCCCACCTCTACCCCAACATTCCTCAATATTTCCCTTATCAAACTTCCAAAATGATATAGCATCTGGGGTGAGAGAGAAATTGACATAAGTAATTGTACCCATTTACCTGCAATTTCTACTCCTGGTTAGAAGAGCAACTTCTTCAGTTTTTTTTTGGTGGCACACATAGCAGACTCCACTGAATCCAGCTTTTGGGGCTTATGTAAATCAGTGTTGCACATTAGAATACCGATAGCCTACACACCACCAGCAAATCAATTAAATTAGACTTTCCTGAAGGCAGAACTCAGGCATAGCATAGGTATTTTTCACAGCTTCCCAGATGATTCTAAAGATACAGCCAGGGTTGAGAATCAGTGGTCATTAAGTATGTTGATTAGGTGAAGGTCTCGGTTAATACCCTTGAGTTGTCTAGTTATGGCCCTAGATTTTGAATTCTGGTGTGTTTTGTTGTTGTTTTGTTTTGTTTTTGCAATTTTCCCGGGTGACTTAAAGCATAATCCATTTAAATAAAACATTACCTGTGGTATAACTGCCATTTTAGGGAAGGATGCTGTGTCAGCTTCCTCTTAGAAAATGCTGCTCAATCAATGGCTGAATGTCTGAACCAAAATATTATACAGGCATGAGGGTTTTTGTATTGCTTTCTATCTATTTCTGGGTGTAGTGTATAACATACATTGGCAACATTTCATTTTTATATTGTAATGGGATCTCCATAGGCTTATGCTGAAATTGGTTTTCTGCTGTAATCTCACATTTTAACAGCCTCTATAGACCTGCTCAGAAACGGACTCAAAATTGTTGTGAAGAATATTTGGCATCATAATTTACTTTTTTAAATTATACAAATGCCTCTCCTCCCCCCGCCCAACCCAACCATGGGAGATATTGAAGTACCGTTATAACTACAATGGAAAGTAAATACTTGACATATTTGATAGTTGTTTTACTATCGCTAGAAACTGTTTTTCCCCCCGAGGACAGTCTTCAGTCATCTTCAGATTTTTAATAGGATTTTAACACCCATTTCAGACAATGGGGAAAAGTGACTTGATCCCTTTTCTTCAAATAAATGTTAGATTGAAATTAATATCATAAGCACTAGAGCTCTTCAAAACCCCTAGAGCACCCGGTTGGTGGCCTTCATTGTTAGACCTGTCCCACCCACACTGCCTTCCAAATAAATCAGACCACTCTTTTTTCTCAAATCCCCTCACTAACCACCCCTAAACCCAGGACTAAACCCATCTCCTCTGTGGTGAAATTAGCATTATCAGTTGCTCAAGCCCACAAAATTCAGAAGGGAGGATGACACCTGCTCCACCTGGTCATCGTCCCCTCTGCACAGTTTCTCTGGGCAGCTGGAACCTCGTTTCTTGGTCCCACAGTATTTCTGGAGCTCTGCAGAGTCTCAAAGTGAGAGGCACTGCTTATTAGCTCTAGACTATTTAAATAACTTCACCTCTATAGGTCCCTATTTCTTAATTAGTAAAATGCAAATATTGCCTCAGTGTCCTTGGGAGGATTAAATGAGATAATCTAAGGACTGTGTTCAATCAGCACAGTGTGTGGCACACAGTGAGGTCTCAGATTTTAGCTGCTGGTAACACACCCTAGCTACTGCTGGTTGTCACCACCAGAGTGACCAGGTCATGTCTTGCACAGTTCTCTGTTATTCTTGCATCTATCCCTGCTGCTGCCACCTTGCTTCCGGCCTTTACCATATTCTACCTGCGCTAACATTGCAACCGTGTCCATAACAGTCCCCTTTTCCTGCTTCTCGCTGCTTGTCTGTCCTCTCCAGCAAGGGGCAATGCACAGCTAAATGTATCATCTAGTCTCCTTTATCACGTCACTCTGAGCTCCACAATATGACCCCTCTCGCCTCTCCAGATCAATTCACTTTCTGGAAAATTGTTTTCCTGAGTCTTTGACACAACCCTTCAAAGCCACATTCATGCCCTGGCTGCTATGAGAACTTCACTAAGAACCTCAAGTTGAAGTGAGAGAAGGCAGATGCAGACTGACATGAAACAATTCCGGTTCCTAAATCTACCCCCTTTTTCTTGGTAAATCTCGTCTTACCTCTCAGAACTGGAGCACTACAGAGGGCACTTGGGAACTGCTGTTTTAGGGAAATGATAGGAGCAAACCACATGCGCTAAAGAACAAAAGGCCAACAGCTT
The DNA here is from genome assembly GCF_000412655.1 of Myotis brandtii. NCBI lineage: Eukaryota > Metazoa > Chordata > Mammalia > Chiroptera > Vespertilionidae > Myotis > Myotis brandtii. The sequence goes on from NW_005369870.1 coordinate 2,206,912, forward strand.
GGGGGCAGCGGGGATGGGAAAGGTATGAAAACACCTAAGGTGAGACCTCCTTCAGGAACCAAGTTCCCAAGAGTCTGCACTTTTGTCAGTAATCTCTGAGGAGAAGGCTCTGGGAAGATGATGACACCCAGTGAGGTCATCAAGTCATGCAGGGCAAGGACAACCAGCATCTGATGCTGCCTCTCAGCCCTTCAATAACACAGGAAGGGCATGGGCTTCCCCCAGAACGGGGAATTTCACTCTGCAAATTTTCTCTCCTCTCCCCTCCCCCCGCTGCTTCCCTAGCGTGAACCTTGCTTGTAGCTTGGATTTGAGGTGATTCACCTACTTGCTGTTCCAGGATGCACCAAACACTGTTCTACTCGAATTAAGAAAATACAATAGTCCAGGGCTCTATAAAGAAGGCTCTGGTAGTGGTGCCAGGGTTGGTGCAAAAACTCATAAAAGCATTCTCCTTTGCCGCTTCTCCCTCCATCAAAACGCACAGCTCTGTAGACAGGAGTGGGCGCCTGTGCTCACATAGGTGGTCTTTGCGCTCCTCATCACCAGCCTGAGCCTTGTAGTGCTAAGCACCTGTTCTCCGAGTCTCAGTTCTCACTCTAAGGGTACTGTGGCTGTGCAACTGCAGTCACTGCTTCATGGTACAGTATGATAGGGGGACTGTGTAATTCATCATCCAGGCCAGAATACTTTTTGAAAGTGAAAGAGGGAACTGTTAATAATTATATTAGGACAATGGGCACAAAACAGAGTCATCCTGGCAGAGTAGGATGTATATCAACATTCTTACAAGGGCTGTGGTTCACAGAAAATGTACTGGGGCACAAACCCCTGTCCTCTGTCCCCAGAGGTGAAGATGACAGAGTCCCCTGCTACCACCAACTAGCAGAGAAGAAGGAGCCCCTATTCCTTTTACCTACCATCATGCAGGCCTTTCCTGCTAATCTGATATTTACATTACAAATCATCTAGCTCTAGCTGGTTTGGCTCAGTGATAGAGCATCAGCCTGTGGACTGAAGGGTCCCGGGTTCAATTCCAGTCAAGGGCACATGCCCGGGTTGCAGGCTCGATCCCCAGTAAGGAGGGTGTAGGAGGCAGCTGATCCATGATTCTCTCTCATCATTGATGTTTCTATCTCTCTCTCCCTCTTTCTTCCTCTCTGAAATCAATAAAAATATATGTTTTTAAAAAAAGAAAGTCATCTGCAACTGTAACTCTCCAATACCGTTCCTCAGAAGGAAGGGGAGCTGGGTTTTCTGGTTTGATTCCATCTTTGCCCACCTTAGTCATTCAAAGGAATAAAGTAGTTTCCTTTTTAATTAAAGCATGAAATCAACCATCTATTCAAGTTAATAATTCTGAAAATATAGTTTGATTTGTGATAAGTACACAAAAAGAAAAATCTAAGTTCACAATACTCAAGAAATAAGGGGGAAATTCTAATAACAATAACAGCAAAAAAAATTAAAGAAAAATTTTTAAAAGTGTGTAAGACATAAGAAAATAAACTAAAATACATAAATGACTTAAAAAATAACATTTGGCATGATTATGAGTGAGATGGTTGACTAGTGTAAAGATAACAGGTCTTTCCAAATTCATTTAAAGTTTTAATAAAATGCCCATTAAAATTGCAACAGAATTAGGAGATGGGGTTACCAAAGTGGTTCTAAAGTTTATCTGTTGGTTTATTCCTTTTTTCAACTTTGTTTTTGGTATTTTCATAAATGGGTGATATCTAATCCTTGCAAATATTAGAACATATTATAAAACTAGAATACCTTAAATACCATTAAAATAATATTTTTAAAAGTAAACATTGATATATAATCTCAGAGCCAAATTTACTTCTGGAGCCAAATTTACTTCTGGAAAAAAAATTCAATAGTCTCAGATCATACCACAGAACAAAATAATCCAAATATATGTAAAAATTAAATAAAATATATGTATATATTTCTGATTTCTCAGTAAAGCAAGATTTTCTACACATTGGAACAATGGAAGCAATCACGAAGGGAAACACAGACTTGGTTATATAAACCTCTTAAACTTCTATAAGCAAAATTAAAAGGCAAGATCTGGGGCATGTTTGTAACTAATGGATGAAAGAGGATAATAGTTGCATTAGTTTTCTATTTCCAAAACAACAATGCCTAACAAACAGCCAAAGCTTCAAACGAGTACTATAAAAATTATTTTTGGTTCACAGACCGAGGTCAGCTAGGGATTAACTACATGGCTCTACTGATCGTGGTTGGGCTCACTCTCTTGTCTGGGGTCAACTAATGTCAACTGGTTTACAATGGCCTCTGCTCTTTTGCGCATGCTGCTCATCCTCCAGCAAGGGCATGTCCTCATGATGATGGCAGAGGTACAGGAGGGAAAACGGAAATATGCAAAGCTGTTGGGGCCTAGGCTCAAAGGGGGCACACAATCACTTCTACCTCATTCTATGGACCAACGCAAGTCATGTGGGTGGAGAAAGACTCTGCTTTTAAAGGAGGAACTCCAAAGTAACAGAACAAAGAGTATAATGGATATAAGGAAAGGTGAAAATTTGAGACCATTAATATAATCAATCTCCCACAACATCATTAATCAACCAAGAAACTCTCATCCCAATTAATAAATGGGCAAAAGGCTCAGGTAATCACAAAAAGAAGATACACAAATGGTAAATAAAAATATTAAATCTTAATTCAAATAAATAAAATGAAATTTTTAAAAAATATATTAAAATAAGGTGTTTTAAAATGTAGTGTTTCAAAAATATAATTTTCAAAACAAAACAACATATTATTATTTCTTAACCTATTTTCTACTTTGATGCTTTCAAGGAATAGAAATTGAACACTCACCTGGAGCTGAAACATACACATATTAATACAAATTTTCTAGTGAAACATGGAGCAATATGTATCAAAAGTGTTTTCACCATTATCTCAAACTTAGAGGGGATAAAGATACCTGAAGAGGTTTGTAAAATATAGATCACATGAAAAACAGACCATCATCAAGCCATCATAGCAATCCCAGAGGCATTTACTAAAGCCTGAGAGGGAGAAAGGAGAAATGGAGAAAGGAAGACAGACGACTAAGGTAAAAATCTAAATGAAAGGTGTCCCAGATGCATGCGTCCCCTAAGTAAAGAAGAGCACTCCTCTTCTTCGGTAGCATACATTTTGGTTCTGACTCAGATTCATCTTTCCTCTTCATCCTTTCTAACAGGGTTGTCCAGGCATCTACCCTACTCCCTGAAATTGTAAAAAAGGACCCCACCTGCACACGGAATTTTTCTGATAGTGATTACTTAGGTCCCGATATGAACACATAACCTGGGATGGGCCAGTCATACCCAGGGGAAGAATGTATATTCCATGCTCTGGAGAAAGACTTTTCTCACTCTTTCTCCTGATGGTTATGAATAAGGAAGCATGTACCCAAATTGGCATTGGTGATCATGTTGCAACCACAGGAGAAACAGCCCTTAGAACAGTGGTTCTCAACCTGTGGGTCACGACCCCTTTGGGGGTCGAACGACCCTTTCACAGGGGTCGCCTAAATACATCCTGCATATCAGATATTTACATTACGATTTATAACAGTAGCAAAGTTACAGTTGTGAAGTAGCAACGAAAATAATTTTATGGTTGGGGGTCACCACAACATGAGGAACTGTATTAAAGGGTCGCTGCATTAGGAAGGTTGAGAACCACTGCCTTAGAAGGTTGCAGAGCAGAAAAATGGAAAGTATCAGGGCCCTTGATACCATCATTGGATCTCTGATCACTATGCCTGGAGCCTGCTTTGCCTCTGACTCCCAGTTATGTGAGATATGTCTCCTTATTGTTCAAGCCTGCTGGAGTCTAGGCTTTCTGTTACTTGTGGCCAGAGGCATCCTAACCAATATACGACCCCCTTAACACATATACCTTCCCCTATAAGTATCTCCTTCCAAAGCATGCCCAGCCTTTGGAAGTAAAATTTCTTTACAGACTTAATAACATGATACAGAAAATCATCAGTCAGTGCTACTAGCCACTTCTGCCTCCAGAGGAAAGCCCAGTGTCAGACATGCCTGCCCCAGCTCCCTCTCAGCCAGGTACTAGCACAGCATTTCATACACCCCTGAGAGTATGAGATAAATGGAGTGGCAGTGGTGGTGGCCTGCATGCTATAGATCTATTTGTAGCTACAGAAACAAGTCAGAATCTCAGACCAAGTCTGTTATATGAAACTAAAAGGGCCTGGCTGTATGCAATATCTCCAATCATATTCCTGATTTCAGACAAGTCTGTTTTGTGCTCGGTGTTTCTAATCTATGAGAACACTACTTGCCTCTCCATTAAAGATGGTTATAGTCCCAATATTTTCTTATCTGAAAACCAAAATGTTGAAGATGTGCTATAGTAAATGTCTTTTATAAGATATGAGTTGCAATTTTGTTCTCCAAATCACAATTTTTTAAGCTCTATTATAGTGATTATGACCTTTCATTTGAAACGTTCTTGAGATTTTTTTAAAGCCATATTCATATGATTAGATACAAAAAGAATATTTTCAACACACTTTTAATAGGGCATAAGGGTCCAATAAAACAAATGTTCTGTGGATATGAGAAAGTTCAAATTATTGGTGTCTTTTTCAAAATTTGTATTAAGATTATATTGAGTTTTAGCATTGAGTTGGGAACTATTCCTATAGTACAAATGCAAAATCTCATCAATTTTGACTGCAAAAGAATGCAAATTCTGTCCTTCCAAGTACCTTAATGAATAATTAATATCCTGTTCAATGATCTGACTGCAAGCACCAATCAGCTGGCCAAAATAAATTGGATTTGTATTGAAGAAATAGTTCCACATGCTCATCACAAAGATTACTGTTTCTTTTAGGGAAAGCCTTTAATGGTGTGAAATGAAACACTATTGGCATACCTTGCTGCTATCTGCATGAATAATCATTCCTTTTTTAAAACACTCTGTCAAAGCACTGGCTGTTCTTAAAATTTAAGAACTATTTGTAAAAGAGAACTGCTCAATAACAACATAAGTTAGATTGATTTTTATGGAATAGGTACACATTTTTACTTCTCTTTTGAACCCTTATTTTCAATGCTTTAGGTCCACAGGAAACCCTTCCTAGCAAGGTAGAAGTCAAAAGCCCTGCCCAGTACACTTCCCAATCATGCTGTAACTTTCACTGGTGAAGAGAAAACTGTAAGAATGCTAAATATGTGATGCAGCTTCTATGAGTTTAAAACAGTGGATGGTCAACAGGTTTCAATGCAGAAGTCTGAAGAGCAGAAAAATTCAAAATCAGAAGAAAATGCAAAGGCCATTAAATTGAATCATCCATCTTGTTTTTTAATCCTCACTGCTTTATATATAACCAAGCAGACATTTTTGTCAGAAGCAAACTTGGGAAACACAAAAGACCCCAGGGCCCATCTTTTATGAGTGGAATGGTAGATACATGGTAGTAATAATAATGAAACCATTGAATAAGCAAAGTGATTTGGAAGTGGGAGAGATGGGGATTGAGTTTCTATACATAGAGATATGTCAATAAAGGTAAGGATAACTCATATTTGAACTAAATACATAGTTTTAAAGTCTAGTTAGTGGAAAATTATAGGTTTAAGTGCTCTTGAAGAAAATATAGCCCACAATAGACTAGTGTTATTAAAACAATTTATATAATTAACTAAATAGATAAGAATGATGCTAAGCTAATAATTTTTTATTAAAAACAGACTATTATAAATGATCATAAATATTATCAAGTTATCATAGTTTAAAAAGAAAGGCAGCAATTAATCATGAAGCCATGTGTGTGTCTGGGACTTTCCCAAGAGTGCCTTATCTCTATCTCTACATATAGTATACACAATAGTTTGCCATGCTGTCAATTGCTGAGCACCATTTGTTAACTTAATACTACTTGGGAAGCTGATAAGGGCACATATTTTAGTTTATGAATACTGAAATTTAATAAGCTTTAATTCAGACATCTCCTGTAGTTAACAGAATAAAATCCAGTAACTTTGTGATCTCTGGGTAATTGCCATGTAAAGAAAGGAGTTGAATTTTGAATCTGGTTTTGACCCATCAGGAAGACCTTGTGCACCAGCAGTGGACCACAGAATATAGTTTGCTGTAAAAATAACCTCTTTTTTAGTGTTCTTATATTTTAAAATTGAACTCCCCATGAAGGACATGCTGTCTTCCATTTACTCCTTTGTATCCACAAGTCTTAGCTGTTGCACCTCAGGCTGAACAAAACTATTCCAAGCCTCTTCCACATGACAGCATTTTTATTAAAGACTAGAGGCCTGGTGCACAAAAATTTGTGCACTCAGGGGTGGGGGGGTCCCTCAGCCCGACCTGTGCCCTCTCGCAGTCTGGGACCTCTCGGGGGATGACCACCTGCTGGCTTAGGCCTGCTTCCCGGGGGGGGGATTGGGCAGATGGCAATCAGACATCCCTCCGGCAGCCCGGCAGCCCTCAGGGGATGTCCACTTGCCAGCGGGGAGCAGGCCTAAGCTGCAGTCGGACATCCTCAGCACTGCTGAGGAGGCAGGAGAGGTTCCCACCACCACTGCTGTACTGGCAGCCATCAGCCTGGCTTGTGGCTGAGCAGAGCTCCCCCATGTGGGAGCGCACTGACCACCAGAGGGCAGCTCCTGCATTGAGCGTCTGCCCCCTGCTGGTCAGTGTGTGTCATAGTGACCAGTCATTCCCAGGTGTTCTGCTGTTAGGGTCAGTTTGCATATTACCCTTTTATTATATAGGATAGAGGCCTGGTACACGGGTGGGGGCTGGCTGGTTTGCCCTGAAGGGTGTCCCGGATCAGGGTGGGGGTCCCGCTGGGGTGCCTGGCCAGCCTGGGTGAGGGGCTGATGGCTGTTTTCAGGCTGGCCACACCCCCTTTAGGGTGGGGGTCCCTACTGGGGTGCCTGGCCAGTCTGGGTGAGGGGCTGAGGGCCGTTTTCAGGCTGGCCAGCGACTGAAGCTCCCAGCCTCTCCTTTTTTTCTTTTTTCTTTTTTATTCTGGGATTTATTTACCTTCTATAATTGAAACATTGTTGCCGTCACTGGCACTCCCAGCTCTGAGGCTGCGGCCAGCTGAAAGCAGGAATCTGGGGTTTGTTTAGCTTCTATAATTGAAACTTTGTTGCTTTTGGGTTCAGAGCCGGGCCGCGGCAGGCCGGGAACCTTGGCTTCCTCCATCACTGGAGCAAGCAAGCCTCATGTTTGCTTCAGCTGCGTGGCTGCCGGCCGCCATCTTTGTTGGCAGTTAATTTGCATATCGCCCTGATTAGCCAATGGGAAGCGTAGCGGAGGTATGGTTAATTACCCTTTTTGTCTTTTATTAGATAGGATAGCCTATTTTGTTTCTATAAGTCTTCTTGGCTTCAGGATAAACATTCCTATGTCTCTTGGCACAGCTTAGAATCCCATGGCATCCTGGTCACTCTTTGCTGAAGGAAAGTAATGTGCTGAGTTTGAATAGCTGGGAAAGAGGAGGTGAGCAGGGAGAAAATACTTAGCAGAGAAAATGGCATAACCAAAGATTCAAAAAGCACATAGTAATCTCAGGGCAGAGTGGGTGGGGGCGTGGGTAAGAGAGACAGTGAGCAGGTGGTGCAATAAAGAAGGTGGTACTAGCAAGCTAGAATAGAACCACACAATATACTGCCCAGGTTGGATTTTACTCTGTGTTTGGGAAAAAGCCAATAAAGCTTTCAAGTACAGAAAAAAAAATATATTTGAAGTGGTATTTTAAGAACATTAAATCTGACAGCAGCACAAGGCTAACTGAGAGGTAAGACATTGAGTTAAAAGACAACAAAGCATCCGTGGTTATAGACTTGGGCTATGGAGCCCAACTGCCTGATATGAAATTCCTCCTCTGGCACTTGCTGTGTGAACATAGGCAAGTTATTCAACCACCTCAGGCCCATTTCCACATATGTACAGTGGGCATAGAAATATTACCTACTCTAGTAACTAGGATGCTATCAGCAGAAAAGGACTACTTTATCTATGAGACATTATATAAACTTCATTATAACCACAAAATAATAATCCAGAGTAGAGACACAAAACATAAAAAAAGGAAATTGAGAAAAACATCATAGAAAACCACCAAACTAAAATGACAGACAGAAACACAAGGGAAAATAATGCAGTTATAGACCAACTAGAAAATAAAAGATAAGATGGCAGTAGTAACACCTCATATAACAATAATCACCCTAAATGTAAATGAATTTAACTCACCAATCAAAAGGCACAGAGTGGCTGATTAAAAAAAAAAAGAAAAGAAAAACAAGACCCAATTATATATGCTATCATCAGGAGATTCATCTCAACTCTAAAGACAGCGGCTCAAAGTGAATGGGGTGAAAGATGATACTCCAAGCAAATGGTAGCCAAAAGAAATCAAGTTATAGCCATACTTATATCAGACAAAATAGACTTCAAGCCAAAAATGATATCAAGAGACAAAGATGGATATTATACATTGATAAAAGGGACAATCCATCAAAAAGACATAACATTTACTAATAAATATGCACCCAACATATAGGAGCACAAAAATATATAAAGCATTTACTAACAAACCTAAATGAAGTTGACAGCTACACAATAATAGTAGGGCATCTTTAACACCCACTTACATCAATCAATAGATCATCCAGACAAAAGGCCAACAAAGAAAAATTGCCTAATGACACAAGATCATATGAACTTAATCAATATATACAGCACATCCCACACAAGAGCAGCAGAATACACTTTCTTTCAAGTGTACATGGAACATTTTCAGGAATAGACCATGTGTTGGGACACAAACCAAGTCTCAACAAATGTATCAAGTATATTTTCTGACCACAATGGTATGAAACTAGAAATAACTATAAGAAGAAAGCTGGAAAAATGACAAATGTGTGAAGATTAAACAAAATGCTACTGAACAACTATTGGGTCAATGAAGGAATCAGAGATATCAAAAAATACTCATAGAAAAGTAAAAATAAAGATATCACATACCAAAGTCTATGGGATGCAGCAAAGTGGTACTAAGAGGGAAGTTTATAGCAATATAGGCTTACCTTAAGGAACAAGGAAAATCTCAAATAAACAATCTAAACTTATACCTAAATGAACTAGTAAAAGGAGAGCAAACAAAGACAAAATTCAGTAGAAAAAAGGAAATAATACATATCTCAGTGGAAATAAATGCAATAGAGATGAAAAAGACAATAGAAAAGATCAATAAAACTAATAGTTCTTTGAAAAAAATAAACAAAATTGAGAAACCTTTCACAAGATACACTACTAAAAGAAACGGCTTGAATAAACAAAATCAGAAATGAAAGAGAAGTTATAATGGATACCACAGAATTACAAAGGATCTTAAGAGACTACTAAAAACTGCTCTATGCCAACAAATAGGACAAACTAGAAAAAAATGTATAAATTCTTAGAATCATACAACTTTTCAACACTGTAATAAAGAAATAAAGAATCTAGAATCTAACTAGACCAATGACTAGTAAGGACATTGAAATAATAATTTAAAAAACCTCCTAAAAAACAAAGTCCATGACCAGATGGCTTCACTGGTGAATTCTACCAAACATTCAAAGAAGACTTTAGACCTATATTTCTCAGACTCTTCCCAAAAACTGAAAAGAAAAGAATGCTTCCTAACTTATTTTACTAGTCCAACATTACTCTAATACCAAAACCAGACAAGGACAACCCACAAAAAAGGAAATTACAGGCCCATATCTCTGTTGAACATAGATGTAAAAATCCTCACCAAAATATTAGCAAACTGAATAAAACAATACATTTAAAGGATGGTATGTCATGATCAAGTAGGATTTATTCCAGGGATGTAAAGATGGTTCCATATCTACAAATTCATCAATGTGATACACCACATTAACAAAATGAAGGTTTAAATCTGATCAAATGCAGAAAAAAACATTTGACAAGATTCAACATCCATTTATGATAAAAGCTCTCAATAAAATTGGTATAGAAGGAAAGTACCTCAACATAATAAAGACTATATATGATAAATCCATAGCTAGCATCATACTGAAAACTTTTCCTCTAAGATCAGGAACAAGAAAAGGATGCACACTCTAACCACTTTTATTCAACATAGTATTGGCAGAGGGAAGGCAGGGGCTGGGAGTGGAGAGATTAACTGGGGAAAGAACTTATATGCATATATGCATGACCCATGGACACAGACAATAGTGTGGTGAAGGCCTGAGAGGGGCAGGTATGAGGCATAGGAGGTCAATGGGGGGAATGGGAGGACAATGGGGATATCTATAATACTTTTAGCAATAAAGATCAATTTTAAAAAACATAGTATTAGAAGTCTTTCCAGAGCAATTAAGCAAGGGAAAAAAAAATAAAAAGTATCCAAAATGGAATAGAAGAAGTAAAACTGTCACTATTTGTTGATTACATATGTTTATATATAGAAAACCCTAAGGACTCTACCAAAAAAAAAAAAAAACTATTCGAAATAATAAACAGATAGTAAAATTGCCATAAAAAATGAAATCTTGCCATTTGCAATAGCATGGACAGAACTTAATAGTATTATACTAAGTAAAGTCAGGTAGAGAAAGACAAATACTGTATGAGTTTAATCGTATGTGGGATAAACAAATAAACAAACATAACAAAAACAAACTCATAGATACAGACAATAGATTGGTGGTTACGAGTGGAGAAGAGGATAGTACTACTCCATGTAATATCCCAAGTCCCCTCTTCACCTCTGCCAGCTGTTTTCAGATTCAGAAATCTTACTTAGGCCAAAGAGGAAAATACTTAACTTATAAACCCAAATATTGAGATTTTTTGTGTTCTTGAATTTGAAATGTAAAAGTGGCTGGGTTCTAGATTCTAGAACTTCACCACATTCATTCTCCATTAATTAAATAATTTAATTTTCAACTTAAGCTGTGGAAATTAGGGTTTAAATTATTTCAACTAATTTATTAACATACTACTTATATATCCTTATAAAAATATTATCTATAATAAAAACATTCACAACTGGCTTGTGTGTCCTTATTATCTACACTCTCTTTTTTTACAGTTAGAAAGTATTTGTTAAGTTTATACAGCCTAAAAATTAAAAGGAGAGTTCCAGATGAATTAATTTTTCTAACTCCTACAATTTCAAACCCTCTATACCCTTTATACCCAAGTACCAAGATGGCATGAGGGGAAATGGAGTAAAGTTGATATGCATTACTTAGTGATGTCATATAGCTGTAGAAATTCCAAAAGAGAAAACATTGGACTTACCATGTAGATGCATCAGTTAGAAAGGAATGGCCCCACAGTGGTTCCAGGGGAAAGGATAATAAGTTGTGTGTTGACTTAGGAAAAGCATCTAATAAGAAAACCAGTCCTCTTAATATGCAAAGGAATTAAAAATGTTTATTTATATACATTTGTTATATTTTAGAATCATATGTTATCAGTATATTGCAGATGTTTTATTATACTAGTGACTGACATCTGTTTTTTTAATAAACACTCCAAACTACTATACTGACTTGAAAATGCTGAAAAAGTGTTGTTCCCACCAAATTAGCCCTATGTACTCTTCCTACATTTAAATTCATATTTTAAATTCAAATATTAGCTACGTCTCCATATACCACTGTCCCTACCCTGCATCCTGTTTAGCAACTTTTTATGTTTATATATGTGCCAACCCATATGCTCATCATATACCATGGACTTTATTTATAGTGAGTCAGCACAAAATGGGCACAAAATAACATCTAAAGTAACATTATGGTGATACGAGGTTTAGGAAGATGGTGACCGGCAGATGGCAGTGAGGGAGAGAATGTGAGAGAGTGAGGTTGCGAAAGGGGAGTGTGTGGACATGTGGAGAGAGAGAGAGAGAGAGAGAGAGAGAGAGCGAGCTAGGGACATTTAGATCCTGCAGGACTATTGGGGACTGGCAGACCAGGCAGCCTTAGACTAGACTGTGAAACCCCGCTGCCACTACAAACACTCCCAGGCAGCCGGCGCTGGCACAGAAACCACCATCTTGAAGGGCAGAACTACTGTGACTAGGATCCCAGCCTCACCACCACCCAGACTGGCCTCAGACGCAAACCGGGACCCTACAGCCACTCTGGACAAAGACCTGCTACCACAGCTGCAGACCCATAGACACCAAGACTCCAGACATCCTGGCTGCAGATTCCCGTGAGTCACAGAGTGCATCCCCCTCCCCACCAGTCCACTGCAGTGACTTAGGGCCTGCGTGACGTGCAGTGCGTGAGAGGGCCTCCCGCTGACACAGTGCGGCTGTGCAACCCAGCCCGACTAGCAGGCCAGGGGCTCTGATTATCGGCATGAGCACACATGGACTGATTCGTGGCACACACGAGGCTGCACTGAGCACCAGTGGCATTGGTTCTCGGCACACCCAGGGACTCTGATTGTCGACGCACGCCTGGGGACCATGATTCTCAGCACACACGTGTGGGGACCCTGATTCTCAGCACACGCACAAGGCTGAAGGTGCCAGAAGGACAAGAAGAGCAGCAAGGATTAGAGAACCTATTTGAAGAAATAATGACAGAAAACTTCCCTGTTATGGGGAACAAAAAAAAGTCACACAAGCACAGAGAGTCCCAAACACAGATGACCCCCAAAAGACCCACACCAAGACTCCATCAAAAAATTCCTAGACTTAATAAATGAATTTGGCACTGTAACAGGATACAAAATTAACACCCAGAAGTCTATGGCTTTTTTATACACCAATAATGAACTCACAGAAAGAGAAACTAAAAAAACAATCTCATTTACCCCTGCAAAAAAAAAAAAATTAAGATACCTAGGAATAAATTTAACCAAGGAGATAAAGGACCTGTACTCAGAAAATTACAGGATGCTGAAAAAAGAGATAGAAGAAGATATAAACAAATGGAAGAATATACCATGTTCATGGATTAGTAATCAACATCATTAAAATGTCCATACAACCCAAAGCAATCTATAAATTCAATGCAATCCCCATTAAAATACCAATTTTAAGTTCTAGAGCAAACTCTCCAGAAATTCATCTGGAATAAAAAAAGACCCCGAATAGCTGCAGCAATCTTAAGAAAGAAGAACAAAGTCAGAAGAATCACTATACCAGATATCAAGCTATACAACAAAGCCACTGTTCTCAAAACTGCCTGTTACTGGCACAAGAATATTCATATAGACCAGTGGAATAGAACAGAGAACCCGAAATTGACACAAGCCATTATGTTCAATTAATATTTGACAAAGGAGGCAAGAGAATACAATGGAGTCAAGACAGTCTCTTCAATAAATGGTGTTGGGAAAATTGGACACATACATGCAAAAAAATGAAACTAGACCACCAACTTACACCATACACAAAAATAAACTCAAAATTGATAAAGGACTTAAATGTAAGATGGGAAACCATAAAAATCTTAGAAGAAATCATAGGCAGCAAAATAGCAGACATTTGTC
>NW_005369870.1:2220635-2233539 GCF_000412655.1 Myotis brandtii
AGGGGGGGGGGGGGGGGGGGGGCGGGGGGGGAGGTCAATGGGGGAAAAAGGAGACACATGCACTACTATTTGTAATACTTTGAATAATAAAAAAATAATAAAATAAAGAATAAATAAAGTAACATCATGTTTTTTATCAGTGAATAAAGCCTATGCAAGACTTGCAACTACTCCATCCTTTTTCTCTTGCTGTCCTGCAGGTCCTGCCTTTACCAATGAATAACAATAAAGCTTCTGCAAATGAGAATCTGGAGGCTTGAAACAGGTCGATGATGTCAAAACTTGCTTTAAAACAAGGGCTACATAAGTGGTCTCTAGAAATGACTTCAACTGGTAAGACCTAGGCTCTCTGATTATATCCATGATTTTTCAAATCATTTCTGAGGTTTTTAACATCTGTTGCTATTACAGAAAGGCCATGTTGTCCAGGAGAAGTCAGGGGGCTGTACTCAGTACTTGGCCAACTTCTCCCCTCTATGACCTGGAGTCTAGAGCTGAACCCAGGCTCCTCAGTAAAATAAGGATAATAATAGAATCTTCTTTATAAGGATGCTTGCAGTGCTAAATGAGATAATCCATATAAAGTGCATAGCACAGTGCTTGGCCTATTGGAAGTACTCAATCAATGTTCCAATTATTGCATTAGCAAGAGATGGTTGTGTTTCTCCCAAGCTTTGTCTCAATGACTATTCACTGCAACAAAGCAGCTGTCACATCAAATTATTCTAGTAGAGTAGCAACAGCCCTTCCTTTTAGGTCACAGGGTCAGGAAATGCTCCTACATAAATGCAGGTCCTACCTGGATGAAGACCATTGAGTCTTCTCAGTTAAAAAAAAAAAAAGTTAAAAATTCACAGTCTTATACATGAACCTTGACCAACTGAAAGTAAAGGAGAAAACAGTAAGAATAAGAGTTAAATCAAAGACCTCCTGCCTCAAACCTCCAGACCAGCAAGAAGTGCTCCTCTTACATGCCAGGTCACTCCAAGACAAAGGCTGGTGGTGGTGGAAGATTTAAATCAATTTGCGCCATCCCTGTCAAACTGCTACTTAATATTTTTTAATAAATTCCATTAGAGAAGTCCCCACATTTTGGAAAAGAGCAAATGTCAGGACCAGCTTTGAAAGGAGAAAAGAAGAATGACCCTGAAAATGATAGATAAGTCTGCTTAATGTCACAAACCCTGGGTGATACTGGAACAGATCATCAAATGGCTGATTTATAATCACTCAGAAAATTAAGAGCTAACAAGTGCGATCAAATATCTTTGGGAGCTACAAATCATACCACATTAATTTAACAGAAGGGCGGGTTCTCTAAACAAGGGCAGCAAAAATGAAAGAGCCAGAGATAATTATCTCTTGAGCTCACAGCAACTTCAGAAGCTCAACAACCTCCTAGTTCAGAGGAAGTAGGAGAGCTTGTTCTGGATTACAGAACTCTCGGGGTTTGTTTGCCCTTAAATCAAGGTGACTGACGGGTTATTATTTCCAGAAAAAGGCCTAGACACTATTTCCATCCTTCACTGATGTAACTGAACATAAGAATAAGAGTAACAGTAAATGTGTTCCTTATACATTTTTTATAACCTTCCTCTTTTCCCACTTCAATAACACTGCAAAGTAGTTATTTTCTTCACTTATAAATGGGAAAACATTAATCTGAGAGGGATATATTTAAGCTGTCCAAGGCCATAGAACTTGTCAGTGGTAGAGCTATGGCTCCCACTCAAGTCTGTGTCTCTAGAATCAGGGCCAATAGGAATTGTCAAAACTATAATTTATAATAAGTAATCTCATAAGCCCTTTCCATGGAAAAGTGAATCAAAATAATCCACTTATTTTTCTCCTACCTCAGGCTACAGAAATTTGGTTAAGATGACAATTGAGGACAATCTTCAAGAAGGGAGACATTCAAAGAAGAAATGTGCAGTCTACAGAAGTGAGGATATAAACAGGCACTCAGCCCTAACGTTCTGATGATTGTGGGAGAAAAGAAGGATGGGATGCAGGAAAGCTTACATCAGTACCTTGGTAAATACATGTCAATTATATTATCACTTCCTGGTCCTTTACTGGCTGTCCAAATGGTTACCTCGCCTTCCACAACAGCAGGATACACACACACATTTGAAATCCGAAACAATTAAACCTATTTTTCATACCCTATGGATGCCCTGGTACAGTATTGTCAGTTAAAGAAAAATGTGCATAAAATGTAAAATAGAATGGGTTCCTGAAATACTAACATTAGAAGATGTTTTACAGATTTAGTTCTACCATTCCACCTCACAGGTGGAAATTCTAAGATCCAAAAAGGTTAAATTACTGCTTGCCCAAGATAACACAGCAATTTTATTTTAGTCAGGACAGAACAAGAACCTAGTACACTGAATCTGATAGCTCAATGTTTTTCTACCATAGCTAAGAGACAAGAAAGTGACTTTAGAGTGAGTGAATTAATTAATTAATTAATTAACACATGGTTCAAAATCTCTCTCACTCTTCCTCTCTCTCTCTCTCTCTCTCTCTCTCTCTCTCTCTCTCTCTCTCTCTCTCCACACACACACACACACACACACCACAAATAAAAAGGAATAGTTACTAGTAATGAAGTTACTAAAAATGAACAGTTACTAGTAAGTCTAGCAGATATTAACCAACTACAGCAGGAGATTTTAAATATCTGCCAGCAATACAGTACTTTGAAAGAAAAAAATATGGTGACAGATTTCAGAGATCCCAGGGTGTAACAAAAGCAGTATGATGACCAAGGGCCCAGATATAATTTTTCCTTTATACAGTAAAACCCTTCTTAAAAGATTGTGCAGTTTGTTCCTACATTTTAAAAAACAGGCAATTGAACTGGAGGAAATTCAGAATAGAGAAACAGAAATGATGAACCTTTTCTTGTGCAATCTACTGTGCTTCCTATTGAATGAATCCAGGCTTGAGTGCCTGATGGAATCTGGTGCCAAAAGTGAATGAAAGGGACAAGATTTGAAATGTAGAAAGGAGATCTAAGTTGTTCCTAACAAAAAAGTGTCTTGGCCATCCAGATAACAACACTCTGGAAAGGCCTATGGGGGAATCCTGGAACCAACTTCTACCTGGAAGTGCTTGTACCTGCTTAAAAGAGACATAAGTAGGCTGTGCTGGTGAGGAGAGGAGAGGAGGGGCGGGGTACCGGCAACCAGAGGCCTGGACATCTGGGGACACAGAGTCAGAGGGGCTCCCTGGCAGGAAGGCAGTGACTGATGGGGAAACGGATGAGGCCCAGCGAAAGCTTTGAGGAAATGAGCCAAATGGCTTGGCCTTAAGAAAGGAGAGATGGGAAAGAAAGAGCAGAGAGAAAAACCTGCAGACTGAGAATTTTTGAGCTGGACTGAAGAACAAGATGCTCTCTATTCCTCTATTCCTTCTGCTCAACAAAAAGACCACAGGCTTCAGGGGCTCTGTAGGTAACATCCAAAGAACACACAGAGCAGACACGCTGTGGGTCCCACTAAAAACGTGCAAGAAAGAGGGGAACCAACATTTCAGTGCTCATGAGACAGACTCTAAGCTTATTATTGCTCCTGTACTTGTTCTCTCATTCAATTCTCCCAGCAATCTGGGCAATATAATCTGTATCTTTGCTTTTTTATATGTAAAGCTCAAGGAGTTTGTCCCTTGACCAAAGTAAAAAAGCTAGGGAATGACAGAGCTGACATTTAAACCAGTATCCGTCTGACCCCAGATCTTTTATTCACTGTGGTAATAAGCCAGGTGTATTTGTAAGACCCTGAATCCTAGGCTAATGTTTTTTAATAAAATATATGTTTCTGTGTGACTTTTTGTTCCTCTTTTTTTCCATTTGAAGCCCAAGAAAAATTAGGTAGCAAAGGGAAGACTATCTTGGAAGATTAGATACAAGGCTTTTTGATACAGATGGAACTTCTTGAAAGTACTCCAAATTTAAAGTTAGCTCTCTTGGGTGTTATTTTTAATATGCATGTCACAGTTGATAAGGTGTCAGCAGGAAGGAATCATATAATACTTACAGCAGACATCTGAAGAAGATAATTGCCCCACCTGACATGTGTGACTGCTCCTTCATTATCATGTCAAGAGGACAGTTCTGCTTATAAATTGTTTGCAGTGAGAATAAAATAGGAAGCACTTGCTTAAAGCTTATTACAGCCTTTTAGAGTAACATAATTATGATTATAAAGTGTTCTACCTTGGTGTGAAAATTTTATTTGCTCATTCTTCAGAGTTTCTTTAAGATCAGAAAAGAAAATGTTATTTTGGTAGAATATGTTAAGAATAAAAGTTCCATTCATGGGAACTTTACTTGAACATTCAATCATATTCTCTGGAGGGTATAAGTATATAGAGCCTGCTGTGCACTCTTACTCAGATTAAGAACATCCTAGCATGTTGCCTTGCTGCAATTCCCCAGGACATCAAGGTCCCAAACTAATCATCAGGACCACCATCAATCTGCAGCAGGATTTAAAGTGAAAAAGTAATGGGATTTATTATAGTCAGGACTGAGACTGCTCTAACTCCCCAGCAAAACAAGCCAAGCCAGAAAGTGGCTTTCACACCTGCTAAAATTAAAGACCCCTGTAATGGGTACTCCAAAATCAATCATTGGCTTCTTACTGTGAATCAATTTCAGACTATATTCAATATTCACACAGTTTTAGAAACTAGAAGAGACTTAGAGACCACCTTATCCAATGCTGCATTTTATAGATGAAACTAGAGACCCAGTGCATGAATTCGTGCATGGATGGGGTCCCTCAGTGTGGCCTGCGGGGTTTGGGCCAAAACTGGCAGTCCAATGCCGCCTGCCACTCCTGCCTGCCACTCCCACTCATCCCAGCCCCCTTCACCTGCCGCGGGCTCATGCCTAGTCAGTCCTGATCTGGAGAGGCTCATGCCTCCATAGCGGCCCTCGCCAGCTGTGAGCCCTGATTCTGGCGCCTGTCCCAAGGGGGAGTGGTGCAGGACACGATCAGCCCTCTGGGCGGTGGGGTGCCCTTGCCAGCCGGGATCCAGATCCATCCCGCTGATGTTCACACAGGTTGTCAGGAACCACCTGGTGGCCACTTTTATATCGCTTCTTCCTTTGCAGAGCGTCTAGGGAGGGGAAGCAGCCGTGGTGCCCGAGGCCGACTTCCAGGAGGCTGACAGTGCTGTCGGGATCATGCTGGCAGCACTGGTCCATCAGTGCTTGGCCTGTTCTCTGGAGATTAGACCTGTAGGACTACTGAGGGAGTGAGTGGCTACCGTGGGCTCTGGGCTGCTGGGACAGGTCGGTCAGCTGATTGGCACTCCTGCTGTGGGAGCACACTGACCACCAGGGGGCAGCTCCTGCACTGAGCGTCTGCCCCCTGGTGGTCAGTGAGTGTCATAGCGACCAGTCGTTCAGTCATTCCGGTCATTCTGATCATTTGGTCACTTAGGCATATGTATATGATGGCCAAGGTTACATGCCTTGCCTGGAGTGATAGTAGATGATAAAACCAAAAAGCAGATCCAGACTCCTAACTCCAGCTCCAATCATCTTTCATTTAAAGACCATGAATCACTGGATACCTGAGGGAAAACAAAGCAGAAAACAGTAATCAGGCAAAATGTGTCTTTGGTGCCCTTCAACTTTCTGTTCTGTTTCTTGTGATGAGCGAAATGACAAGATGCAGAATCATGTGGAAGATTTCTATAGAACAAGCATTCCATGTATAAGTAGTGTCTGCATCCTATTGGTCAGGACATAGTCACATGGCCTCAAGCAACTACCTGAGAAAAGTCATTTAGCTATGTGCCCAGAAGCCAAAGGAAATTAATTTGGGTAGATATGTAGCAGTCTCCTTGAAATGTTCTAGTTCCTTGGCTTCTGTGACATTTTTATTTTCTTGTTCTCTTGTTTTTAGATTCAAAAACCACAGACTGAAGAAAAAGCCAGGTCCTCTTGAGAAGAACCAGGTAGCCCATCACATGTTTATGCAATGAAATCTTCCCAAATTCTAACCCCAAAATATCTGAAGCCATTTGCCAGAGTAGCTGTACACTAGGATAAAAAAGTATGTTCAAAATATTCATATTTTTGAGAATTTGAGCTGCTACTAATAATAAGAAACCCAAAACGCCATAATAATTATCTGGTTAAAATGAATGCCTATGGAGGCCAGGTAGTAAATGGAGCATTATACCAAGACAATTTTAGCAATGGTCCAATACAATGGTAAACCTGTCCTCTAGTTATCCCTTAGTTCCCAAGGGCATAATTGAATACACTTAGCTCCTGAGAAGTCCTTGCATTTTTTGTCTAATTTATGGAATAAGGAAAAACCAAGTGGACACCACTGAAACTGCCCCAGCCTTGGCTGATAGTAAGTCACAAACAATATTGTATTCCAAGAGGAATTTCAAAGATTAGCAGTACCCTCCAAGGCTTAAAGAAACATGGGTAGTACTCTCCATCGTATCCTTTCTGTTTTTTGGCACCTGAGAAAACCAGGTGAAATGTGGCAGTCGTCAGTAGGCTACCATAAGCTTAAACAGATGGGAGCCTCAAGTGCAGATGCTATTTCCAGATGTGGCATCTCTATTGGAGCAAAACAAAATGGCCTCAGGCACTTGCTCTGCAGCTATTGGCCTAGTGAATGTATTTTTCTCTATCTCCATTAATAGAGAGGATAAAAAGATCAAAAGAGAGGCAAGGACAGAATTATAATTCAACCATCTTGCCCAAGGATCAAGCTAACTCTCCTATTCTTTGTCAAAATATAATCCACAGGGACCTTGATCATATTGACATTACAGAGGACATAATGCCATTCCTCTATATTGATGACATCATACTAATTGCAAATAAAATGGATGCCCTGGAAAGATATATTATGCTGAAAGATGCAGTAAAAACCCTATGAAGGTACAGGAGTATGCCACATCAGTGAGGTTTTGAGAAATGCAGTGGTCTGGGATATGTCATTACATCCCTTCCAAGGTAAAAGACACTATTTTGACACATCTCCTATACTAAGCATTTGATTATCTTATTGGATTTTGGAGGGAGTATATGTCGCACTTTAAAATATTAGTAGTATACATCATACCTGGCCCATGTATTAGGTCACTTAGGAGACTGACAATTTTGAGTGAAACACAGGCTGTTGTGGTGCAAGTTTCCTTATCACTCAGGTTGTATGACCCTGAAGAGCCAATGTTGCTAAAGATGTCCGTAGCAGGATACTATGGAAATGTAAAACCTTGGCAAGTCCAAACAGGAAAGGTATGTTACAGATCCCTAGTAGTCTGAGGTAGGGCCAAGCCATCTGCAGCAGAGAACTATTCACCATTTAAAAAGTAGCTTCTGGTGTACAAACTTGGCCTCAATAGAAATAGCATAATTAAATTATTTGCATAATTAAGTTATTTGAAGGCAATAGATTATTTGAAGGTATAATTATATTATTTGAAGGCCTAATTAAATTATTTTAATAGAGCTTAGACTCCGTGTTCTCAACCTGTATTACACTAATGCCTCACCTTCAGCTCATGACAAACTTCTTCCCTGTGACAAATAACGGAAAAGGGAAAAAATCACGCTTGGTTCACCAATGAATTGGTGTAATATGTTGGTACTAACAGAAAGTGGTCTACTGACATAATACACCACCACCACAACCCCGTCAAGAGTGGCCCCAAAGGAGAGGGGGGAAAGCTAATCATCCTAATGGGTAGATCTGTAATTGGTACACTTGATGCTTCAATTAGTATGGAGAAGTGGCTAGAAGGAAAGATAGCCATGGTGTCCTGGGCAGTATCAAATGGCCTTTCCAGTTAAGGGCCTGGAAGAACCAAGAGTAGAAGACCACAGACAAGGAATTCTGAGGAAGAGGATATGGTGGGCTTATGGCAGTGGTCACTTTGTTTCTCTTGTTAATGCTCATCAGTGAGCATTCATCACAGAAGAAACCCTCAACAACCAGGGAAAATAACTTACCCCATGGATATTAGCCAGCCTCTCTCTTTGGCCATCTCAGTGTCTGCACACTGGGCCCATAAACCAAATAGTCATGGTGACTATGTAAGGGCTTAATAGTGTGAGTTCCCTCTCACAAAGGCTGACGTACTCTCTGCCAGTACTAGCCTTTGACATGGAACGATTCCTCCAGGAGAATAACCAACCACGTGGTGGAGGACTAATTACATCAGACCCCTTACCCCCTAGAAAAAGCAATAGATCCTTACTGGAATGGACACCTTCTCCAGATATGATTTAACCTTCCTTATCCTCAATGCCCCCTCCCACCTCATTATCTAAGGGCTTACAGAATATCTAATAACATGGAACCCCAAACAACTTTGCCTCAAAAGTGAAGGACCCACTTTCAGCAAAGGAGGTGTCAATGATAGGCATATGACAGTGATCTGACCATGTAATTTGTCTCCCAGAAGCAGCCAACCTGACAGAATGGTGGAATGTCCATTAAAAGGATTAGTGAAGTGGATGCAATGATATAGTAAGGCAACTCCTCTTCAGGAATGAAGGTTGTATTCTCCCAGGTATTGAGACTGATAACCTTTAGCTGTCAGCCTTTTTTAGAAATTGTCCCCACTAAAGAGATCCACTCACCCAAGGGCATGAGTCCTTCTCATGGCAGACATATCTGACTGACATAGGGATACAAAGACTCAGCCTCCTTACCCTACGTCAGAAGAATTCTAAAAGACCTTTCTATCTCCTGTGGGAAGATGAGGTCTCTGCTAGAACTGCATCACAACTTTTCTCTTTGCCCAGACCTGGCTCCTTTGCATTACTTCCCTTCCAAAAAGGGTGATCCCAAGGCCTAATAAACCTCCTACACATTAGTCTCTGGTTCAGAGTCAACTTCTCGGGGAACCCAACATGCAACACTCAGAGAAGACACCAGCTTGGGAATAATACCTTGGAAATTTGTATACGATTTCATGTTTTCTAGTTATTAGGGATACCTAAGGATATGTAGGGATATATATGAGATTATTTACATATATTTATGGTGCTATGTCTCTAATAGCTAGAATACATAAGTCTTAGAATCAAGGGGTGAAAGAGCAGCCCCTCTAATTAACTGACCCCAAGAACCCACTAAGGAATTTTTTTAGTCCATATCTTTATTTATTTTATTTTATTAGGTTTTTTTAGTTAAATTCTTTATTGTTTAAGGTATTACATATGTCTCCTTTTCCTCCATTGACCTCTCCTCAGCCACTCCCACTTCCCAGCACATGCCCTCACCCCCCTACTGTCTGTGTCCATTGGTTATGCTTATATGCATGCATACAAGTCCTTTGGTTGATCTCTTACCCCCGACCTCCCACCCCACCTTCCCCTGCCTTCCCTCTGAGGTTTGACAGTCTGTTCGAGGCTTCTGTGTCTCTGGGTCTATTTTTGTTCATCAGTTTATGTTGTTCATTATATCCCACAAATGAGTGAGATCATATGATATTTATCTTTCCCCAACTGGCTTATTATGCTTAGCATAATGCTCTCCAGGTCCATCCATACTGTTGTGAATGGTAAGAGTTCTTTCTCCACTGGGGAATTTTGCTTCTTATTCCCATAATCTTAGCCACTAATGAATTAGAAATCCTAGTTGAGGGGAGAGGATAGGAAGCCCTTCTGTGAAGGTACACAGTAAGAATTCTACTGAACTTGAAGCTGTGACTATACCTGATCAATTTGCTCTTCATGTTAGTAGACCAGGAGTTTCTGAAATGCCAAGGGAAGTACAGGAAGAGCCAAGGTTGTCCCTACCCAAGGGGAACAGGGAAGAATATGTCTGGAGTACTCTTATGTTTCCATACCCAATTACATCAGTATAACAGGGCAAGTGTAGCAAACACAGCCAAATGAGGACAAAGAAACTAAGGGTTTAGACCTCTAGGGGATAAAGGGCTGTATCACCCAGACCAGCAGAAGGGCTGATTGAGGCTGAGAGAAATTGGTGGTAGAAAAAGTAGATTTAAGTATCAACTAAGGCTTCAGGAAAATTGCTATAATGGGAACTATACCTGTTTCACTAACTCCCTTGTCTTGGGTCATTCAAGGATTGCAGACTGATTAGACCTATAATTTCTCTCTCAGGAAAGAATGGAATGAATGGTGTTCTCACCAAAAAAGAAAAAGAAAGAAAGGAAAAATTGCTCCTTTTATCCCTTTAGTAATATGGGAGCTGAATATCACAGAGGGCACAATCTGTGTGATACAAGTGGGGACAATATCAGATGCTGCCTGTGCACCACCCCAGTTCTTGAACCTTCACCCATCTCTTCCACCTCTGCATCTTTTCTCATTCAATTTAAATAGTTGCATCTTGACAGAGCCTCACCTTCTACCTGTGCCTTCACTCTTTTCTTTCTTCTCACATGAGTGCTGCCCTGTTAAAGCTGCTGCAGTACCATGCCTAATTGGTGCCCACAGACTCAAATACCCAATCGGAAAATTCAGGGAAGTTAACACCCTTGACAATGGGAGACCAGGGTCAGTAGATAAATTCTTTTCCTATCTCCCCTTTCCCACCCAGGGACAGTTCTGAGACACAATTTATATAACTTCTCAGAGATGGGATCCCATGGTTTGAGCAATTAATTATACTGGTAGTCATCTGGATAGTTCTCCCTCCTTGTGTGCATTGTTCACCTTAGTCCCTCACTCCTGCTACCTGAGATTGCATTTTCTAATAAAATAATAGCATAGAAGTCTTCTGCCTAAGCTTCTGTTTTCTTGGGAACTAAGAAATGCTAAGATAGTTACTATTATTATCACCTTGTACATTTGTTTAAAAGATTATCATTATTAACACATTTTAAATACTTAGAAGCAAAAAATTAAAAAAAATAAAAATAAATGCTTTGAAGCAATGCCTAAACATTAGCTATCATCATCAACAGTAACATTACCATTATTGTCACCTCCCCAGCCACATTTCCTGTCCCAGCCTCTGTCCCCGCCCCTTTAAATGTATATTTTATAAAAATTAAACTTGTCTATAAAAATTAGAGGACATGTTCCAAGGTGCTCTTGAGTAGGGGGTGTGGGGGGAGAGAAAGATCACTAGGAGTAGCAGCTGGGAACTATGCTGAGGTGGTCTTCATAATCTTCAAACTATTCTACACCTTACTAATATCTCTCCCTTCAGAACTCATACGTCACTAACTTCCAAACCAAGCAAGGTTACTTTTTATCTTATGGTGTTTTGCAATATTTAATTTATTTATACACATGCACGTGCACACCTACACAAATGTTGTCTTCCCATAGAGACTAAAGGACCTACTTGAACACCCTTCCTAGGGTCCTGATTCAGGCTGCGCAGATTCTGGTGTTTGATAAAAGTTTGTTGCTTGGCTGCTAGGCAGGCTGAAGTGGATTTCTCCTCATTGCTCCCTCGTGGCACCTTTTCTTGGCACTCTCAGTTGTTCACCTCACCTGTCTAGATTCCCAGCAAAGCATGACCTCCTTGTATTTGGTATTTCTTTTCCACAGTTCCATGGCTGCTGCTTCTCTCATAAGACTTTTCTTAGGCAGAGAAATCTACCTTTTTGTGGAAAGAGCACAGAAGAGCCCCAGAGCTCCTAAGTCTTCATGGAATACTCTGTTCCACCCTGCAGCCTGGCCACGCTGGCTAGCCTGGGCACCTTTCCTTTACCATAGACCCCTGCCTGGCATGCCTTGGAACAGCGGTTCTCAACCTGTGGGTCGTGACCCCTTTGGGGGTCGAACGACCCTTTCACAGGGGTCGCCTAAATACATCCTGCATATCAGATATTTACATTATGATTCATAACAGTAGCAAAATTACAGTTATGAAGTAGCAATGAAAATAATTTTATGGTTGGGGGTCACCACAACATTAGGAACTGTATTAAAGGCTCACGGCATTAGGAAGGTTGAGAACCACTGCCTTGGAAGAATATGTGTGGCGGTGTGGGATCCAGAGAGAGATCCAAAGTTGAGAAAAATAGAGAACATCCACCCCCTGCATATCCAATCCCAGGCTTTCTATGGCCCACACCTAGCTCTTAGGCTCAGTGAAGGGAATTTAAAGTCAATGATGTGGGGTAGGAGGAAAGGTCTTCTACATTGCCTTCACGTTTTCCTGTAATCATTTTTCCTTGTCTATTTCAGCAGTGTTCATGTCACAAACTGCCTGCCTCCAGGACTGGCTCTTGCGCTTGCTATTTTAATTTTCTCTCACCATTTTTGAAATTAAAGGGGCTCTATTTTTATTCCAGACCTGCCTTCCTCCCCCTCTCACCAGATTGCTTAGAATATAATCTGTCAAGAGGGAACAAAACCTGCTTTCTCCGCCCTCGGTATTGCTAAGTTGTTCATCTTTGTCAACCAGAGGGGATGGCAACTGTTAATGGGGCTTCCTTTGCATATATCAAACTCTAGGCAGGATGAGACCCGCAGGGCTCAGCATGTGCCGCGGAGTTCTTTGCCAACTTTGTTACCTTTGCAGCTCACTTCTTACAATTAGATGGATTCCTCATCTAAGGAGGGTCTTATCCTTGAGGACCTACAAAAAATAATCACTCTCATGGGTTTCTTTGAACATCAGATGTTTTATTCCTTGACGGGGGGTGGGGGGGGGGGGATTTAAAGACCTTCAGTTCTACTGCTCTAAAAAATGGTATCTTTCAGAAATACTGTTTTGATCATTTAAAACAAAATACAATTTAAAAATAAAGGCACAGCCGAAACCGGTTTGGCTCAGTGGATAGAGCGTCGGCCTGCGGACTGAAAGGTCCCAGGTTCGATTCCGGTCAAGGGCATCTACCTGGGTTGCGGGCACATCCCCAGTAGGAGATGTGCAGGAGGCAGCTGATCGATGTTTCTCTCCCATCGATGTTTCTAACT
>NW_005369870.1:2233772-2241837 GCF_000412655.1 Myotis brandtii
TAAAAAAAATAAAAATAAAAATAAAGGCACAATGAACAAAAACATATCATACATAACAGAAGAAAGTTATGACTTTTAGCTCAAACCTAATAAGCCTACCTTTTTGTACCTAAGGACGATCAGTACATTTTCAACCATGAATGAATGGTAGTAAATTCTGGATCAATTGGAACTCAAAATATACCAGAATTTTTG
This sequence comes from Myotis brandtii, assembly GCF_000412655.1. Lineage (NCBI taxonomy): Eukaryota > Metazoa > Chordata > Mammalia > Chiroptera > Vespertilionidae > Myotis > Myotis brandtii. The sequence continues at coordinate 2,233,968 of NW_005369870.1, forward strand.
GAGCCCATAAACATTTTTAGAAGAAAATAACAAAGAAACATGTTTTCACCTAGACTCTTTCTACACAAATCAAGCACCTCTTTATCTGTAGCTTTCACATTCCTCCAATCTCTTATAGCACTGTTCTAGTTAGGTTTATCTGGCTGTAAGAAGTAGAAACTCGGGCAAATCACTTCAAGTAACACCGGGCTCACTGAAAGGATGCACAGCACAGGGGTCCCAGGACATGCAAAATCCAAACCTCAGTGCTGGTGATTATAGGTCCAAGGGAATTCTAGAGAGAATTTCATGGATCTTCATTAGGGCATATAAAGTGATCTGCCATCAACATCACTTAGCAACTTTCCATGTGTTCATGTCTTTCCACCAACTGGCTTCCTCGCCCTCTGCTCTCTATCTACCTCTTCCCAATGTTAATGCCTTTACTGACTTAGAATTTGTTCTCTCACATGCTTCTATCTCCCAAGGGGAGAAGAAAGGAAAGAACATGAGATTCAGCTCTCAGTTGGCAAAGTTCAGTTCCTACTATTTCCTGGTGCAAACTCCCAAAATAGTCTGATCTAGTTCCTTTGATTTTCTCTTGTTTTATTGTGTGCACTAGGCCATATTATAAGTAGCTGGCTAGCCTATACATTGGCTGCCTTGGAGTCATGTGACCACCACTGATCTAATCAACCATCATACCACACAAAGATCATCATATTGCCCTGAGCAGACCATGAACTAGAGGGGAATCGGGGTATGGCCATCACAATGATTGACTTGGGCACCTCAAGTCCTTATATTCCTCCTAATAGAATCTAGTACTTAATCATGCATAATGTTATGTTATTTGCTAATTTTTTCATATATTCAAATCTCTTATGCTGGGCTAGTATATAAGCTTAGAGGTAGAGGTCATTTTTTAGATATCTGTGCTCTCCAGAACACTTGGCATAAGGATGGACCTGTTCAGTGAGCACTCAATAAATCTTCATTTACTGACTGCCTCAGAAACCTAGTTAAAACAACAAACAAAACCAGCTTGTTCTTGGGACAACATACACTCAACCAAATCTCCATATGCCTCTATATCTTCAAATTCTGTATTATCATTTTACTACTTACTATGTCTACTTAGATGCCAACATGTCCCACCAGGATTGGAAGTAATGTGTGATCATTCATTTCCCAAATAACAACACTAAGGCACTAGAAGATTATCAAGAGAAGAACTCATAGGTTAATTTTTTACTACTCGAAGAAAGAAGATTCCATATAGGTTGAAACAGGAGTTCATGCGTAACCCTGACTCAAGCAAACTACTTTAATATTTCTAGGCATTCTAGTTCTTTGTAGTTTTGCTGACATTTATCCTTCCCCTGCGTACCAATTACCTATGTTTCCTGAAGGTCTAAAAGGATCCCCAGAAGTGATGCATTCATAAAACAGTAGAGCTCTTTTCTCTCTTTTTGTGTTTAAGAAGCCACTAGATACAGAAAGATGATGTTGACTTGCTCCACCTCAAAACTACTAGATTCATGAAATTCTAGAGTTCAAAAGAAACCCCTGATAGTTCACTATATTTTAAAATTGAGGCAAGAGAGTGTAGCAATTAAGAGCATGGGTTTCAGAGTTATTTAGGACTGGATTCAAGCCCAGTGGTTGTGGGCAATTAATTAAAATTCTCTAAACCTGGAAATTCTATTCTAGAAAATGAGAAATAAATAATAATGTAAATTACTTAATCAGGTTCCTGGGTCATAGGTAGTATTCAAGCAATGTTAAGTGGATTTTAATTATATAATCTACTTTCATTAATTTATAAATGAGGAACTTAAGGCCAGAGAGGTAAAGTGAACTAAGTTTGTACTTCTGCATACTAACAAAGGTAGGTCTTGAACACTGAAACACTAAACAAAATAGTTGAGTGATCTTTTCTTTGAAAAAACAAAGCTCCTTCCTTGATCCATGTTATAGGCAAATAGATGCTCTAAACAAGATAAACTATATGTACTGGATGTTTTCTCTCTCCCAGACACTGACCAGATACAAAGTAGAAATAAAAATGTGAATAAACCACAGTCCTGGCTTTGAAGGACCTACAGTTGATTTGAAGAGACCAGAGATAATCTTAATAAACTAATAAAATAGTTTCTAACCAAATGCCAAATGTGTGGAACAGGTTCAAGGGTTTTCTAAGAATGAAGAGGTGAGATATGTCACTTCCCTTGGAGCAGTAAGAGAAAGCTTTTTTATAAGATTGTGTCTTAAGAAGGGGCAATATACAGAGGACATATTATAGAATTGTACCTATATAATTTTATTACCCAAGTCAACCAATAAATTTAATAAAAAATAAAATTTTAAGTGTGGGGGGAGATGGGATTTTTGATTGGGCAGTAGAGGGAGGAAGGAAGGGAAGAACATAAACAAGCTTGCACTTACTAGAAAGGGCATCACCGAAGTCCTTATTTTTCATCTAATTTGGGGATTTCACAGGAATATAGTTTTGTACCAGTAAAATCTCACTTACACAAAATAATTGAGAAATGTGATTTTCTTTCTTTCAAAGATTATACTTTAAGTCCTTTTCCATTACTTTTGGTATATTAAACATTCTCATAAGTGAATGCAAAGTGTAAATCATTCAGGGACAAAAGGTATGTGTGTAAATGTAGCACTCTAAGTGATACCAGGGCAATGTTGTCCTTTATTGTCATTAAATAAACATTTCCTTTTAACCACTAATTTGTTTAATAAGCCTCTGTCTTTTAATAAATCATTATAAAAATGCATTTCAATCTATCTTCTTAAATTGGCTCCTGGGCCCATGTATTCTTTCTTTGGGGGACTCATAGAGCCCACATACAGGGCTCTAATAGTGTGTGTGAACTGCATCCTGGAGGGTGCCACCACATCCTCGGAGTGTGCTGCACCTTCGGCAGCCTGTTCCAGCACTCTACTAGGTCACGGCTTCTGGGTGGTACAATATGTTAAATACCATAAGTGTGTGGTAAGGAAAGAGCTGCTGATGAGTGCCATGGGCCTCTGAGCTACTTACTCACATAGGTTGTGTGTGCCCCCTGGTCCTGCTTGTTCCAGATCCTGGTTGTACCACTTCCAACTCACAATGGAATGCAGCTGGGTACACCAGGTTTTATGATTTAGTGGTTTCAACAAGACCTGACAACTGATGGGACGTTCTGAACTCATGGTTACTAAGTGTACTCATGACCAGGTATGCATTGTCTTTCTAAGGTACTATTAGAGTATCAAGAGCTGTTTTTAAAAATATACTAGGCCCTTGCTCCAGAAACTCAGGGGTCTGAATTTTTATTCTCACATTGACAGATCAAATAGCCCAAGCAACAAAGCTGCTTGTGCTGCAGCCCGTTCAAAGATGGCCGCCTTTCATGTCACCACATATATGGGCCAAGGACCACTCCTAAATTTGGAATATGATACCTTCAAAACCCCACTACTATCAACAAGTTAAGTTCTGTGGTCGCTTCTCCTACTATCAAGCCTGCTCTGCAAAAGAGAGCCAACACTGAATTCTTAACGATGCTGGTGCATCTTTTACAGGTGTCTTTCTGGTGGCCTTGGTAAGTGCTCTGTGTCCTCTACCCCTTTCTATGGAATATAATCCTCTGGTGCAGCGGTTCTCAACCTGTGGGTCGCAACCCCTTGGGCAATCGAACGACCCTTTCACAGGGGTCGCCAAAGACCATCCTGCATATCAGATATTTACATTACAATTCATAACAGTAGCAACATTACAGTTATGAAGTAGCAACGAAAATAATTTTATGGTTGGGTCACAACATGAGGAACTGTATTTAAAGGGCCAGAAGGTTGAGAACCACTGCTCTGGTGGATCTTCTAACCTCACAGAATATCTCCATTCCAGCATTCCCTCTTCCCTGGGACGTTTGTTTCCTTCCTCCAGTGTCTGCAATGGCAATCCTGGCATTTCCACTTCACTCAGTATGGGCCATCATTTTCTTCTTACTAGAAGTCACCCTGACAGTGGGTTTGCACTAGGCCTTGGAGTCTGCCAGAGTAGGTAAATCATTTATCCTAAGAAAGTACCTACAAGCCAGTAGATTCTTCTGACCCCTCAAGAACCCTCAAAATCCAGTACCATGAGTACTCCCCTAGCTCCTGTCAGTATGGCTGACTAGGTTTTATAACTCTGTATAATACCATTCCTCCCTTATAAGACCCAGGTTATCCCCAAATGGGACATGCTATGACTTAACCCTAGTTACAGGCCTGGAAGCCAGGAGAAGAAGTGGAGCCATATCTTGACTGGGGTGGGGGAAAGTCTGTAACCTTGCAGCAGAATGCCTACAATGGCTTCTCACATGAAAGGGGTGTGTGTTGGCACTTACTAGGGCCAAGCTCTGAGTAGTCAGAACATTTGGGGGGGAAAACATATAAAAAACAGGCAACAAATTTTCCCCATCCCATGTGTCAGGATGGGGGTGGTTTTCTCAATCAGGGCCCTGACTTTGACAAAACAGACCTACCTCAGCTGCATAACCAATTGTCTTTGAAGCTCAGGACTCTATTCAGTCTCAATCCTGAGTTTGGTCTTTGTCTTCTCTCCCAGTGCTAAAGATAAAGGCCTCTTTTTAAACTACCAAAAAGGATTTCTTACCTCCTTAGTTATCAAATTTTAATTTCCTTCAGCTTTTTTTTATTATCCCTCTGACAAGTATTAACAACCAGCCAATTCCATTTTCTTGAATGAATTTTCCCTGTACTTTTCAAATACCTAAACCATTGCACTGAAACATTCTCTCAATTCACCAAAGAAAGTACTTGCAATTGGGCCAACATCTTATGCCAGAGACTATCTGTGCCCCCACATACTACCTGGGGTGGAGCTCTCATTGCCAACCTGGTAGTGAGTGACCCAGACCCCAAACCTCATCCTACCACCTGCTTTCCTGAGCACTCCTCACCACTGTGTCAGTTGGATCTTCTGGGAAGCAGGTGCTGAGACAGAGTTAAGAATGCAGAGTGAAATGTAATACTTGTAAAAAGAAAATAAAGAGGGAAATATTGGGCAGGGGAGATGGCAGACTATAATGAATATTGGACAAAGTCTCTATCCACCCAGTGAGAATCTTTGAAGCAAAGATCACCCACTAGGGGAGTCCCAGCTCAAAGGCTGAAGGGAACCTGAAAAAGTAAACCTCAAGGGGCTGCAAGTGAACAGCATTTCTTACAAGTTCTTTCTTGAAAAAGGATCTGAGCAATGCATCTCTGTGCCTGTCACTATTATAGCTAAAATAATAAGGTGTTGCCCTATGTTGATATAATTAAGGCCAAACTTCCCCTCGTGGGCATTTGGACAAATTCTACATGGCTTGGTTCATGAGGCTCTCAACCCTCTCTCATATCCAAAAGTCTCCAAGTTCCTCTGAGTTTTTTCCTAGTTATCTTCTTCACTTCCCCATGTCAAATGAGATTAGGAATAACCTCAGATAGAGAGGCAAGTTTGAACAGTACCCTCACCTTTGAAACGCTGTCCTATTTACTAACTAGCTTGTTGTGAAGAAGTCAAGTGGCTTACAGTTAAGTCAACCAAAAATCCAAGTCATGGTTGCAAGTTCTCCAATCAAACTCTGATTGTCAAACAGCTCCCAAGTTGGCATCTTTAAGTTAAACTACATTATTCAGGTAGAAAGTGCTGAAAATAAAAATAAAAAAGATCAACCAAAGGACTTGTATGCATGCATATAAGCATAAACAATGGACGCAAGACACTTGCGGGGGGGGGGGGGGGGCGGAGTGAGGGCATGTGCTGGGGGAAGGTCAATGGGGAAAAAAAAGAAGACATATGTACTACTATTTGTAACTTTAAACAATAAAATAAAATAAATAAAAATAACAGCCTATTCACTCTGGCTGGTGTGCCTCAGTTGGTTGGAGGATCATCCTGTACACCGAAAGGTTGTGGGTTCAATTCCCAGTCAGGGCACATACCTAGGTTGTGGGTTTGGGTTTGATTCCTGGTCAGGATGTATGCGAGAGGTAACCGATCAATGGTTCTCTCTCAACTTGCAATCTCTCTCTCTCTCTCTCCCTCTCTAAAGTCAATAAAAGCATGTCCTTGGATGAGGATTTAAAAAAAAAAACAAACACAAGTAACAGCCTACTCTCTGACTTTAAGTTTGCAGACTTTCTGGGCATGGGTAGGAAATGATTCAATGCACAGACCAGAGTGGAAAAGACATTTATACTACAAATCCCTGCTTGAGACCTATTGCTCAATGGAGTAGTTCCTTGGGAGCTAAAACCAGTTATGTTTTCAAGTCATCCCATTTTTTTACATTTTAGGAAAGCTTTGGACATTTTCAAAAAGAGTGAATCTCTAGCTCCTAAGAACTCAAGTCTCTTCTCCTCCCAAGGAGAATTCTTATGGATTAAAAATATGTCCACCTGGATAAAAATAATATTTAATTGTAATTAAGTTAGATGCTAATGTTATCAAAGAATTATCTGCTTGGAGAGGTGCTTCCCAGAAAGTGAATATAGGTGAAAGGGAGGGAAGAGAACTGGAGAGAGAAAAAACAGAACAGGGTTTTGGATGCTCTGTGGCTCCATATAGCAACAGAAGCCAAGTAAGAGATAGGGAGAATCAAGACTTGGCAAAATAAAATGTCATCTGAGCTCAGGGAGGAAGACCATGGGACCAGATTTCTAGAGTCACCAGTTGGGCTGATGGTTCAAGGGACCAGGAGAAAGTCAGTTTTTCCTAAGGTGAAGTGTAGTGAATAGCCACTTCCACATTTCCAAAGACCAAGAAAAGTGAGCTCGCTAGGATTCTAGAGACCGAAATAAATCCAACTATCAAGAAAAGCCCGTGACCTCAAGGTTGGGGCAAAAGAAGCAGCTCAGGAATGGCCATATAATTTGTGGGACCTGGTAAATACTAAAATGTGGGGCCCCTTATACAAAGATTATTAAGAATTTCAAGATGCAGCAAATGAGCAGTAAGCCAAGTACAGGGTCCCACTGAGCAAGGGACCCCCTGCAACTATATAAGTTGCAAACTCATAAATCCACCAGTGAAGAAACTGATTTTTATTAGTTATTTATTGTTGGAGGATGAGAATTAGGCCCTATCTTTAAAGAAAGGAGCATCAAAGATATCAGATATCAGGTCTTAAAATTTCCACAGCTGCCCTCTGGTCAGAAATTATTCATATTTCTCCCACGTACAAAATGGACTCACCTCCCAGGACCTCTCAAAAGTCTCATCCATTTATGTCATCAACTCAAAATCTAGGACATTGGCATTTAAATCAAGTCCAAGTGAGCATGACCAAAAGTTGTTTATCTATTGCTACATAACAAATTTCCCCAAAATTCAGTGGATTACAGTAATAAGTATTTCCTAGCACAGTTTCTGTGGCCAGGAATCAGGAGCAGCTTAACTAGGTGTTCTAGCTCAGAAACTCTCATGAGGCTGCAGTCAAGATGTCAGTGAGGGGTACAGTCATCTGAAGGCTTGACTGCGGCTGAAGAATCCCCTTCCAAATGACTCCCTCACATGACTATTGGCAGGAGGCTTTGATTCATAGCTGTGTGGGTATTTCCTTTGGTCTGTTTGAGTGGGGAAAAGGGCTTTCCCCAAAATGGGTAATCCAAGAAAGAGAACAAGAAGTCAATGCCTTTTATATACTAACTAGAGGCCCGGTGCACAAAAATTTGTGCACTCAGGGGGAAGGAGGGGTCCCTCAGCCCGGCCTGTGCCCTCTCACAGTCTGGGACCCCTCGGGAGATAATGACCTGCTGGCTTAGGCCTGCTCCCGGGTGGCAGAGGGCAGGCCCAATCCCTAGGTGCAGCCCCTGGTCGGGCTCAGAGCAGGGC
>NW_005369870.1:2243263-2279590 GCF_000412655.1 Myotis brandtii
TCACTGAAGCAAGCAAGCCTCCTGTTAGCTTTAAGCTGCTTGGCTGCCGGCTGCCATCTTGGCTGGCAGTTAATTTGCATATCGCCCTGATTAGCCAATGGGAAGGGTAGCAGAGGTACGGCTAATTACCATGTTTCTCTTTTATTAGATAGGATTTCAGACAACACATACCATCATTTCCACCATATCCTGTTTGGTAGAAGTCCAACCCCCACTCAAAGAAAGAGTAACTAAGTTCTTTCACATCTGGAAGTAAGGGAGAGATATCAAAGAATCTTGTGACCAGTTTTAAAAGTAGCATACTGACCAATTAAGTACATAGAGGGAGTATTCTTTCACTCAAGAATACTTTCTTTTTTAAAATATATTTATTGATTAAGTTATTACATATGTGTCCCTATCCCCACATTACCCCCCACCCCACCCCCACTCATGCCCTCACACACACACACCCTGTTGTCTGAGTCCATTGGTTAGGCCTATATGCTTGCATATAAGTCCTTTGGTTGATCTCTTTCCCTTACCCCCACCCTCCCCTACCTTCCTTCTGAGGTTTGACAGTCTGATCGATGCTTCTCTGTCCCTGGATCTGTTTTTGTTTATCAGTTTATGTTGCTCATTATATTCCATAAATAAGTGAGACCATGTGATATTTATCTTTCTCACTGGCTTATTTCACTTAGCATAATGGAATTCCCATTTGACCCAGTGATCCCACTTCCAGGAATATATCCCAAGAAACTAGAAACACCAATTAGAAAGGATATATGCAAGAATACTTTCTTATAAGAATATTCTTAGTTGCATAAAAGGCAATAGTAGATATAACATCCAAGAAATCACCAAAGATTGGTGAGAGATAGATGAGGGGCAGTACAATGGAGCAAGAAATCTGTAGGGAAATCTAGAAGCCAAATGGAGAAAACCCTAAAAAAGTGCTTAGGTAAGGGTTAAAAAATGATGAGATACAAAAGTGATACAATTTTCAGGCAACATATTGGGATAATACTTGGATAATACTTTTCTAATAGAGATTATAAGTCACAAAGGGCCTTATAATATGATTGAAAGAACACTAAATTTAACAGCAGGAATATTGAGTTATATTTTTTTTTGTCTGTGCAATATTCTGCTTATGTGATACTTGACAAAACATTTTGTCAGAGAGAGAGAGAGAGAGAGAGAGAGAGAGAGAGAGAGAATGTTGTAAGAAGCAAATAATATATAGCAAGAACTGAAGCTGTATATCTACAATTCATCTTTCTAGACATGTAGTGGGAAAACCTGTACCTCATAGGTTACAATGGACTAAATGTTTGCGTCCTCTCAAATTCATATGTTGACACTCTAATCCAATGTAATATTATCTGGAGGTGGGGTCTTTGGGAGACAATTAGATCATGAGGGTGGAACCCTCATGAATGGAATTAGTGCCCTTTTAAGAGGCCAGAGAGCTAGTTAGCCCTCTGCCATGTGATAAATCAATGAGAAGACAGCAGTCTGCAACCTGGAAGAGGGCTCTCACCAGAACCTGACCATGCTGACTTCCAGACCCTATAACTATGAGAAATAAATTTATATTGCTTATAAACCACTTGATCTATGGTTATCTATTTTAGCAGAACAAACTGACTAAGACAAGGGTTAAGACCTTCCAAGCAATCAAGAAAAAAAATACCTATGAGTTGACACCTTCAGCAAAGAATTGAATGGGGAAGACAAGACTTCCAATTAATCCCACAGCTTCACTGCTATAAAGGGGCTTAATCTTCTTTGTCAGTTTCACCTTAAAAATCCTGGAGTAAAACCCAGAACATTGAATCTTGGAATCCTTGAATTTTATGTCCACATCTGGGCCTAATCACTGTGACCAGATAGGCCCAGTATTGTTATTTAAAATATAGCCATCCTAGATCGTTTGGAGCCCAGGAACCTGTGACATGTAAAAGCATGCTAGCCCCACACAGGTATATTAGAACATGTGACTGGGGAAATGGGAATGTCTAAGAGAAAGAACTACCTATCTGGGAAGAAGAGGGAAGGAACTCTGGGAAAACAAAACAATAGTCATATTTTTTAGGAAAAAAATAACGAAAGCTTAGGCAAAGTTAAAAGCTCGGGTCATTGAAGGGAACTGAAAATATAAGGTCAGCCATCCCATGCCCTACTTTCATAAAACTAAACAAAGGTTCAGGGGAGTATGCTGTACCTTCTGAGTTTGACCACAAAGAAACTACTGCCCTCCCGAGATGAGTTACGTCAGGAGGAGCATTTAGGACAGGGAAGAGTGACACTAAACCCTGGAAAGGGGGCAACAGGTGGCAGGAATGCCAAGAGCTCGCCAGGGGAGATAGGCATGTATGGGCTCTTGGGGTGACTCTCTAGATAAGATTGAAGGTATAAAGTTGGGAATAAAGACAATAGAGACTTTGCTAGTACTGCTGTGAGTCAGAACAAAAATGTAACATTGATTTATGCCTTAATTATATTGTCCAGGCTGTTGTTGCTTGGGAAACCATTGACTACTGAATAATAATGACAAAGAGCTAAACAAATTAAAGTATCAATTTTAGAATTGATAGCAAACATCTATTACAAGGAGGATGAAGGCAAACAACACTTCCATTTCACGCTCTGAACCAGGAAATGTATTGGGTCTCATTTAATCTTCCTAAACCCTTTATGTGAGTACAGAATACAAGCTCCTTGAGGGCTGAGTTTTTGTCTGTTTGATTATTGCTGTATCCCCAGAACCTAAAACAATTCCTGCAACTTAGAAAGCTCTCAATGAGTATTTGCAAAAAAAAAAAAAAAAGGCTTGAATAAATAAATTGCCTCCATTTCTCATATAGTAAAACTGAGATTCAGACAGAGTAATGACACTGCTGAAAGAGGCACAGCTAACTAAGATTTTAAACACAATCTGTCTGACATTATCAAATCCTACCTCAGCCGTGGGCAAACTACGGCCCGCGGGCCGGATCCGGCCCGTTTGAAATGAATAAAACTAAAAAAAAAAAAAGACCATACCCTTTTATGTAATGATGTTTACTTTGAATTTATATTAGTTCACACAAACACTCCATCCATGCTTTTGTTCCGGCCCTCCGGTCCAGTTTAAGAACCCATTGTGGCCCTCGAGTAAAAAAGTTTGCCCACCCCTGTCCTACCTCCTTGGAAGTCATTTTCTACTAAAAGCAGAACTTTCAAAAATGTCTGACTCCACTAAACTCTGAACACTTTCAAAAGGAATTAATAGATATTAATATAGCTATATTAATATCTCTTTCTCTTCCTCTCTCTCACTCTCTCTCTTCCTTCCCCTCTCTAAAATCAATAAACATATCCTCAGGTGAGGGTTTAAAGAAAATTTTTAAAGAATGAGGAAGATCTACATGTATTGATATTACATTCATAAGAAATTATTATTCAATGAAAATGCAAGTTCTGAAACACAATGTAGAGTATGGCCCCATCCCTGAAACTGTAAATGTTTATGTAGATGCGTACACATATTCATGAAGATATGTGTGTGTAATAGATGAGATCACATAGGCATAGGAAAAATCTGAAAGGCTACACACTGCAGTGGCCTTGACAATGTACCTCTTCATCTCCTACTGCAGGGAGCACAACTTACCGATGAACCCGACTGCTGTGCTCTGAAATCCAAAGCCACATTCCCCGGAGGCTGATCCCAGCTTCAGAGACACTAAGGCAGGCCTAGTTCTGGTAGATGCATGACTCCCAGTAGGAGACTGTCTAAAACAGTGGTTCTCAACCTTGGCTGCACATTAGAATCACCTGGGAATCTTTTTAAAATCCTGATTTCTGGGCCTCATCCTCCGGAAATTCTGTTTCTTTGTTATGGGGTGGGGCCACAACATTAGTAACAAAGAAACAGAATTTCCGGAGGATGAGGCCCAGAAATCAGGATTTTAAAAAGATTTCCAGGTGATTCTAATGTGCAGCCAAGGTTGAGAACCACTGGTCTAAAAGATTCCCCACTGGCCTGGTCTAAATTAGAACTGTATCATAATCTAAGACCATGTTTCCCCCTCCCCTCTCTCTTTCACAGGGCTCAGACCTGCCTTGCCATCCAATGGCTCTCCTCGTCTCCTATGACTCACTCCTCATTGTCCCTGATAAATCTTTGCACATCTAATCCCAGGCTGGCATCTGTTTCTTGGAGTACCCAGAATAACACCAAGCAACAGTGGTTGCCTCGGGGAAGTGAAAGCATATGTAATTTTTTTCTGCAGGCAATATTACTTTTGCAAACTTAAAGATTCAAAAATAATAGTAGTGGCAATAATCGCCATATGCTTCAGGTGAATGTCTTGTCTGCAGGAGCACATAGGAGACATGCAGACTCTGGTCCCTCCATCAACAGAGCAGGTAATGACTCCTACTAATGATTGACCAGGACTTGATAGTTTTTATTCTCCTTAGATCACCCCCATGGCCTTGGCAAATAGGTAGATTTTGCATTATAAAGCTCTTATTTTACATTTTATATTGAATTTATTGGTGTGACATTGGCTTCAAGTATATGATTCTATAAACATCATCTCTGAATAGTTCATTGTATACTCACCACTCAAAACCAGGTCTCTTTCTGCCACCAGTTACCCCTTCTTGCCCTCTTCCACCTCCCTCCACCCCCTTTCCCTCTGGCAATAACCACGCTGTTGTCTGTGTCTGGGTTTGATTTTTTTAAAAAAATAGACTCATAGATACATAGAAGTGTCTGACAGCTATAAAGGGAGGAGATTCGGGGGGGGGGAGCTGGGTGAAAAAGGTAAAGGGATTAAGCAAAAAATAAATAAATAAACCTCTTTTATAGCAGAAGAACTTCAGCTTTCTGAGCCCCAGACCTCTTGATCCAATTCAATGTCCTATATTGGAGAACCTAAGAACCTGAGTGAGGAACCATGAACCAGCACACTGTGCTCGCAACCACCCCAAAAGTAGGCATTATCATAACTCTCATTTTACAGATAAAAACTTGCAGCCAGAGAGATTAAGAGACTTTTCCAAAGTCACACAGCAACAGTAAGTTGTAGAGCTGAAATTTGAAGCAAAGCAGTCTGATTCCAAATGAACTTGTTAAGAAAATCAAACTCTTTTAAAAAGTGGCAAAATAGGTAAATTTGTCTTCTTTCATGTATATTTCATTATTGCTCTTCCTCTCCTCACCCCTCCAACAGAGGTATATCTTCACCTTCTCCCATTCTCTCTTCCCCATGTGACTTTTTACTCTATGAAAATCCTATCTTCACATCATACTTGAGTTAAGGCATAATCTACAATCTGGACCTTGAAAAATGGAGAGGGGCATTGACTTGGAATTGAGAAGAGACCTGAGATTTAGACAAGAGTAGAGAAAAGGCCTAATGATTTAGGAGGAAATAGAAAGGATTCCATAATGGGATGTGAGCCTGGAATGAGATGAGCCAAGCTATGACAGAGTGAGTCCTATAAGTTTTCCTAAGAGTATTTAAAATTGAAGAATAGCTCAAGAATTTCAAACTAGTCTGAGACCTACGTGCTATTACCTCCAACAGTGACCTGGGAAAATGGAAGCAAGAAGTTGGGGAGTAGAACATGGGAATATGGAAGACTAGAGCTTCATAAATGAAAAATGGGAGCTAATTTAAGTAATGTGGGAGATGGAGTTCTTCTTTAATAGAGGATAGAAAATGTTTCAGAAATTAGAGGCATTGTAAATAAAATAGAGCTAAATCAAGGGCTGAATCACCACTGAATCATGCACCTATGTGGAAGACAGCATTTATTTTCTCCAGCCACCTTCCTTAAAGAGCACCAGATGTCTGATGTCTTCTGGCCAGGAGAGGTGGAAGAGAAAATAGCAGTTCCTGCATCAACACCCACAACCTCCAAGCTAAATTTAAGTCAGAATCCCAAGGGGTCAATAATCATTAAAGTGTGAGATCAGTTCACCATTCTACTTCTAGAAACCATCTACAAGAAGAGGATGCCAGTTCCCACATCAGGATGGCGAGAGGTTAAGCAAAAGTCAATGCAAGTTCTCCAAGGAGTCCAAGGCCAATAGCTGGCCACAGCCAGCAGAATCTTGATACCTTAGGCACATACTCATAGAGCATCAGCTATGCACATGGACTCAGAATGGTTGGGACAAAGCTAAGCATTTGGGGGGCGGGGAGAAATAGTGCCAACTGATGGGGCCACTGACCAAGTCAGCAGCCCAGGAGTAAATAGTAAAGAGAGAAGGAGGTATAAAAGAAGAAGACTAAGACTTTATTTCTTCTCTGAAAACCAGGTTTGTGACAACTCCTGGGGGCTCTTTTCAATGTTTGGTGCCCAAGTCCTTCTTGGCTCTGCTCTGAACTAAAACAGCACCACTGGGTGACAGCAAGAAGGGGAGAGTGTAAGAGGGGAATTTGGTGACAGCCCAGTAGAGCCAAGGGAAGGATGAGGAGTTCAAAATTTTGCCAGTTTCTAAATGGCCCAATGGGTAGTGAACTAATGACAAGACAATCACTTCAAATGACCTCTTCCATCCCTCCAGCTTTGGTTTGGTTTTCTTGGAAATGGGTGACAGTGTATCTTCCTCTTGGTTGCCATGGTAAAATCGTTTGTGTTCTGTTAAAAACTAGGATGAGCCTGGAGGAGACACCTGTCTTCATAGCACCTCTGTGGAATAATGGAAATTTTGCCCACACAGGTACAGAAGTCAGTGTATGAAGGTTCTCTTTAGAACTACATTGGGATTTGTCTCAACATAAGTATTTTGTGCCCAAGCCTGGGCTTCCCCAGCACTGCCAATCCTCTCCTTCCTTCTCTCTCACATGCCTCTATCAGGGCGCATACTTCTTCAATGCTATGGAGCCAGCACACTTTGTTAATCATCAATTTTCCAGGACAGTTTTTACTTCAGATGTCCCCAAAATCATAAAGCTACACTAGAAATTCCATTATTTTCACATCTAATTTATGCTCTCTTGTACCCATAAATAGCATTAAAATCCTCTTGCCAAACTTTTCATCCCAATTTTTATGTAAAAATATACTATTCATCCATTGCCAAAAGATCTGGGCCTTGCATGGGCAAAATTCAGCCTGAATGCCACAGCTTTCTCCTTCCAAACATAGGGTAGAAATTGTTAGTGGACAGAGCTCCTTGCCATTGAAGACTCGTTCTATTTCAACATCCTCAAGGCAATAGAATCTAAGCTAAGTGTCTATGTCAGTCAGTTATACATTTGCTCTCAGTTTTTTAAACTTATTTACACTAAGATTTCATTGTCCAATAGGTTAATGCAGTGCCCCATACAGTTCTCCTACACAGTAAATCCATTTTAAAAGGTACCTGTGTTGATAGTTCCTTTGGCCAAGGAATGTGTCCCTAACTGCAGCATTACAGGAGTTGAAGGAGACAGGTAAAACAGAGCTTTGGAGGGGGCGAGGGGGGCTGCAGTTTCAAACAGAATCATGTGGGAGACCCCGCTCCCACCAGTGCCAAAAACAAGCCCAGGATGTAAGTCAAATTTTTGTTCAAACTAGGATCTTGTATGCCTTAAAGAAATAAAGTTACATGAGTCCACCTCTTATTCATAATAGAATATCAAAAATACAGGCACTCTACATTCACCAGAACTACTCGAGTTCTCTCCAGTGGCCAAGAAGGCTCAAAGAAGAGTGGAAATGTGTCCCTACATCTTACCACCCCATCGGAAATGTGTTTACACATGAATCATGCCCATAAAAGGATGATTTGCAGATGAGTTTATTATAACAGAGCTATTTCGTAAAATGTTTGGTGTCTGGGGATTATTTTAAGGTTGATAATGAGCATTCATGTACCGCCTCCAGAAGTAGTTCTGTATTAGCAATGCTGTTTAATTTCTTATAATGTCACATTGATGAACTTACAATGTCACATTTTATGAGTTCAAATAAAGATGAAGGTAAGACTCAACATTGGCTGAACTATATGAGGACAGTTTACAGGGATAATAATAGTAACTTGAAACTTTTGGAGCAATTGCTGTAATTTTCCATTTCAGCCGCAATTTCAAATATTGAATTGCTGGCTACAGAGGGTACCCTGGCTCCTTAGTAAATTTATACAGTGAATGGTTTTTGGAATTTGAATAAAAAGGTCAGTGGACTATTTTTGTTTGAACACAGAAGAAAAGACAGGTTGGTTGCCAATTCTGGATTGTGTTCAATGACCAAAAATCATAAGGACAATATATTCACCAGCTTTTTCCTTTTCAAGCTAAAACTATCATAATGAGATTACAAAACCTGAAAGCCAAGTCTTTTTTGTGCTTTGATTCTTAACTTGGAGGTACTTACAGAATTGGGATTTGCAAAAACCTTAGGATTTGGCCTTCATATACCTTAGGGATATACTATAATAAACCTTAGAAACAACCTAAATGTCTACCAACCAGATAATAGTAGAAGAAAGTTGCCATGATCTGCACAAAGGAATAACATGAAGCCATTCAATTAGTTGTCTTGAAGAATTTGTAATTAAATAGAATCACACGCAAACATTTAGAAAAAGTCTGAAAGTGTAGGGTGGAAAAGAACGTACATCTCATTATTATACCATCTGAAGTTTTCATTATAAGAATTGTTCATTTAAAAAGTAGTTGTGTATGCAGCATAATTACACAAAGCAATGAGCTTCCCTCTGTATTTTCTCCTCCATGTTTTTCTGTATTTTCTCAATAGTCTTAAGAACACATGTATTACTTTTTTAAAACAGGAAATATTCGTATCTTTAAAAATGTCACCATAATCTATTAAAAACTCACTTGAAACAGTAAAAAGCACTGGTTACATACAGCCTGTTGGATTTCCTCACCGGAGTGTAGAGCATGAGATGCTGGCTCTCCAGAATATGGGGGGACAGGCTCTTCTGAGAGAATAGGCACAAACCACAAGCTTTAAACATCAGGAAGAGGTTTAAATAACATTGTCACACAAGTAACACTTTGCACCAAGAGTCTTTAGCATACTGAGACTCCAGCTTACATGGAAGCTACACCTTCTTGTTAGGGAATGTCCAGAAATTACATAGCTGGAAAACATGAAAAATATTCATTATGAAAAATTAGAGGAGATGAGCCTGAGACTAGGATAGGTATACTTTTTCCTTTAAAAATGACAAATACAAATACTGAAATATCAACAGTAAAGGTTTTATATTACTGGAGTATCTTTAAACGAATTTAAAAATTAGTTGATGACCAAACTACATTGGATTTTCCAGATCTTCCTTTCTGGAGACAACAAAAAGGGAATCCTCAATGGTGATACAGAAAGGCATTCAAGAACATTGCTAAGAAGAGAAAGCAAATTATACAACCCTATGCATATCATGATTCCACTGAATGTGTGAGTGGGTGGATGGATGGGTGGGTGGATGGATGGATGGATGGATGGATGGATGGATGGATGGATGAATGGATGGAAAGAAAAGAGCGAGGGGGAGAGGGAACAAAGATAGGAGGGAGAGGGGAAAGAAAAAATATTCATCAGCTTATAAGATTGGTTTTTCTGAGTGGTTGAGCTATGATTACCTTTTAGTACCTTCTTTTTGTTCCTTGATATTTCTGATTTTTCTACAATATACATGATGACTTTTTTAGTGTTTAAGTTAAATTGATGCTGGTGAAGGAATTGGACCTGGGAACTGAATGCACTTCTCTTTGACTTGTCCACCCTCCAAAAGTAAGTCCTAACAAAGACAACAATATAGCCTCAAGTCAGGCTTACTAATGTCCACCCAGTATAGCTACAGTAGAACTTGGACTTCAACCCAGGTTTGTGAATCCTAAAAGAGATTTGGTTCAAAGTCTTGGGCAAGGGGTTTCAAATATTTCCATTTTAGCAAGACAAGAAGATATCCTTTCTATGTCCTAAGGAATCTTCACACATTAAGTCTCAGACCTAATGGCCTCCATAAGTCAAGAACAAATTCACATGCTAAGTACAAAGATCAATTTCTGCTTTCTGTAAACAAATGATATCTGGTATGTTTTGGGGCTCATTGCTTCTTTTTATGCCTTCTGAAGAGCTAGGTTGAAAAAACTCCTCCCCAGGAACTAGGAGTTGGGAGGAGGGAACCCTTGTTTAAAACACTGATGTGAAGGAAATAAAATTGGGGCATTACTGACTGCTCTAAACTTACATTTTTGCAAAATAAATGTATGTTCTGTTTCCACGGAGCCCAGCTCACTGGTTTGCAGAACAATCTGGTACTTTCATCAGGAAGAGTGATTACTACATGGGTAGTTGCTGGAAACAATATCTAGTGTCCTGATTACTCACTGTCAAGAATTCCTTGTAATCAGATCAGTGAAACATTGTTATCTGAGAGCAGCCCCCACAGAGTCGCTCACACTGTTATCTGTGCACTTGTGCAGAGGAGGGTTTAGCCTGTAGTGTTTGAACACAGGAATGCAAGTTTTCCAAACTGCTTCCGCTGTTTCTCCTAGAAACGCCATCCTCACACCTTCCTCCCTGCCATCGAACCCAACAATCCTACTGAGCTGTTTTAAAGTGCGATCAACAGTCAGGCGGAACCCTGAGCTCGGGCCTCAGGATGCAGGCCCGAGCTCAAGGGGATAGGACCCCTGGGGGCTTTTGCACCCCTCAAGGTCCTGGAGGCTAGCTTTCCTGCCAGACTCCTCCCAGCCCTGCAGCTGAGGGCACAGGCCTCAGCAGGTCTGCTTGTAAGGGGCAATGGTGTGGGCCAGCCACGTGGTCACATCCCCCATTGGCTCGTGGGGCCCAGGGGGTGCTGTCCATTTGCCCATCTGTACATACCGTCTCCCCATCCCATCCAGCCCCCAAGTAAGCGCTCTGCCCAGAGGTGCTGGAGGGCGCAGCCCCTCCCTTTACTCCGAGGTTTTCCCCATGTATTTCTGCCTGTGATTCCCGTGATTCCTTCTGGAAACTGTGTTCTCCCCAAAGCCATGAAAGGTGTGCCCTCTTCATACCACCGCCAAATGATT
The DNA here is from genome assembly GCF_000412655.1 of Myotis brandtii. NCBI lineage: Eukaryota > Metazoa > Chordata > Mammalia > Chiroptera > Vespertilionidae > Myotis > Myotis brandtii. The sequence continues at coordinate 2,254,282 of NW_005369870.1, forward strand.
TTTTTAAATAAAGAAAAAGAAACATCTGCAAAAAAAATAAAAAGAAAAGAAAAATAGTCAGGCAGATATGCACATTTGATTAGCTGAACAATGTGGCCAGGAAACACAAAAGTATCCTGCATGCCAAAAATAACAATGACAACCAAGAGGATGGTTGGAGAAGAATAGTCATTAAGTTACTAGAAGTTGTTGTTCAGAAGGGCTCTGTTTCCTGAGTAGCCAAGATTCTCTACATGAAGCTCAATTGAAACAAGGCATTTCAGAACTTGGAACCTGAGTGACAATGCATCCTAGCCTTCCAGGAGAGCCAGATAGGACAACGGCCAAGGAGAGTCTAGGTTGAGCATTCAGAACTAAGATGCATATCCTAACTTCTATACTGAGATTCTGCACCCACTGGATCCATACTTGTCAGTACACAGCTTGTCCTCTGACCACTTCACTATGATGTCCACCTGTTCCAGTCATTACATCTCATTCCCACATTTCAGAGGTTTTGTTGTGCTTTAGAAGCTTGAACTGAGACTTTATTGTGGAGGGGACAAATTGAGGGGAAGTGCATTCAGTTCCCAGGCAGAGGCTCTCAGAAGATCCTCAAAAAGGATCTCTTACCCAATGAATTATCGTGGCCCAAGGAAGCCAGGGCCAGTGAACCAGCCATCCTCTGTAGGTGGGTGGTTCCAGATAGTTCCACTCACCATGTCACTTACGGGCTCCTGAGGAAGGTTTTGGAGTTCTTTGTGGTATAGTAGGGTATACCCTTCCACAGGGAATATCTACTTGACCCAATGATCCCAATTTCCAGATTGCAGTCGCACCATCTTTGTCTATCAGATGTGAGTAACAGGTTAACTCCAACTAGCTTAGGTCCCTAGAAAATACAATCATGATAGTAGTAATCATTATAGTAGCACATATTTGACACTAGGTGCCAGGCACTGTTCTAAGCATTCTCACATATTACCCTCGCTGAGCCTCAGTTAGCCTACATGCAAACTAGGGCTGAACAAAATACCTGCACCCGTGAGTTGTTATAACGATTAAATGAAACGTGGCCAATGTCACAAGGCCAATATATAGTGGGCAGCCCAGATTCACACTCAGGCAGTTTGATTGTGAAATCTGTACTGTTAACCATTTGTATTAACCATGTTTCCAGCTTCTGTAAACTTAATGCTTTAACATCTGCCCTACATGCATATGTTAGATACGCCAATATATTTGAGTCATCTTGCATTGGCTCCCTGCCTCCCTTGTCACCCAACACCCCCTTCCTCAAGGTAAGTCCTTCTCCCTGGAGCACTTTTTTCAAATACAAACTAAGCAATCCAGGTTTCACACCCCCAACCAACTCCTCTATTAGGCTCTCACACTCTAAGCCTCTGTCCACCTGCCCTAATCACCCTACAGGCAGAGAAGAGAAAAGACAACTGGGGACAGGACCCATGCCCCAGAGCCTCTGCAATTGTTCAGTCTAGGACAGCCGTGGGCAAACTACAGCCCTTGGGCCGGATCCGGCCAGTTTGAAATGAATAAAACTAAAAAAAAAAAGACCGTACCCTTTTATGTAATGATGTTTACTTTGAATTTATATTAGTTCACACAAACACTCCATCCATGCTTTTGTTCCGGTCCTCCCTCCGGTCCAGTTTAAGAACCCATTGTGGCCCTCGAGTCAAAAGTTTGCCCACCCCTGATCTAGGAGATGCTAAGCTGCCACACCCTGCTTCACCTGTTCCTTCCAAGGAAACCACAGTAAAAGCTTTTGCCCTCAGTTTCCCCCATTTCCTCTCCTGACTAACCCCTGTGCTTCCCTGTGTGGCCCCCTGTTCCCTGTGTGGAATACCCTTCCTCTTAGGAACTATGAATATTAAACTATCTTTTCAATGACAATCATCTCCCGATCTGTTGGCCTTACTATACCTCACATTTTCTATTAATACACTTATTCTAGAAAACCACTATGCTATACCCAGCAAACAAGTCCCTGTGGATCAGTCCAGGACTGTATGATGTGTACTCAGTTCAATGCATCTCTGGAGTCCTTCTTGCTTCCTACCGTTATGGGGTAGAATTTCAAAGAACTAATCTATATACAAGGAGAACCTTAGGACACTTTCCTAAATGGGGTTACTGATCCTTGGCTCTATCTTGTAATGACATTTCTATCTCACAGGAGCAGGCTGGACACTTGTCCCTAAGCATGGCACTGCCAATGGTGCTATACATCTTCAAACTCTATAGAGATGTAAATATGCAACTATTTGTGCTGCCGGATGACACAGTTGGTTGGAGCATCATCCCGTACACCAAAATCTAGAGGGTTTGATTCCCTCTCAGGGCACATACCCGGGATTCAGGTTTAATCCCCAGTCTGAGAGCAAACAGGAGGCAACCAATTGAGGTTTCTCTCACACATAGATGTTTCTCTCTCTCCCTCTCTTCTTTGCTCTCAAATCAGTAAAATAAATAAATAAATAAACCTGTCCAATTTAGATTATGCAAATTAAAACAACCATGAGGTATCACCTCATACCTGTCAGAATGGCTACCATCAACAGATCAACAAATGACAAGTGCTGGCAAGGATGTGGAGAAAAGGGAACCCTAGTACACTATTGGTGGGAATGCAGACTGGTGCAGCCACTATGAAAAGCAGTATGGAGTTTTCTCAAAAAATTAAAAATGGAGCTCATTTGACCCAGTGATCCCACTTCTAGGAATATATCCTAAGAAACCTGAAACACCAATTTAAAAGAATATATGCACCCCTATGTTCATAGCAGCGCAATTTACCATAGCTAAGATCTGGAAACAGCCCAAGTGCCCATCAACAGATGAGTGGATAAAAAAAGCTGTGATACATTTACACCACGAAATACTATGCAGCTGTAAAAAAGAAGGATCTCTTACCCTTTGAAACAGGGACCTGGGTATTATGCTAAGCGAAATAAGCCAGTCAGAGAAAGACAAAAATCATATGATCTCACTCATATGTGGAATTTAATGAACAAAATAAACTGACAAACAAAATAGATCCAGAGACATAGAAGCATGGAACAGACTGATGAATCTCAGAGGGAAAGTGAGGGTTGGGGGTGGGCAAGAAAGATTAACCAAAGAACTCATATGCATATATTCATAACCCATGGTCACAGATAATAGTGTGATGAAGGCCTAGGGAGGGGAAGGAGGGGAGACATGGGTACGGAGTGGAGGAGGTCAGTGGAGAAACAAAGGGGGACATCTGTAATACTTTCAACAATAAAAATAAATTTAATAAATAAATAAAATTAAAACCAACAAGTGCAAGGGAAAAAACTAAAAATTATAAATTAATTAATCAAATATACAACTATATATAAAATACATATCTGCTCCAAGAAAAGAAAATATTTAGTGATTTACTTTTTTTATTTTAGAGAGGAAGGGAGAAACATCCGTGTGAACGCATAATATCAATCAGCTGCCTCCTGCACACCCCCTACTGGGGATCGGCCTGCAACCTGGGCATGTGCCCTGACTGGGAATAAAACCAGCAACTTCTTGGGGCATGGGTCAATACTCAACCACTGAGCCACACTGCTGGGCCAAGAAAAGAAAATATTAAAACTTGCAAAGTAGATGTATTTGGATTAGAAATTCTGCTCATTTGATATTTATATGGATGAGTAGAAATATCTAAAAACATAGATGTAAAATGTATTCATATGTAAGGCAAAGGAAAGGAATAATTGGATCTATGTCAGGCCTCAGGCAGGTAAACAGGGTCAGAATGTTCCTCCATCTTTGCTGCAAGACTGTCTTACTGTCCCCACAAAGGCTTAGGTTCCCAAAATAAGCCGCAGACGAAACCCACCGTGTGAACACCAGTGTATAAGCCAGCTCGAAATCCCAGAAGTGTTTCAACTACATTCTGAGTTCAGAGGAAGTATTTGTACAAGGCACTTTCTGACAGAGCAGATAATATCCAAAAATAACATGACCTGTTACTTGAGAGGAAACCCTTCTCCTTGTAATCAGAAGAATCGGCACAGTCGAGCCGAAGGAAGGAAAATCATCCGGGTGATGACAGCTTCTCTGTGGAACCCCGGTGCAGAATGAGGCAAATTCTAACATCACAGCACCACGTCAAGGCAATTTGCTAAAAGGAAACATTGAGACCCCGCCATTTCATACTTGCTTCCTCACTTAAGTAAATTGTACTTGTGAGAAAATGCTTTATTTGCATCCACAGCGTATGCATCAGATACCAGGTCTACCTCAATTCAGATATGCATTTTAAGGGGGCAAGCATATGGCTACAATTTCTATGGAGCTGTTTAGGAAAGCTGTTATGGATCAAATCCTTAGCCCTGGAATCCCAGCCAGGGTCAAAGATTTCTGAAAACTGCTGCAAAGCCCTTTACTGACCAAAGGCTCATCTATAACAGGAATTGGCTTTGGACGTGTCTGTATGCTCTTTGGTGTTGTCTATAATTACTTTCTCAGCTGAAGTGGTGGGAAGGAGGGAGGTCTACACTGAGAACGGAGACAAGAAAAGTCTGAATAAATAAATAAAAGTGTCTTACAGGGAATCTGTTTCATCTCTATGGCCTTATAATTTTCCTCTTTCCCCCCAACTGTAATTGAAAAAAATGCTTGAGTCCTACCATGGATATTAAGAGAAACATCACTGGTTTTTGTTATGTGGGTCTCACAGGCTTGAAGCTCAAACGGCCACTGTATATAAAGAGCGGTATCCAGAGAGGAGACGGGGAACAGTGATAACAGAGTTTTGTCTCCATGGTTATTTAGACACACTTGAGAAAACCATTTTCACTTTACCTGGAGAATGTGAAAAACAGCTTTTGCAGCCTTCCATTATGTGTACGAACAAGTCCAAGGTAGGGTACTTGAAAGTAAAATTGCTATTCTGAGGGTTACTGAGCTGATACACAAAACTTGTACTATATGATGTGCTGTGAACTTCTTTATGGCGAAGAGTTGTGTGTGAGCCAAGGACTCTCTGGGCTGTGCATTCAGGGTCTGGTAGACACCTAGAGTGAGATTTGTGTAAAAATCCACCAATCTTGATATCCGTGAAGACTGCTGGGGCAGTGGTAGTCCTCCCTTCTTTCTAATGTTTCCTTTCTCTGATGACTGCATTCTGCTGAACACAGCATGTCTCAAATCTGTCACTACATCTGCCTACCCACTGGACTGTGTCTACCTGCAATCCCATGAGGACCCCAGAACAGCAAGTGAGCAGGCAGGGATCACTTAGCAGAAATCTTTAGCAAGACACTGCATCAAAATGTGCCCATCACTTACCATAACAATGACATAGCACTTTTCATTCATTCAGCTCTGATGCTTATAAAGGCATGATTATTATTTTTAAATGAGGCAAATATGCACACACACACATATTAATAGGGAACATTTTTAGATATGTTTTAAATTCATTTTACTTTACTTTTTGTGTATGTGTTAATCTTCACCTGAGGATATTTTTTCTATTGATTCTTAGAGAGAGTGGAAGGGATGGGAGCAAGAGAGAGAAGAAGGGAGGGAGGAAGAGAGGGAGGGAGAGAGAGGGAGAGAAAGAAACATCGATGTGAGAGAGACACATTGATTGATTGCCTTCCCGTATGCACCCTGACTGGGGCCAGAGATCAAACCTGCAAACCAGGTACGTGCCCTTGACTAGGAATCGAACCCACAATGCTTCAGTGTGTGGGCCGATGCTCTAACCACTGAACACATTGGGCCAGAGCTTTACTTTTTTTGTTTAAGGCAAAAGGTTACTTGTACACATATGCTTCTCTTTGCATAGACCATCTCTGGAAATGAAAATAAATGATAATGATGTTACACCAGGGAAAGAGAATTGGGCAACTCATGGTCAGAGATGGGAGGTAGGCTTTCTTTTCATTTTGTTCTATAGAAATTTTTATCATGGGCACATATACTAATTAATCAGAAATTAATAAAATGTAAACAGAAATAAAACAATGTTTCACATGGTCTGGTTCTCAGAACACACACAAAAAAAACAGAATCTGCAGACAAAAAAAGTAATTTGATAAAAATTCAAGTTTCTTTGCATTTCTGGAATGCCACAAAGGAGGCTGATCTCTCTGTTCCACTTCCCTTAACACCATAGTTGTTCCAGAACTTTTCTTCTCTTTCCTCTCCAAACTCCTTAAAAAACTCCATCTGGGCCTTGACTTCTGGCCCATCCTATCCTTTCTCCTTTCTCTTTTCTTCAGATTTTGCAAAAAAAAATCCCCAAGAAACTTAACTGCCTATGCAGATTCCCCAAAGCAGGGAGGGGAATTGGACCAACCCATAAACCTCTCTAGTGGGGCATGGGAGAGGAAGGCTGAAACACAGCTGAGTTCATTTTTCATCCCATTTCATAGTATTTATTGATTTATCAATAAATTTCAGGCCTGAAGCACTGGAAAGCTCAGGCCAGGCTACCCAGGTATGACCTGTTTCATGAGGATTGGCCCAGCTGGTAGTGAGTGAATCTAAGTAAAGGACCAGGAGAGCCTTGTGTTCATAACCTAACCCTTAAATGTAAATGTTAAGTACTGAAAATGGTGAGACATAAGCGTGTGTGTGTGTGTGTATGTGTGTGTGTGTGTGTGTGTGTGTGTGTGTGTGTGTGTGTGTGAGTGTTTGTCCTCCCACTGGGGGCTCTAAGGTCAGTGTGCTCCAGGTCTCTGTGGCCCCTCCCTTTAGCTAAGTTCTATATCCTTTATTAACTAAATTAAGAACTGAGCCTTACTTTAGAATGTGTGCAGATGTGTGTGTGCGCACGCATCTCACCATTTTCAGTACTTAACATTTACATTTAAGGGTTAGGTTATGAACACAAGGCTCTCCTGGTCCTTTACTTAGATTCACTCACTACCAGCCAGGCCAATCCTCATGAAACAGGTCATACCTGGAACACTGGACATAATTAAAGAAAGAAGGTGATCATAATTCTAAAAAAGTCAAGGCAAACTTTGGTAATACCCATTCCATCTCAGTTAGCATAGGAGGACTCAACTTATCTGGTCCTGGAGGCATGCCTCTCCCTGCGGTAGACTAGGCTGCCTCATGCAATTAAAACTTGATTCAGTGGAACATTAAGATCTTATAATTAGAACTCCTATTTCTGATCACCTGTTCACAAGAAAATATTATGTTTATAACTGGTTTTCCATACAATAAGCCACAGAGATGAAATAAGTTAGCTGGAGGACATGTGTCTGGTTTTCTCTACGTTCTATTTCTTATTGCAACTTAATTCATTGGCATTCTGGTTTTAGATATCAGTCTCTGAAAGCTTAGATAATGTGAGTCTGCCCCTGAAAATTTTTTCTGCATTTAGAGAGCTGAAAAAAAATGGATTTCTCAATCTGACTGTAGTGAATTATCACTTTGAAAGGTTTGTGAGAGCACAGTCTGTAAGTTGTCTTAAGACTTACCATTTATGTGCAACCGGCAAGACTCAGTGATTGAGCATCAATTTATAAACCAGGAGGTCATGGTTCGACTCCTAGTCAGGATACATGCCCAGGTTGTGGGCTTGATCCCCAGTGTAGGGCGTGCAGGAGGCAGCCAATCAATGATTCTCTCTCATCGTTGATGTTTCTATCTCTCTCTCCCTCTCCCTTCCTTTCTGAAATCAATAAAAATATATTTTAAAAAAACTTACCATTTGCAAACAGTGTATTTTTATAATCATAAGTAGTGAGCTCATTTTAGAAAGTTTAGAAGATACAGAAAAGTTTTAAAAAGATAAAAACAACTCATTCTACCAACCATAGACAACCACTGTTAAATATATATATATGAAATAGTGAATTCCTTCTAGCTTTAATTCTGTGTATATTATCTATAAACTAGATGCATGAAATTTGTACATGGATATGGATAGGGTCTCTAGGCCTGGCCGGCGATCAGGACCAATCTGTGGGGTGACCAGCGGGGCGATCAGGGGGTCCCCACTGGCACCCACCTTGGCTGGCCTGGGGCCTGTGGGCTGGGGGCAGCTCCTGCATTGAGCATCTGCCCCTTGGTGGTCAGTGTGCGTCACAGCAACCGGTTGTTCCACCAGTTCTTCCACAGTTTGGTCAATTTGCATATTAGGCTTTTATTATATAGGATACATGCAAAATTTGAATGATACTTGAAATAGCTTTGTAACCCATTAATTTCACTAAACATAATATTCTGAGCATTTCTCATGTCATTAAATATGTTTTGAAAATACCTTTGATCAATCCCCTTTTGGATATTTAATTTCAATACTTTGATAAAATAAAACTTGCTCTGAACATTTCATTTACATATATAAATCTTTACTCACTTCTCTGAATAGTTACTGAGGATAAATTCCCAGAGGGAGAGTACTGACTCAAAAGGTCTGAACACTTCTGGTGCTTTGATCTATATTGCCAGATTATACCCCAAAACATGCTGAACTGATTTTCACTAACATCAGCAATTTCGCTTTTGGTGCCAACATGACAATTTTGCTAATCTTTCACCAACATTAGATGAAAATGTATCCTTTCTAATTTTTTACTAATTTGAAAGGCAAAACTTTGGAGTTTGTCAGCAGTCCATGACTCCTGCTGCCTCGCATCGTGCTTTATACCAAGTGACCTCTTCCGTCCAGGTCACAGCGGGTGGGTGAGGGGTATGCATCAACCCATGAATGGCTTCTCCATAACTTGACCTGAAGTCGATGCCTATAATGCAGCCTGATATAACAGCAGAGATACGGTTATTGTGGGGAACTAAATTTCTCTCCCTCACAGAGAGCAGCAGGGCAGGCTCTGGAAGGAATCAATTCCATGGAAAGAGTTGGAAAGCTCAAGGAATATGCGAGAGAAAGGGAGACAGGATCAGAAATGAAGTAAGAGGTAGCCAGTGAGTAGATAGAGGGAAAAGGACAGGTGGGGGTGAGAACCGAGGCAGTGCTGCTCTGAAAGAAATGCCGCAAACCCTATCCCAGACAGAGAGACCAGAACCAGTGTTTTTATCTGCTTTGATCCCTTGAAATTTTCCATTTCAGAGACAAGGCTTCCTGTAGGCATAAATAAGCCTCCGTGACTTGATTTTTGGAGGGCTTCTTTCCCCCTTGCATCCAAAACAATCCTTCTAGAACAGCGGTTCCCAGCCAGTGGTGGCTTCCCCCCTAGGGAACATTTGGCAACATCTGGAAACATTTGTTCCAATTCACTGATTGTCATGACTGGAGGGGTACTACTAGCATCTAATAAGTGGAGGCCAGGGATGCTGCTAAACATCCTACAATGCTCAACCCCCCACCCCCACACACACAGGCAACTAAGGATTATCTAGCCCCAAATGTGAACAGTGATGAAGCTGAGAAACCCTATTCTAGAACAAGTTAGATTTTTTTATGGTTTCCCCCTTTGCGTTTGTGCTTGGAAAGTCCTTCCCTCTTCTGTGATACAATAAATATTCTCCTCTAGTCTATTCGATTTCTATGATTTTACTTTTATAGTTCCTTTTTCTTAGAAATGTCTAGTAACAAGAAAGCCATGTTAATGATGAGATCAGGAAACAGACTAAACTCATACAACAGGTCACAATGTCTTCTGCCTGTGATTAGCATATGTCACTAGAAGAGAATGCGGCGAGGATTCTCACAGCTTTCTTGATTTAAGTCCTCTCTCCTGTGAAGGTGAACTGGATGGTGTGAAAATCTGTATTTCCTCAGTTGAGAGGCAAATGCTAATAAATTCTTTCAGCAACTGTACTGAAAATATGGTCTACTTACTACAATGTTGACGGCATGTATGATACTACATTCAGGTTGGGGAAGGTTAGGAAGGTGGGACTCATAGAACTGGCGTCAATATACTGGTCTTCAGGCTCACGGGACAGAAGTCTCTTACTCACTGGAGTGTGGCAGTGGTTCTCAACCTTCCTAATGCCGCGAGCCTTTAATACAGTTCCTCATGTTGTGGTGACCCCCAACCATAAAATTATTTTCGTTGCTACTTCATAACTGTAATTTTGCTACTGTTATGAATCATAATGTAAATATCTGATATGCAGGATGTATTTTCATTGTTCGCAACCCACAGGTTGAGAACCGCTGGTAGAGGTTTTGGAGATGACATGAGATGGTGGAGCTAGGTGAATACTGTGAAAGGTTATGCTATGAAGAGTAGGATGTAACTGACAAAATCTGGCTGAAAGTTTATACTCTCGAGCTGGTCATTGATGTCACACCATCTTCTCCCTTCTTTTTGCCAATATTATAGGGTCCTTAACATTTTCTATGAGAAACTGATGATTTCTGTGATCATATCACCACAACAACCCATGTTCCACAGTAAATAACAAGTATGAGTAGAAAAAATAGATGGAATGAGCCTGCAAATGCAAAATATGCCCCTCAATTTAGAATCCCTTGTCCCTGGAGAGGGGTTTTCACCTGGAAATTTAGTTGTCTTCTTGTGAACTCCTGGTAGCTCAAAACAAACAGCGCTCTCACATCAGCCTTGCTCCTCGAGAACTTAGATTCTCTTCTCTACATCTACCCTGAGCCAAAGGCCAATTCTTTCCATCCTTCAGTGACCAGGGAAGTGGAAAGAAATGGGCATTTTCTACCCAGACACTCCAGATTCTATCCCTACTGCAATGTACACTGCAACACAGCATTTTGCAGGTCTGCACTTGCTGACAAATTATCACCATGACCCCCTTAGAACTTTGCATTCCCACATTCAATCTTAATTGCATGTATTCCTTCCTTTGACATCAATTCCCTTTAAGCCTAAGCACATCACTTCTCCCGTACACATGAACCTAATTAATATGCATAAAACTGGCTATATACAAAACATCCACAAGCAGAAACATGGAGAAAGATTAATAACTAATATAGAGAATATGAGGGGTTTTTTTTCATAAAAACAGTAAAGATCAAGGTGATAATTGGAAAATGTGGAGAGAACAAATTTTAAAACCCTCTATGGCCCTATCTATAAGACAAACTATGCTGATTCCAAAATATAACGCCCCCCCCCCAAAAAAATAGGGTAAATAAGTATTCATTGGCAAGCAGTCACGATTTAATGAGATTATTTACTAAGAACAATTCTTGGATTTTTACTTATGCAACACTATCTTATAGACCAAAGATGGGCAAACTTTTTCTGTAAAGGGCTAGATAATAACTATTTTAGCTTTTGCAGGTTATAAGGTTTCTTTTCCAACTACTTAGCTCTGTCATTGTAGCACAAAACAGCCATACACAATATGGAAATGAATGAGTCTGCCTGTGTTTTGATAAAACTTTATAGATGTTGGAATTTGAGTTTTATATAATTTTAATATCTCATATTATTCTTCATTTGATTTCTTTAATGATTTAAAAATCAATAGCTATATGATTTCACTCACATCTATAATAATAAAAGCATAATATGCTAATTAGACCAGATGTCCTTCTGGAAGTCCTTCCGGACAAAGCCGGGGCTGCGCGGGAAGCCTGGGTCCCGGGTGCCAGAGGGAAGCCAGTGCTGGCAGCTGGGGGAAGGAAGACCTACTCTTGCACAAATTTCATGCATTGGGCCTCTAGTGTGGTATACAAAACAAAAAGCAACAACCACATTGCCACAGAAGAGATAAAGTAGAAAATAAAATCTAATAAATAAGTAGCTAATAATATAAATATATAAGGATGAGTCTCATAAAATGAATGGAAGCATAGTTATCACCAAAAGAATTGTATAATAAATAAGAACCTAGTTTAATCTGTGCCAAATTTTTCCTATTCCACACTTGATCAATCATGGGAGAATATGAAGCCCATGATTCCCCAGACCTCACCTACTGGATGGTAAAAATGGGTCTGTTACTGTTGAGCCAAACTTACATGAGTCTCATTTTTAATGCAATCTTTTTCATGAGGTTTCTTGGATTCTCATTCAAATAAATTTCCAGTATGTCCATCCCACCAGCTCTTTAGATGTGACATGCTGGAATCCTGACACTAGAAAAAATAAATTTAAAAAGCAAACTTCTGAAATTGGTGGCAGAGATTTGAACTTAGGCTACCGAATCCAATTAGCTCTGAATTTGGGACTAATTATTATATTTCTTGATGCCATGAGGCAATAAGAGACCTTTAGAGCTTATACAGCTCAGCAGTTTTCAAGCTCTTCTTTAGCGAAGAAAGTTTTGTTTAAAATGTGGTTTAGTGCATTATTCTAGAACGTGAAACTGGAACAGCATAGCTGCTCCGTTGAAGAGGGGTCAGAGCCCCAGGAGCCCTGCCCACTCTGCTCCCCAGGGAGCCTCCACAGAACCCTAGGCCTTTGGGGAATACAGTCTGAAAACCATTGGACTTGTGCAGTCCTCTCATTTTACAAATGGGGAAGCTACTGAGATCATGAAAAATGGCCCTGCCAGCAGCCAGCAGTGCTGTTCCCAACTGAACATGATCAAATATAAGCCGTGCTTAGACAAGATCACACCGCTGCTGTTTGGAAAGACAGAGACAAGGCCATTCTGCAACCTCAACAATGACAAAACATACCCTCTTCTCACACGAGAGACTGCCATTTTCCCTTCCGGTAACTACTCCTAGCCCAGCTTAAATCCACTAGTCTCTTCGATAAAATGTGTTAAGACACCCAGCCACCTGACTGCTGCTTCTTGACATTATCCAATCCAGAAATGATCCTAATCCCCAATTCCTCCTTGGAATTATCCAGCATAAGCCTGAATCCTATAAGAGGGATTATCCCAGGCCCTCTCCGGTGCCTTCCCCTGGCTGCAGCAAGCTCAATAGCCTAAGTTTTTGTTTTCACTCCAGGTGTGTCCCTGATGGTCTTTGGCTTCAACACTACATTATTAGCATTCTAAGCAGCACCCTCGAGAAAAGCAGAGCAACACCAAGGATCAGTTGAGAGAATAGATAGCTGAGTTCCTACCGTGGTAAACAAACATGTTAGAAACAAACAGAATAATTCAGACCATTAACAAACCAAAGGCTGCTGACTCCTGCGTGCTCAGCAGTGGTGGCATGGGCAACATGAGCTACATTTGATGAAAACCCAGGGACCACTGCTTGACAGTGACTCTGAGGTTGAAAAAAGAACCACTACCATCTCTGTCCAGAATACACCACTCACAACATCTGACACAGCACCCAGAGTGGACGAAATCCCTCAGACATCGACCAGCCACCCAGAAAAGTCTGTCATTGTTGAACCCACATCCACTTCACAGAAATGCAAAGATTTGTAGATCATATAGTTGTACAAATAAAACATACTGTGATAAGCCTCTTTCTGGTTGGGACAGTAGCACAGAGCACACTCAGAATGGCCAAGGCTTCCCCAACACAGACAGGAAGTCATAGCAACGTCCATGCTGGTCCGAGATGGAGACTGATTTTCTCTGGGTCTTGCACATAGTGTGGATTCAATAAACATGTCTTCAATTGTATTTCACTGAGCAGAATCCTCCCTAAAGCAACCACAGTAGAGTTGAAACCAACCTTGCATTCTGTATACAGTGTCTGTGGATTAAGAGGGTAGGTTTTGCCCAGTCCTACTTTGCCAATGGTATCACTATTCACGAACAATACGATTTATTTTAATCTTTGATTTCTTCATGCACGAGCAATAATAAGGTCTGAAGATGTGAGAGAGAGAGAGGGGCTAAAGGCAGTAACTAAATTGGGGAAAGCTCTGGAAGTCAAGAAATGTTTCAAATCCCAGCACAGGCCCAAGACCTCATGGCAAGCCTGTAGTCACCACCTCAGATCCTCAACTAGTTCCCTTACTTGTTCACTGAGAGACTGGAGGTGTGACCCCAATGAAGTCCCTTCTAGTCCAACAGCCTAAGTACATGCCTCTGAACATTGAATGTATTTCTTAAAACCAAATTCCCTAAACAAAGCTGCCTCTTTGGGTCCTGTTTAGACATTACCAGGTTCCAGCCCCTCTGTGATTGCTGTTCTTCCCAGGATGCCATTTGCTGGGAGTCTCTGCTCATCCATACCTCAAGGCCAGGACTAATGCCATCTCCTCTCTCTCTCTCATTGAATGCCTCCTCCCCACAGAAAAATCAACTGCTCTCTTAGGTTATCAAAATACCTTATACATTCATTGGACTAGAGTTACATATGTTTTGTCATCTCCATGACCAGGCTATTTTTTTTAGTAGACTGCCATATTCATCTTCAATCTCCAGATATATAGAAAGGAATTTTGTAAACATTCTATGTGTTAGATCAAATTGCTTTGACTTAACATTGAACCTCATCCTCCCCTTCAAGGAAACAGAGAGTGAAATGTGTATAAAAACGTTCATATACTGCTATTTCAACCCTCAGGTTGGTGCTTTTGTACTTCCCAGCTGGCCACCCCATCCCATCCCAGCAAAAAGAATCTAAAAACAACCTCCAAACTCCCCCAAATTTAGGTTGGGCTTCCCAGGCGATTGAAAGGCTGTTCAGTCTGAAATATGTAGGATGACTTTCACACAATAAGGTTCTCCTCTAGACACCTTAAAAGAGAAAAACACCTCGGATCTAAACTCATTGCAAACAGCCAATGCTATTCAATGAGTTTGCACCTCCTCTGCCATCCTCATAGCAATACATGCTTCCCAGAATGTGAAGCCTGTGTACTCTGGCTACTAGTTAGATCCCAGCAAAGTCTGTCTCCTCCAACTTCACTTTGACTAAAAGAGAGTCTGTTTCCAAAGAGACAGTTTACCTTGAAATGTAGTGATGACATCATGAAGTTTTAGCCACTTGTCCCTGATAACCACCCTTCCCCACATCTCACCCTGTAAAGTGTCTGTGCAACTGCTCAAATGATGTTAAAGGAATGTATTCCCCAACCCTAACTAGACACCACCCATGTGAGGCCAGCCTACTCCCATGGGGTTATATCCTGCAGCCCCATAGCCTGTGTTTGCAAGCTGCAACTGATTTTCCAAGCAGAAGCACAACCAATAAGGCACACTATTAGTTTAGCCAGGCATATGTTAGAAGCCAATGAATGTTCTCCCTAAGATATCTTCTTGAAACTTCTAATAAAGTGCTTAAAATTTAGTGATATAGTTTAATCGTTTTATCCATCTATCTCACCCACAGCGAGAACTCCAGAAGGGCAGGGAGTCAATTCACACAATAAACATGTACGTTTGTATCCCAAGTGGCCGGCACGGTTCCCAGCATATCACAGGGGCTCCACTAGTAAGTGGCTGCATCTGTGCACCTGTCTTCAGCCATCCTGCGGATGGTCCAGGAGACAGAGGGCTCAGTCCCTGCACTGGAAGAGCTGATTGAGATTCAGTGAATCCCAGAGGCCAGAGTTCTACATTTATTTATTTCTAAAGCCCTGGTGCCTTGCACAGACAAACATTCAAAAAATCTGCTCAAATGAAAATTTATTTGCTCAAAAGGAAGCCGTGAAGTATCAAGTGAGGATTGCCATCTGGCACACTAATATGAGTAAAGCTGCTCTAATACCACCAACGATCACCAAGTCTCATTGTGGTGAGAATGGTCTGATTGTCAAGTCCAGGAGATATTTTCACTCTGTAAACGTCTTGACTTCTGGGAACCATTCTCTGGTGCTCTTATCCCTTTGGCCTCTGTGACCCCCTCCCCGCTCCAATTTTCTACTTACCTCTCTATTTCTCAAGTCTGCAGGTGGCACCTCTCTCTTCCTCTGATCTTCAAATGATTGATTTCCTCTATGAGGCTCTCTAATTTTTTTATTCTTTGATCTCTCTCTGGAAGAATTCCTATAAATTCAAATACATGTATTTGATTACTTTTTATTTATTATTCATCCTCAAATCCACATTTCTAGGCCAGACCATTCTTCTGAGCTTTGATATCCAACTACCTCCTGGATATCTACACTAGCTCATCTTATAGGCAATTTAAAAGCCTTGCTCCTCTTCTCCCCCTTTATCCTTTCCTTTATTCCAGTGGTTCTCAACCTTCTGGCCCTTTAAATACAGTTCCTAATGTTGTGACCCAACCATAAAATTATTTTCATTGCTACTTCATAACTGTAATGTTGCTACTGTTATGAATCATAATGTAAATATCTGATATGCAGGATGGTCTTAGGCGACCCCTGTGAAAGGGTCGTTCGACCGCAAAAGGGGTCTCGGCCCACCGGTTGAGAACCGCTGCTTTATTCCCATGTCAAGGCTGTTCTTTCACCTATTTTTCACATCTTGTCTTGGTGAACTGTCCACCACCCCCCACACCACCACAGCAGCAGAAATCTCAGAATCATTCTAATCTCCTCCCTCATTATCTTCTTTCAGAAAATGAGTCACCAACTAGGTAGTTCTCAATTTCTCTCTTCCTTTCCATCCTTCCTGACACTCACATTCGTTTGGTTCTAATTAGAAATCATCCCCAGAGTGTTCTATCTGCTGTCATTCTCCTCCACCTTCAAACAATCTGCCACATCTGCTGGAAGACAGAGCTTCCTCAAATGCAATTCTAATGACATCATTCTCCACTTAAACAATCTTTTCAGCCATCAGCCGACACCACCCTACTGTCCCTGACATGAAGTGTGAACTCCCAAGCAGGGCATAGGTGGTCCCGACCTCATTTGCAGCACCCCCAGCCCCATGCTCCAACCAGGCAGGCTTATGGCCCCCCTCCCACTTGGTCAGTGCACCAGCTGTGCCCCTCGGCTCCTCTCTGCCTAACAGAACTTACGTTCTCCAAGCAAGCAATTCAAGCATGGCCTCCAGAAGGCTTTCTCTGTCCTGATCCTCCCGACTGTCTGAATTAGACACCCATGTTCTGTCACCCATTCTACACAAAGGGGTTCCATTCTGTGTGAGGCTACTCAGAGGTTCTCAATGCTAGCTGCATGCTAAACCTCACCCAAGCACCTGAGTGCCCAGAACTCAATCACACCGATTCTGACTTCAGTGATTAAATTGGTGATTGATTGCTCTAGGAATCAATATGATTCTCATGTGCCTTGGGCTTCGTGATTCTCAAAATTAATTATAAGGATCAATCACCTGGGGATCTTTTAAAAATGAAGATTCTGATTCGGCTAAGGTCTGAGATTCTGCATTGTTAATAAGCTCCCAGATGATGTCAATGCTACTAGTTCATAGATCACACTCGGAGTAGCCAGTGGCTAAATAAACTGACACTGGCTGGCCCATCTGCAGCCAATAAAGTTGTAAATAGCCAGAGCAACTACAAAAGGATTCCTCCTGTTACAGAAAACAGAGGTTGCTAAAATTCCTGACATAACCTGGTTCCAGAAATATTTATGAGTCTATGACAACTGCGAAACCATAGATTGTAGAAGCTATTGTCATCTAAAAGCATAAAGCCCAGAGAGGGGAAGTAACTTGCCCAGAATAACACAGAAAGTAAACAGCAGAACTGAGGTCCAAACTCAGGACACTTGATTCCTCAGTTGGTATACTGTTCAGTATATTCAGTGCCTGGGAGAGATGTTGAAGATTCCACCACACTAGGAAAGTAGCAACCAAGAGGCACACAATCAAGATTTACAGGACCCAGCCAAGCCCCTTGATAACAGAAATGGCTGGAGCAGTGTCTTCAAAAGAGATCCCAGCCAAAAGTTGTAGGTAGAAGGACAACGGGGAAGCTGGTCATTCAGTACAAGGTTGATGAATGTGTGTTGGTTTCCTAAATGAACTTCACCTTGCCCCAGGGTGGCAAATGACACTGAAAAAGTTGCACTGTGAAAATCTGGACTAATCTGATGTCTTTAAGCATTTTGAAGGCAGCAGGGATGTCTTATTCTTCTTAATTCCCCCAGCACCCAACACAATGCTTGATACCTTAAATTCACCGGATACCTGTTGAACAAAGTCTAACCAGAGAAAGTGCTGGCTTTCTTTACATAACACTTTATCTATATTGTGGCAGCCTCCTTCCTATAGGGTGAGATGATAACAGCTTGTTCCTGGGCTGCCCACTCTAGAGATTTCCTCAAGTTTCTGGGTGGAAGCTGGATGCTGGTAGAAGTGTGATTTAGTACATGAGTCGCCAGGCTCTTCACACATACAAATCCAAGATACAACGGTTATAGGCATAACCACAGTAGTGTTTGTACTTACTAGGGAATCAGGCAGAAGTCCACTGCATTCATTAAGTTGTGGGAGAAGGAGGGAGGAACTGAAGGGAGTGACCTTACTGGTTCCCTGGCCAGCAGAATGTTTGCCAAAAACAGGGGAATCACTGAATGATAAGTCATATTGCTTAAAGGTCAAATGCCTGGGCTTTGAGGTCAGATAGATCAGAGTTCAAGTGTCATCTCTACCACTTATCATTTTGGTCAAGTTATTTAACCTTACTAAATTTCAGCTTCCTCATCTATAGAATGGAAAAAATAAGTAACTTCCTATGAGAACTGCTGTAAGAATTAAATGAGATATGTGATTGTGTAGAGTACTTAACACAGTGTCTAGGATGCTGTAGATGTTAAATAACAGTTCAGCAATGGCAGCAAAGGAGAAAGCATTCAATGCCAGTTTGGGCTGCATGACTAATGATAGACCAAGGGTTGTGGCCACCGTCTGTGTGTGGTATGTGGGAACATGGGCCCCTTCCCAAGCTCCAACTCCCTCTCTCAGCCTGTGGGAATATGATGAAGGCATCTGTCAGTGGACTGACTGTGAGACCTTGGGAGCCTGGCCAGCTCCTTGGTGAAAGAATGGCCAAAGAGAAACTGCTTCTAGATATGAGCCTGGACGGGAAACAACTGCAGAGGAACAGCTAGCATTCTGATCTCACAGCTGGCACACTCGCACATCCCCTGCTTGCCCTGTTTGCTTTGTTTCCCTTACTCTACATAGCACTGTACTAGGAAGCCTGTGTTGCGGTAACTTTACTGGCTGGCCACCCCTGGTGTGCATGTAAGTCCTAATAAACCCATGTCTTTCACAACCGGTCCTCCTGGTTATTTCTTTGAAATCAGCAAGAATATGCTAAGGTTTTCTCAGACTTCAGCTCTTTGCATAACATCTATATGTAAGATTTCAATTTCTCGTGAGAGTATGCAAGGACTGGAAAAAGGGTCTTATTATTGTGTTTTTTTCCTTTTCCCTTTTTAATAAATTATTTATTTTTCATTCTAATTGTCTCAATCATATTCTGTTTTTCCTCCATTATTGGGCATGAAAGTGGGTAGGTGATAAATTTACTAAGTAGTTTAGGGATGGCAAATTTTTTCCATCTCAAATCAATGCTAATTGATTGGGGGCAACTGCCTGGACCACTGTATTAAGAAGGATGTTGATGCCAAGTCCAAGATTAGTGAAAAAGAGAGCTACAATTGATTAGTAGTATCTTCAATGAGTGTTTTTCATGCCTCCTTTTAACTCAGATGGCGGAATGGTGAATAATAACAGCTAAGTAGGGTCACAATGGAACTGGGGAAGTAGAAAGCAATGGTAGTCTGTAGGTAGAAAGAGACTGGTGAACACTCTTACACTGCCCTGAGACATCCTATATAATAAAAGCCTAATATGCTAAGTGTCTGGTCATCTGGTCGTACGTTCAACCAATCAAAGGGTAATATGCTAATGATATGCTAAGGCCGCTCAACTGCTCACTACGACATACACTGACCACCAGGGGGCAGATGCTCTGACTGGTAGGTTAGCTTGCTGCTGGGGTCTGGCCAATCGGACTGAGCAAGATGGGCCGGATACACCCTGGAGCCCTCCTGCGGTTCCTCCCAGCTGGCCAACCTCCTGGGTCCCTCCCCGCCCTGATTGTGCACTGGTGGGGTCCCTCAGCCTGGCCTGTGCCCTCTCACAATCTAGTACCCCTCAGGGGATGTCAGAGAGCCTGTTTTGGCCCAATCCCGCAGGCCAGGTCGAGGGACCCCACTGGTGCATGAATTCGTGCACCAGGCCTCTAGTCTTTTTATATAATCACTGTGCCAATTGCCCCTCCACATGCACTCTCCACCCTTCTCCACTGGCTCCCTGCCTGAAGGCTGATCTACATGCAGTATATAAATTGGGCTGTGAGCCCTCTGGCTCTGGTTGGTTTGGCCAGTGGAGACCCCCAAAAGGAGATATGAGTGAGGAAAGAGTGACAGCAAGGTCATTATTTCCCTGAATATCCCCCTGCAGGGTTGCTTCACGTTGTCCCTGATTAGAAGTCATTGATCCTCTCTAAGCAGTTGAGTCTATGATTCTCTCTTCTTCCAGGTTCCAAAAAACCATCCCTTCTTCCCATCCCTTTGGAACAAGAGGTGATAACAGCTCCAACACCACAAACTCTGGGGTACTGAACTATCTTTGTGGTTCTCTTCACCCACACTTTTAAAAATAGTCCCTTTATAAATGATCCTCATCAAATTATATTATTTTGAAAGTACCACCCATTTCCTGTGGGAACCTTGACTGAGATATTGGGCCTTTTTTGCTTCTCTGTTGGAAGTGAAGTGAGCATCCACAGACATGCATGGGGTAGAAGATGCTAGGTAGGATGTGTTTGAACATCTAGGAAGAAGGGTGTGTGTCTGGTGGCCAGAGATTATATTGACTAGAGATAATAATACAGATGCCCACCATACCCAATTCCCCATCTATCTTAAACTGTCCGCTATGATCTGGACCTTTCTCTCACAGATAGGTCCAAGCATTATCAATCTTAATTTGATCTGGTGAGACATGTCCTGGACTGTTCTATTTCCCTTGCTGGAAAACTAAAACTCTAAAATTTGTCATCTGGACGCTGATGAGAAAGAGGTACAGACATGCAGAGGGTGGCTGAGTCAGGTTATCAGCAGAGAACAAAGTGTCCCTGTCCTTCCAATCACCTGTCTTTCCCACCAAGCCTGCCCTTCCTGCAGCCAAGTCCTATAATTCTTCCTAGATCTCTACATTTATGGTCTTTATTTTAAAAAAGAAAAAAATGAAGACAGCCCTGCTTACCACCCCTTCAGTGAAATAAGAACCTACATTTCATGATTAGAAGTGCAAATAAAGTCAGGAGAGGACAAATGAACCTGCACATGTGACTTCTCCACCCTCAAGGTAAAGGAGCTCGTCCTTGAATGTCCCATCCAATGTTCTTGTGAATCATGCACTAGCCCAGGGGTCCTCAAACTACGGCCCGCGGGCCACATGCAAATACAAATATTGTATTTGTTCCCGTTTTGTTTTTTTACTTCAAAATAAGATATGTGCAGTGTGCATAGGAATTTGTTCATAGTTTTTTTTAAACTATAGTCCGGCCCTCCAACGGTCTGAGGGACAGTGAACTGGCCCCCTGTTTAAAAAGTTTGAGGACCCCTGCACTAGCCAATCACACCTGAAAACCCCCATCTAGATTAAGGTGATTCCGCTCCTTGGGAGGAAGGACACCCTTCAGAACCATTAGGCCTCCTCCCAGTGTCCAGCATCCAGATAGAAGGCCTCCATGACAAGCACAGGTTGGTGAAAAACTATAGTTCTGACTCCTACAGAAAAGAAGACAATAACACATCCAAAGATAAAAGGTAAAGCAGGATAAAAGGTAAACAGAAGAGAAGTTGTGAGAGACCAATCAAAACACTATTTAGGGGAGCAAAAAGGAGAGGAATTAGGGTTAAGGAGGGCTGCTGGCCTCTGCCCTTTGAGTGGAGAGAACAGTAAAGCTCACCAAACTCTATTTCAGCACAACTCTTTTTAAGCTGCTCCAACACTTTAATTCACTATCTTCAAGAGCCTTTTCATCTCTCAAGGTCCATATCTTCTGTGGAGGCTTCCCTGACCTCAAGCCTTCCTGCTCCCAGTCAAAATTAACTGTTCCTTTCTCTACTCTTCATGCATACTAACCCTCTCCTTAGCACTTTCTATTTGTAAGATATGAACACGTTTGCCTCCCTCAAGTGCTTTGTGAGCTTGCTGATGGCAGGGATCTATCTTCCTTGTTTCTGAATAAAAGCAGTCCCTGGATCATAGTAGAAGAATGTTAAATGTTCTGAGCTTGACAATGACAACGTTTGCTATCAATTGGAAATTGGACAGCCCCTTCCCACACCCCTCAGCCCCGGTCCCTCATCCCCCACCCCCACCGCATACCCACTTTTATTTAAAATAAAGTCAGTATTCTATTTTTAATTGATGAGAGAGAGAAAGAGAGAGAGAGAGAGAAACATCGACATGAGAGAGGAACATTGATTGGTTGCCTCCTGTACATGCCCCAACTGGGGATAGAACCCACAACCTAGATATGTGCCCTAACCAGTAATTGAACTACCACCTTTCAGTGTACAGGAAGATGCTCCAACCAACTGAGCCACACCGGCCATGGTCATACTCACCTTTTCCCAGGTATGGTGTTGGTGGGAAAGTAAGGGACTCTTCAATGCACATAGAGCTGACTTTCAACCTCTTAGCCTGGGTTCCCATGAAAAGTGGAGCCTGATACAAGAGCTTCCTGAGAACAGAAGTGGGGTTGGAGGAGCTTAGAAAAGTAAAACAGGGAAGGAGAAAAAGTCAAAATAAGGTGTTATCAAACTAGTCCCTTCTTGGGCAACTGGGGTTCTCTCCCACTGGGGATACCCTGAAAAGCCATATAGAAAGTATTTCAAAATTGTCCCCCCAAGGGAAAGAAAATGGGAGAATTTACTCATTGTTAGGCAAATGGTTTCTGGTGCTCAACATGACAGATGCCATCGTAAGAAGTAAGTTGCTCTCAGTGACTACCAGGTCAGCCCGGAAGGGGTGGGTTGTGTCATCTGAAAGGAAAGTACTTCCACAGATAAGTAGGCCCATTAAGCTGTTTACTGCTTTGGAACATACACCTCTTAACCAGCACATGCCACTTGGCTATAAGCCACCTGTATTCCTGGAGGCTGGATATATATCACGCCCCCAGCTTTCAGGTGTGGAGATCCACAGCCTTGCTGTCATTCAGAACTCTGCTTCTGTCCATAAATTCCCTAATAAACTGGACTTGTCAGCCTCTTTCTTCGGTTTCTCCATCCTGTCCTCCTTTGGAGGTTGGTTCTAGTACACCCACTGGTCAAGGGTTACCTATGGGATCTTACCTTCCTCATACTTTTAGGTGTGTGGCTATGTCGGATTGAGCAAATTTGCAGGTGTCCACGTGATGGTAGCAGAGATGCCCCAGGCCTGGCCTGTGCCCTCTCACAATCTGGGACCCCTCGGGGGACAGAAAGCCGGTGACAAATAGTGTAGTTGAGGTGAGGTGGGGTCAGGTACACCTGAGCACAGCTGACTGCCACAGCAACAACTAGAAGGAGAGAGGTGAGCAAAGTGGATGTGAGGCAGGGCCCAAGAGGTGTCAGATACACACAACTTATGGTCATTTTTATTGGCCCATTGAGTTTTATGTACCTTAGAGAGTAAATCTCACTAATTCTAGCATTAATCATCCTTAAATTGTTAGCAAAAAGAAAGTGTTGGGGTATATAACTAGAATTTTCTCAAGCTTCCCCAGGCTATGGATACAGTCATAATACATACCCAAACTTCAATGGCTCTAACCCTCTAGCTTCTGACTAGCTCTAGCTTCCAGCTCTAGTCCTGGAACATCCTGCAGACTCCTCCCAGCTGTATCTCCAAGCCTCACATATACTTAGAAATCAATCTGTCACATGTGGTCACCATGTGGCGCCACCATGTTCTTCTGCTCCAGACCCCCTTTTGGATGCAGTATGGTAAATGGGAACATGGGCCCCTTCCCATGCTCCAACCCCCGCTCCCACCCTGTGGGACATATAGTGCAGGCCATCTGTAAGTGGACCGTGAGACCCTGGGAACCGGGCCAGCAACTGGGTCTAAGAAAGGCCAAAGAGCCTGATTGTAAACAGCTAGTGTTTTAATCTCACACCGTTTGCCCAGAGGCCCGTCATCCTCCCCCTGCATGACCTGTTTTGTTTGTTTTCTGTTCTCTATAAAACCTTGTGCTGGGAATGTCTAGTTGGCGGCAAAACAACAGCACCAGCCGGCTGCCCCCTCTTGTCCACAGGCTGGATGGGACTTAGTGGGGCAGCTTCACCGGCTGGCCGCCACCAGTGCACACATATATCCTAATAGACCAATATCTTTCACAGCCAGTCCTCCAGGTTATTTCTTTGGAATCCACAAACAACATGCTCAGGTTTTCTGGGACCTCAGCGCTTAGCATAACATATGTCGTGCCTGCAGCTCCTCCCGGTACCTCTGCTGCCCGTGCCCCCCATGAGACCGCACTGACAGTGTTACCTTCCTTGCTCCACAGTCCCCAATCCCTCCAGATGCCAAGATGACACATTTCTTTTCATCCTCCTATGCCAGAGCCACACTGTGGCTCATACAGAGGTGGGAAGATGCTCCTTTCTCCCCAGGACACATTTTGAGCCAGAAGAGTACAGTGCTGCCTCAGACCCAGCCACTCAGTCACTGACGAGCTGCCCCGGCTTCAGCTCTAGTCCTAGGAATGATCCTCCTCTCTCCCTTGTCCTCTCTCCCCACCCTCCACCACCACCACACCTCACAAACCATGGCCTACTCTCTCCTTCAGCCAAAATATATGCCTGCAGGCAAATAAACTCAAAAACGCCAGCAGCTTTCAGCCCAACTCAGCAGTACACTGAGCATGGCCAGGCAGGCCTCGACTCCGGCAGTGCCCACAGCCGTGGCACAGGTCATAGCCTCACTATCACAGCAGTTATTTGAAATCTTCTATATGCAGGTGATTCTGTGTACTGAGGCTCAGAACAGAACGGATGCAAACAGTTTGGCACCAAAACCCCCAAGAGTTTTGTAGGGTTGTTTATCTTATGCTACAAAATGAAATTCACCAGATAACCTAAATAGCATTTTATCCTGGCATTTTCTCACATCACTTCACAAAGAGAAACAAGGTGGGGTGGTTTTGTTTGTTTGTTTTTTGCCCTGGCCAGTATGGCTCAGTTGGTTGAACACTGTCCCATGCACCAAAAGGTCACCGATTCGATTCCAGACTGGGACATGCCCGGGTTACAGGCTCAATCCCCAGTAGGAGGCATACCAATGTTTTTCTCTCCCCCTCTCCCTTCCTCTCTCTCTAAAAAATGAATAAAAACATTTTTTAAAATGAGAGAGAAATAGTTGGTTTGTTTTTTTGACAAAGGTACCTAACTCCAGGTGACCTACCCATCAATATCCATGTGGTATGAGTGACCCTAGGGCACAAAAAGTGTCCCTGGATATATTTTTACATGACAAGTTTCCTAAGAGTGAACTTTAAGGACATGAAACATCAGTCCCTACTTGTAGCTATAGAAAAAAAAAAATATATATATAT
>NW_005369870.1:2279724-2288604 GCF_000412655.1 Myotis brandtii
ATAAAAGCCTAATCAGCTCCCCCACCCCAATTAGAGGCAGGGCCCACCAGCCAATCTCCCGTAGCCCCTTCCCCAAGCTGACCCGGCCCTGATCAGGCCCCGATTGGGGTGGGCCAGCCAACCAACCTCCCACTGTCTCCTCCTCCCAACAGGCCCGGCCCCAATCCTCCCCAATTGGGGCCGGGCTGGCCAGACCCCACCCGTGCATGAATTCGTGCACTGGGCCTCCCCGGATTGGAGAGGGTGCAGGCTGGGTTGAGGGGACCTCCCCCACCCCCCGTGCATGAATTTTGTCCATCAGGCCTTTAGTATATATATAAAAGCCTAAGCAACTGTTATGACCGAACAACTGGAACGACCAGTCACTATAATGCGCACTGACCACCAGGGGGCAGACGCTCAATGCAGGAGCTTACCCCTGATGGTCAGTGCACTCCCACAGCTAACCTCCCATGGTCCCTCT
The DNA here is from genome assembly GCF_000412655.1 of Myotis brandtii. Classification (NCBI taxonomy): domain Eukaryota; kingdom Metazoa; phylum Chordata; class Mammalia; order Chiroptera; family Vespertilionidae; genus Myotis; species Myotis brandtii. Next base: position 2,280,188 of record NW_005369870.1, read on the forward strand.
TTCCAGCTGGCCCCCCGATTGGCCCCGATTGCTGGCCAGGCTGAGGGACCCCACTGTGCATAAATTTGTGCACCGGGCCTCTAATATATATATGTGTATGTGTGTGTGTGTGTGTGTGTGTGTGTGTGTGTGTGTTTTCACAATGTGCTACACTTGTCCAGCTAGTTGAAGAACAATGGCTGATGAAAGCCAAGAGCAAAAGAAAATGGCAATAAAATAAGGTGGCATGTTGACAGCTGAGATCTGAGTGACATCTGAGGGTGGTTCTGTGGCTCCAGGATTAGATTGTTCTCACTTCAAAGGAGCCATCCCTGAACTCTGTCAATCAGCAATGCAGTCATACACACATGCAACTCTCTCCCCCATTCACTCCTCAAAAAGAAAAAATCCTTAAAGATGATGTGAAGAAAACAATGTATAGATCATATACGTTTTCGTGAAAGGCAGCATTTTTCTCCCTAACTTACAAACTGAGCTTGAATTTTTATCCAACCTTTACCGTGCCTCACTTTCACACAAAGAATTCCATTTATTGTTCTCCTCGGACTTCAAATAAAAAAGTAACATCAAAGTCTAACAGAAAATGAAAGCTCCGGTCAGACATTATTTTGTTTTCCTCTCCCAAGTAAATATTTGCACTTGCTGGAGGGGCTTATGCTGATGTGTCTGCAAATTGAACATGTATTTTTTATGAGAAGATAAGTAACCAGGAACAAAAGACACAAACCAAAGTTCCCCTGTGCTCTCTGCCAAGTGACCTTTGTCCACTGTGTAGATGACCTGTTCAGAGGAAGATGATTTAGTCTCCGTGGAAGCTCGGTTTGGGGGCCCTGCTTTGGCAGATTGACAGATGTGCTAAATGATGTTGGAACTACATGTAATAGATTTGAGATTATGACTTATTGTCCATCGAGGACTGAAGAGCCCCATGTAGTGAGAGAAGGTCTATTTTGGTTATCTTCTTAAACTTCATTCCAGAGTAAAAAGACATGGACTCTTCTTATCAGAAGCTGGCCTTTTTGTTTGCTGGGGGAGGTGGTAAGTACCAAACTCATTTCACTAATTAGAAGCCATAAGCCCAGAATAACCACTGCCACTTTTTTCTAGATTGAAACAGCCATGCCCAATAATTGCTGGACACAACTCTACCCCAATTTAAAGCTAAGAATAAATAAAATGTTCAGGGTTTTGTGTGGGGTTTTTTTAATGTCATAATAGCACATTAGAGTAGAATTAGCCTGAAAGGAATTTAGAGTTTGACTCTACAAGACTAGTGGGCTCTGTCCTCCTCCAGATACTCATTTACTGATATGCTTGATGTTTTGTTTTTTTTTGTTTTGTTTGTGTAAAAGAGGAGAGTGAGGGTAGTGTGCAGATGTCCAAGAGAGAGGAAAGCAATGAAAAGGATGCAGGTGCCAACCCCCAAGGAAACGGAACAGATGAACAAAAACAAACGTGGACCTGAGCACAGCTGATGTGGCCCCAAGGGTTTCCAAAAAGACTGGGGAAGCCTCTGAAGAGTAACTGAATGCTCATATGGGAAAGTAGAGTATAATATTTGGGAACTGTATATTTTCAAATATTACCATTTTTGTTCCCAAAGACTGAAAGCTAGGGAACACGGATTACACTAAATTCCTGGCTTTAAAAAGCATTTCCTTTGTCATAGTACACTACGACAAAAGTCACAGCCTACCTTTTTCCTTTTAATTTTCTTTGTATTACTTTTAGAGAGAGAGGAAGGGAGAGGAATAGAAAGAAACATCAATGAGAAAGAAAGTTATTCGATTGGCTGCCTCCTCCATGCCCCCTACTGGGGATCGAGCCCACAGCCTGGGCATGTACCCTGACCAGGAATAGAACCTGTTGGTTCCTGGGCCAACACTCAACCACAGAGCCACACTGCCCGGGCCTGCCATTTTCATTTTAGAGCAAAGTTGGTGTGTTTGCTCAATGGTTAATATCCCTGATCAAATGGCTTGATGCTCTTTGCAGAAAACAGCAGTTATGAGACCATTGGTTAGAGAAGTAGAAAGGGAACGGGAGGAGAAAATAAGTGAGATAGATATTTTACACTTCATGAAAATACATAATAGCATTTCATGTTTATCTCCCCCAGAATACTATCCCCAAAATGCAGCATCGATCTTGGAGACAAGCTCCATTTCTGAACTGAACAGACCAATTTAGGCAAGTATACATAATGGTTCCAAAAAGACGTTTCAGAAACTGTGGTCTAAAGTTTATTCAGAGCTAAGGGAGACTGCCCGTAATGCAGTCCCATCACATCCACCAGTTGTCTGGGGTTCAGACCAGCAGCCTCAGCCTCAGCTGGGAATCTATTAAAAACACAGTCACAACCCCACCAAAGACCTACAAAATTTACAAGACCCCAGGTGATTCACATGCACATTAAAATCCACACCCAGCTAAGTTGAGCAGTCTTTATCCCTTGAAGGTACGGGGAGAGCCTATAAAGGAGGACTAAGAAGAAAAAGGAATTCTGAAAATAGTGAAAGTGATATCTCACCCTTCCTTTCTTGCTTCTCCCATTGAGAAAGCAGTTTCCCAAAGTGAAAAAGACCATATTTTGTGTAATAAAGAAAGGGAGTAAAGAAAGGGAGCCTTGGTCTGTGTGGCTCAGTGGTTGCAGTATCAGCCCTCACACTGAGGGTCATGGGTTCAATTCCTGGTCAAGGGCACATACCTGGGTTGGGGGTTTGATCCCCAGCCCTGGTTGGCATGTGTGGGAGGCAACCAATCGATGTGTCTCTCTCACATCAGTGTTTCTCTCTCTCCCCCTCTCTCCCTCCCTTCCACTCTCTCTATAAAAATCAATGGAAAAAAATATCCTTGGGTGAGAATTATAAAAAAAAATAGGAAAGAAAGGAAAGGAATGAATCAAATATATGTCTGCTTATTTTATAAGAAGCAGCACAAGGCAAATAAAACAGAAAACAAGTGGTTACTTGTTTCCTTTCCAGACGAGGAAATAGAGGTTACTTATAAGGTGTAAGAGAAGAAAACAAAATAGAAAGGCTACACAAGGAAGTGACACCTCTCTAAGTGTACTTTTTTGCTATAATTTTGATTTATAGAAGTCTGTTAATATTCTGCACATCCAAAAAATAAAATGAAATCAACAATGCTGAGAAGAGGAAAGAAAAAAATCCTAAAACCTAAAAGCAAACTAAAACAAATGAAACAATTGTATTTCAAGTGGAATTCTATAATCATCATTAAGGAGAAAAAAAATAATAAAACAAGGAACTCATCCAAGTCACTTGTGAGCATAGTATTTGATTGTATGCCCCCAATCTTAGATAAGATTGAGAGATGACAAGAGCTGCAAATGCATCCTGAACTCTTAATACATTTATCTCTTGTACATATTTTGGGAAAACGATTCTGAAACTATTTTAAATGTATTATAGGCTTGAGCGAATGAGTAAATGTATTGATGTTGGTGGGAGCCAAGGACCAGTGCCTCTTTGAGATAATCACCAACAGCCACAGAGTAAGGACAGTTCCCTGAGCCTAGCACCAGTTATGATTTATATGGGAATCAAGATACATGATAACAGGCAGGCAGAGGGAATTCCAAGTAGATACACAGAGGAGAAGGCAGTTGAAGGTGGACTCGGGGATTGAAGTAATGTAGCTAGGGAAACACCTGCTGCCACTACCAGCTGGAAGAGACAAAGAACAGTTTCTCCCCTAGGGCTTCCCAAGGGACTATGGCTCTGACCATACCTTGATTTCTGACGTCCAGCTTCCAGAACTGTGAGAATTTTGTGTTGTGTTAGGCCACCAGATTTGGGGTGATTTGTAACAGCAACCCTACAACACTTGCAAAGTAGATGTATTATTATCTTCACTTGCCAGGCAAGGAAATAGAGCAGTGATGGCAAACCTATGACACGCATGTCAGAGGTGACACGCAAACTCATTTTTTGGTTGATTTTCTTTGTTAAATGGCATTTAAATATATAAAATAAATATCAAAAATATAAATCTTTGTTTTACTATGGTTGCAAAGATCAAAAAATTTCTATATGTGACACGGCACCAGAGTTAAGTTAGGGTTTTTCAAAATGCTGACACGCCAAGCTCAAAAGGTTCGCCATCACTGAAATAGAGGCATGAAGAGTTAAAGTAACGTGTTCATGGTCCAGAACTAGTAAATAGGGGAGACAGTATGTTAACCCAGGAAATGTAATTCTAAAGACAGCTCTAATAACCTTTCTTTCAGACTCTTTCTACTATGTAGTCATTAAAGAAGATAACCACGTAGAGAGCAGATATCTTTCCATATCAAAACATGATTGTGTAGGAAAGCAAATTATAGAACTAATGTAGGGGTAGTTTGGTAAGTGAACATGGAACATCACTTCAGTAAAAGTTCATAGAAATGTCAGGTAATGAACTAAAAGAAATAAAAACCTATCTGAGCCTAAAAGAGAAGAAAATCCCCAACTGCCAGAAATGAAGAAGAAATATCAAACCAAAGTGATAAGCTTGTGAGCAAGGGCTGGGGTTTAACATTCACACAGAAGCAAGAAGCTTAGTCTCAGAATGCACAAGCTAGGGGAGTATGAATTGAATCTTCCTCCCCACCACCACCCCCCCCACCCACATAGAGCCAGGATTCTTTTCTTTTTCTTTTCTTTTTTTTTTTTTAGTATATTTTATTGATTTTTTACAGAGAGGAAGGGAGAAGGATAGAGAGTTAGAAACATCGATGAGAGAGAGAGAAACATCGATTCAGCTGTACCACAACCAAGGTACATGCCCTTGACCGGAATCGAACCTGGGACCCTTCAGTCTGCAGGCCGACGCTCTATCCACTGAGCCAAACCGGTCAGGGCAGAGCCAGGATTCTTGAAGGGCTATCCCTCGGTAAAGTGGGACTAGATATGAGTGGGACTAGATATACGCAGGGAAGGTATAAGAAAGCTAGTCTGTGCCCTATATCTAGGGGAAAGGTCTCCCATTAAAAATATAAAGCCAAGGCCTGTTCCATACATGTACAGGAATTCAACCGATCCACATGGTGCAGGAATATCCAGCCAAGAAATTAATGCAAAACGGACCCCAAATAAGTGAAACCCCTGGGCTTCCAACAAAAGCAAACATAAAATTGATTTGAAACAAGCCTTGTAAAACCCCAAAATACACAGAACATTCTAAGACCCACAAACACACATATGAATAAATATATTCTGGCTGAAAATGAGCTCACAATAAAAACTTACAAAACACAGCAGAAAAGGAGTCACCATGAGTAAGATTCGGCAGTCATTTGCCCACAGGCGGTGCCTGATGAGAACATAGGTGTGAGGGAATCATCCAAAATGCAGTGAGAGACAGAGATGGAAAATGTGAGAGAGAGGTTAAGAGTGAGATTAAAAATATGCCTATTGGAATTCCAGAAGGAGAGAAATTAGAGAATGAGATAGAAACAATAAACAAAATAAAATACCTGGGAAATTTTGAGAATTGATGGAAGATATGGGTATCAGTCAGGGTCCTGGCAGAAAAGAGACAGCATTCTGAAACTAGGTAATTGAGAAAAGCTTAATAAAGTGACTATTTACAAAGGTGATAATGGGGTTCAGGGAAATTAACAAGAGATAGAGAAATACCTACCTAGTAAGAGCAAGGAGTCTGAAAGGATAAGGGGAGGGAGAAGTTACCATAACTCAGAGAAAGAGCTGTGAAGGTGGTTGCTCAGAACAGTAACTGTGCCTCCAGTAGAGGAATGCAGCCAACCCTTGGTAAATTAGAAGAGATGGAGCCTCAGAATGAACACCTGGACCTCACTTTACTCAGCCCTTGGAGCTTCCTCTAATGCCTCCCATTGATGAAACTCGACTGGAAGCTGAAGGGCAAGGGAAGAGGCAACCCACCCATTAGCCTTCCCAGTGCAGTGCTTTCAGGTAAAGGAGTAGTAACCACTCCCCTCCTCCGTAGCCCCAGGGTACTTTAGCAGTTTTCCTAACCCTGCCTCACCTTTGTCAATAGTTCCTAGGCCTGTAAATAGGCAGCACTGCTTCTTGCCAGAAGCTGACAGCCTTTACTGACAGGAGAGGGTGTGTGTGAGTTAGAAGTGGAAAGGAGAGCGGGGGAGAAAAAGACAAACAAAGAGGCAGACTAGAAGTAAATATACAAAAGGATACTATTTTAGTGATTTGGGTTGTTTTTGTTTTGTTTTTACTAACTGTATTTTCTAATTCTTCTACAGTGAACATGAAGTACAATGATGCAAAAAATCAATTTTTAATAATGCTGAGAGTCTATAAAAAATATGGATTCTTAATCAACTCATTCCCCACTAGACTGACTGACATCATCCTTAACCCAGACTCCCTGCCTGATATTAGAGCTAGAGACACAAATCAATGATGTAGCTGGATAAAAAAGAAGAAAGGGGGAAATTAAAACCAGGTGTTGAACAATGAATGGTGTCTAAACAGTGAATTTTTATCTATCGGGTTACACAGGGTGGGGCAAAAGTAGCTTTACAGTTGTGAGTACCTGAAACATAGTTTATCCTTGTATTATTATTTATTAATTATTGTATTATTTTCCATAAGAACAATTGTACATCTACTTTTGCTCCACTCTGTATGTAGCCTTGGTTAAGCTCAGTAAAACATAACCTCCCAAGTAGAGCATGGCAGGTTGCAGAGCTGATATCGAGGCCTGTGAAAGGCAATAAGAAGTTCTGAGAAACCCAAGTTTTGTATCTCAGGTTTCATATATGTAGAAATAAATTTTGTATTTCAAAAGACAGCAGTGATATTGCACCTCAGACAGTCTACAATGCTACAAGAAAGAGAAAGCTAAGCCTGCACCTTGGCCAAAATCAGAGCTTGGAGTTATATGCATTAATGCTTGCTAAATTATTTTATTTATCTACCCACATAGCTCATCATTGATTGGGACTCAAATATTCACACGCTGAAGCTTGGGGTGAAAATATGGCTTTTGGTGGATTAGCAGGAAGGTCCCTGTTTCATCTACTTCTGAATGTTGCTACCTTCCTGGAGTGAGACACATTCCTTGTCCAACTTCAGAATAGTCAGCTGGCTTGGATTCAGAGGAAAGAGTGCCATCTACTGCACTGCTATTCAAATCTAACAGTGCACTGTGCGCTTTTTCCCCCAAATGCTTTCTCCTTAATTTTTCCAACTCAGACTAGTTTATGAGACTTAACAGGATTTCAGCTGGAGGTTGGAGAAAAGGGAACCTATGGCCACAGACCAACACTTCACTATATTAAAAATCCCAAGACTTTGAGGAGAACTCTTTGTTATTAACATGGTAATGCTATTAGGCAAAGATAATGATTGATGGAAGTCGTTTTACTAGGCAGTCTAATACAAGTGTCAGTTTCATGGAGTTTATATGAGAAATGACATCATCAGCCCAATTTTCTGGTGAGGAGTACAGAGGATCTAAAAGTAGTAGAGATAGCTATATGCCTTTTGGTCCTTAACAGGAGCCGCTACTTCCTGTCACCCCTACCTACACCCCTAGAGAGAATACCCAAGTACTACTTTCATCTTTTATCTGAAATGGAAACTCATGTTCAGGTGAAGAGCTAGGAGGAGGCATCGCAACTATATCTATCATGATCCTATATTCTGCAAAAAAGCTCAAGCAAGGCAGAGTAACAGGCTTAAGCTTAGAGAGTAGGCAAGCAATGGGTCAAGCAGGATCACAGAAGGTTCCAACTGTTGACGGAATGCTTCACAAGGGACCAGCAGTCAGTTTCCTATGAGACCAAATACAAATGTAGCTGTCTTTGGGCTGTGACTGAAATCCTGATTGGCATGCCAATGCACCTGTCAGCTCTAAAATTCATGGCAACTTACACCCACATCCTATATAATAAAAGGCTAATATGCAAATTGTCCCCTCAACCGGGAGTTCGAGCGGGAGTTCAACAGAGTTCAACCAGGGGGCGGGGCTGGCCAATTGCCTGCGGGTCCCTTCCCCAGCCAACCCCACCCCCAATCGCCCCCCACCCTGATCAGGGGCAGGGCCGTCTGGCCAACCGCCTGCGGCCCCTCCCCCCAGCCAGCCTGGCCCAATCGATCAGGGCGGGCTGGCCAGACCCCACCCATGCACAAATTCATGCACTGGGCCTCTAGTTAAACTATAAAACCAGAGTCCCCTGCAATGCAGTCAAAACCACAATGGCATGTCACCTCACACCTGTTAAGATGGCTATTATAAAAAACTAGAGGCCCAGTGCACAAAAATTTGTGCACTCGGGGGGAAGGGGGGTCCCTCAGCCCGGCCTGTGCCCTCTCGCAGTCTGTGACCCCTTGGGAGATAACGCCCTGCTGGCTTAGGCCTGCTCCCGGGTGGCAGAGGGCAGGCCCAATCCCTAGGTGCAGCCCCTGGTC
>NW_005369870.1:2289763-2292263 GCF_000412655.1 Myotis brandtii
GGGAACGTTGGCTTCCTCCTTCAATGAAGGAAGCAAGCCTCATGTTCGCTTTAAGCTGCCTGGCTGCCAGCCGCCATCTTGGCTGTCAGTTAATTTGCATATCTCCCTGATTAGCCAATGGGAAGGGTAGCGGTCGTACGCCAATTACCATGTTTCTCTTTTATTAGTGTAGATAAATAAAAGACAAGAAATAACCAACGCTGTCAAGAATGTGGAGAAAGAAAAACCCTTGTGCATTATTGGTGGCAATGTAAATTTGTACAACCATTGTGGAGTTTCCTCAAATACATAAATAAATAAAACTACCATATGATTTGGCAATCCCACTAATGGGTATGTAATTTAAAGGAAATGAAGTCACTATCTCAAAGAGATACCTGCACTCCCATGTTCATTGCAGCATTAGTCACAATAGCCAAGATATGAAAACAACTTAAATATCCATCAGTGAGTGAATGGATTTTTAAAGTGTAATATATATATACACAATGAAATATTATTCAGCCTTAAAAAATAAGGAAATCCTGCCATTTATGACAACATGAAATGAACCTGGAGGACTTTATGTTAAGTGAAGTCAGACAGAAAGAAGACAAATATTATATATCACTTACATTAGACTCTTGAAAAAAGTCAAACTCATAGAAACAGAAAGTAGAATAATGATTGCCAGAGACTGGGGGTAGGAAGGGGAATGAGGTAGTTTGTTCAAAGAGTACAAACTTATCCTATATAATAAAAGGGTAATATGCAAATTGACCCTAACAGCAGAATGACTGGGACCAACCAGTCACTACAACGTGCACTGACCACTAGGGGGCAGACGCTCAACACAGGAGCTGCCCCCTAGTGGTCAGTGCACTCCCACAGGGGAAGCTCCGCTCAGCCACAAGCCGGGCTGACAGCTGCAAGTGCAGTGGCAGTGGCGGGAGCCTCTCCTGCCTCCTCCACAGTGCTAAGGATATCCAACTGTGGCTTAGGCCTGCTCCCCGCAGAAGCAGGCCTAAGCTGCCAGTCGGACATCCCCCGAGGGCTCCCAGGCTGCCAGAGGGATGTCTGACTGCCAGCTTAGGCCTGATCCCCTGGGGAGCAGGCCTAAGCCGGCAGGTGGACAGCCCCTGAGGGGTTCCGGACTGCGAGAGGGCACAGGCTAGGCTGAGAGACCCCCCTGAGTGCATGAATTTTCATGCACTGGGCCTCTAGTCCTATATAATAAAGCAGTAATATGCAAATTAGCACTCACAAGATGGCTGCCTATGACAAGGCCGGCAGGGGGGGTTAGTGAGGGACGACCAAATGACTGAATAGCAGGCTCGGTGGGGTGACCAGGCTAGCAGGGGGGCCGTGAGGGGCAACCAGACCAGCAGGGGAGGCAGTTGGGGGCAACCAGGCCAGCAGGGGGGGGCAGTAAGGGGCGACCAGGTCGGCAGGAGGAGGCAGTTTGGAGCAACCAGGCCGGCAGGGAGGGGGCATTTGGGGGCAACCTGGCTGGCAGGGTGGATAGTTAGGGGCAATCAGGAAGGCAGGCAGGTGAGCGGTTAGGAGCCAGCGGTCCAGGATTGTGAGAGAGACATCCCCCGAAGGGTCCTGGATTGGAGAGGGTGCAGGCTGGGGTGAGGGGAACCTCCCCACGCACGAATTTTGTGCACTGGGCCTCTAGTCTATATATATAAAAGCCTAAGCAACCGAATGACCAGTCGACCAAACGACCGGTCACTATGGTGCACACTGACCACCCAGGGGCAGATGCTCAACGCAGGAGCTGCCCCGGGTGGTCAGTGCGCTCCCACAGCCAACCTCCCGCAGTTGGCCAACCTCCAGCAGCCCCTTCCCCTGGCCTCCAACCTCCCGCAGTCTCGATAGGCCCTGATCACCAGCCAGGCCAAGGGACCCCACCTGTGCACGAATTGGTGCACCGGGCCTCTAGTAAATTAATAAGTTCTGAGGATCCAATGTATAGTGTAGTGACTATAGTTAAAAACATTGTGTTATTTATGTACTTGACATTGGCTAAGAAACTAGATCTTAAATATTCTCACACACACACAGAGATAACAATGGAGGTAATAGATGTGTTAACTTGATGGTGGGAATATTTTCACAATGAATGCACATACATCAAATCATCACATTGTACACTTTAAATATATATAATTTCATTTGTCATTTACACCTTAGTAAAACTGGTGGTAAAAAAACAGAGTCACAGCTTTTCTTACTCCTTCATGAATTCCTACCCATCACCCACTCAAAAGGCTGGAGGAGTTTCTTCTTCAGCAACTGTGCCCCTGAGTCTATGCCATTTTACTGTCTGTGTTACATTTCTCATCAGATCCTCTTTATTATAGAACTAAAAACTCAGGGTTTGGGGGAAAATATCTCAGTGCCTCCACAAAGAAAGTTAACACATATAGTAAGTAACTATATGATTGCCACATTCCACACCTTTTATTGCTTTGCATTTCATTCTTCCTGCCCAGTTAAGAGTCACCTCACCACT
>NW_005369870.1:2294763-2316274 GCF_000412655.1 Myotis brandtii
GGGAAGGGAAGGGAAGGGAAGGGAAGGGAAGGGAAGGGAAGGGAAGGGAAGGGAAGGGAAGGGAAGGGAAGGGAAGGGAAGGGAAGGGAAGGGAAGGGAAGGGAAGGGAAGGGAAACTCCCCCCAGACAAGATACCTCTGATTTTTTCATTCAACCTCTTTCCTCCCACACAAGCCACCAATAAGAGTGTGCTCTCTACTGTGTCTCCATTTCCTTGCCATCAACTCAGTGCAATCTGGATGCAGCCTCCACCACATCACTGAACCCTAACTGTATGTTCAGTGCATCACACGGTGCCTGGCATATGGTGAAATCACAATAATAAACTCCGGCCAACCTCCCCCTCTAGTTGGTAAACTAGACGGGGCCTCTCCAATTCTTCCTTCACTTGACTTTCTCCCTCAGTGATGCCTTCTTCTCTAAAACTATTACCATTGGCTTCCAGGTTACTTCTCTCTCCTGGAGTTTTTCTTCCTCTGACTACTCTTTATTTTCCTTTTTAGGCTCCTATCCACCTCTGCTTTAAATTAGGACCACTTCTAGTCTTCATCTTTTGGCTGTATACTCTATCAACTCCCATAAAAGCAACTACTATCTATCTATATGATCATAAATGGGATGTGGTGCAGTGATGGCTAACCCGTCTAAATTTGTGTCCCAGAGGTCTACCATTTTCATTCATTTGACAAATACATAATGAGTTCCCACTATGTGCCAGTTCTATATTCCTCCCCACTGGCCATCTCTATTGGAATGATCTACGGTCATGTCCAAAACTGAAAGTATCCTCCCAAACATTCTCTCTCTCTCTCTCTCTCTCTCTCTCTCTCTCTCTCTCATTATTTCTCTTTCTCTATTTCCCATTTAAGAAAATCACTCCACCCATTTATCAAGTCATAAACTACCAAGTGAAAAACTTAATAATAATCTTTAAATTGCTTTTCATCCACTCCCAAATTTAAATAGCTACAATGTCCTATGGTTTCTACCTCCTAAATTCTCTAGAATCACTCTCTTCCTCCCCAGTCCATTGGCCCTGCCCCAGTTCCTGCTTCATCCTTTCTCATCTCAATTATTGCAACAGACTCTTCACTGGTCTCCAATTTTAGTCTCAGTCCCTGTCAAGCCATTCTGCACACTGTTCTCTTCAAACACAATCTAACAAGAGCATTTCTCTGTCTAAAAAATATTCAGTGGATTTCACTGCCCCAAGGTTAAAATTCAAACCCATTAAAGTACCAATGATCTGGCTCCCACCTACCTGTCCAGTATTATATCTCAACACCCACTCTCCTGCCTGTGTTCAGTGCCTGTGGTCTCCCATGCTCCCTCATTCCTCAATGACTCTGTACATACTGTACCTCTACCCAGATCTTTTGCTTGTCTACCTAGGTTGGCTCACATTTCCAGACTCAGATGAACTGTCATTGCCACCAGAATATTTTTCTGCCCTTCCCCTTAAATCCTCAGTCTGAATTAGGTGCTGATATATATTCTTTATTGATTTCAAAGAGAGAAATGGAGAGAGAGAGGGGGATAGAAACATCAATTATGAGAGAGAATCATGGATCGGCTGCCTCCCACATGTCCCCTACTGGGGATCAAGCCCACAACCCGGGCATGTACCCTGACGGGGAACCAAACCATGACCTCCTGGTTCATGGGTCAAGGCTCAACCACTGAGCCACACCAGCCGGGCAGGTGCTACTTTCTTGGGAATCCCAAAGCACTCTGTACTTCCCATTACCCTAGAATTTATCACACTTTTGTAATTACTTCTTTACATGTCCATATCCTCTACATTTTCAGCTATATTGTATGCTCCCAAGGCCAGCGATCACTGATATTCAGTATCAACAGTACCTATCACAGACCTGAAATATAGTAGGTATTCAATAAGTGTATGTTAAATAAATGTTTGCAGAGTGATTTGCAAAGCTTCCCCAGACCTCACCAGCTATTAATAATAGTAGCTCAAAGGCCAATAAATCTAGGCCCCATCTTTTCATGTTAGAGCTTAGACTCTGCAAATACAAACACGCTTGCACACGCACATACATGCAGTGAAAGTGCTTAGGCAATTGTTTACACATGATTTATTCGGCCTGTAGGAGCACCCTGTTCCTGACCTCACCATTGTCTCCAATAGTCACTGATACTCCTTCCTGGCACCTCCACTGATACCCTAAAGTCCATATGATGGTGGTCCTTGGCAAAGGAGGAGAGGTGGAAGTAAGCAGAGAAAGACTATCTCATCCATTAAAGTGCCCCACAACCATACAGCTTGTGCCACAATTTTATTACACACCTGTGAATAAGATATCTTTTTGCCATTGATTTGTATACCCTGCTCTGCATGAGGCCCCAGAATCCACGAGATCAATCTACGTGATGAACACTGAGCTGACTCAGTCACTTTACTTTCCAACAATTGCAGCATTCCTTACAGAGGAAGCGCACCTGCCTAGCTCCTCTCGCCCTCTGTCCTGCCCCAGTGGTTCACTGGCTATGGTTGATTCTCATCTATACCAAACAGGGACAACTGTCCACACCACCCCATGCATCACGCTGTGCTGGCACCGAGCACAAATGGTCAACAAGGCAGACATGTCATCATAGAGGCAAGAGGGCATGGAGGTGAAAGGTGGGGGCACTGGAGCTAAATCACCTGGGTTCACAACCTGGCTCTCCCACTTTCTAGCCTGCATGACCTTGAGCAAGGAACGCTAACCTCTCTATGCCTCAGTTTCTCCATCTGTAAGCCACTGATAATATAGTGCCTCCTTTATAGCATTGTTATAATAAACAAGTTAATTAATGTTAAACATTACTGCCTGGCACATAGCAAGTACTCTAGACTATTATTATAGTCTAGTGGGAGATAAGCAAAATAAACAGACAAGCCAAATAATTACCATTTGTAGTAAGTGCTATGAAGAAAATGAATGCAGAGTGTAACACAGAATAACAGGAGCCATGAGAGTGAGTATTTTAGACAGGACCGGAGAAGACTCTCCAAGAAGGTCATTGAAGCTAAGACCTGAAAGTTGAGAAGGAGCCAGCCACACAGATAGCTGGAGCAGAAAATTCCTGGCAGGGGGAGGAAGGAACAGCAGTGCAGTGTCCCTGAGACAGAAAGGAGTTTGGTGAATGCTAATACTGAAGAAGGTTGGTGAGCTGAGCAGAGTGAGCCAGGCGCGGAATGGCAGTGGGGGAGAGAGGGGAAATTAGACTGTGTGGAGCTGATGGGCTGCAGTAGGAAATTTCTATTTCCTTCTATGTTAAATGGAAAGCCACTGGAGAATTTTAAACAAGGGAGTGATATTATCTAATCTACCTGTTTTAAGATTACTCTGACTAATGGATTGAAAGGTAAGCAAGAATAGAAACAGGAAGATAATTAAGAGGCTCCAGCAGTCATCCAGGATAGAGATGATGGTGGCTGGCACTAGGGGGTGGCAGTGGAGATCTAATGAATCAGGGGTTTAGAGTGTTATCTACAGAGAAAATGCAATGTCTGTGCAGCAGGGAAGAGCTGGCTGAAGCACTAAAGGTTAAGAGAAGGTAAATGAACCTCCCTGCTATAGCCTGAAAGGGAGAGAGGCCTTTATTTGTAAACATGGTTTTCCGTGGAAAACACACCATCACTATTGCTCACAGCAGAAAGCAATGATTTACTGAGAGCCTATATGGCGCTGGGGTTGGTAGAGATGACTTTTTGTTCCAGGAAAGATACATAGATACCTTCTATTTTTCCTGATTTGTGTCCCTGTACCCATTGTTTCTTTTATGTTATCAAAATCCTATATAATAAAGCTGTAATATGCAAATTGACCCTCACGCCCTCACATCATCACAAGATGGCTGCCCCCCACGTTGTCACAAGATGGCCAGCAGGGGAGGGCAATTGGGGGCCATCGGGCCGGCAGGGGAGCAATTAGGTGTCAATCAGGTTGGCAGGGCAGTAGTTAGGGGGTGATCAGGCTGGCAGGCAAAAGTAGTTAGGGGCAATCAGGCAGGCAGGCAGGCGAGTGGTTAGGAGCCAGCAGTCCCGGATTGTGAGAGGGATGTCCCCTGAGGGGTCCCAGATTGGAGAGGGTGCAGGCTGGGCTGAGGGACACACACACACACACATACACACACACACACACACACACACACACACACACACAACACCAGTGCACTTTCATGCACCAGGCCTCTAGTTATTTTTATAAATCTCCTAAATAATAAAAAAGCAAACAAAATAGGTAGTAGCTGTAATAATCATGCGAGAATTAATTAATATGTTTCAGGTCATTTATAGAGCAGTAGATTTATATTGGATAGTTTATGTGTGTTTTATAGTATTCTGTGGGCCCTTCTGTAGTAAATTTAAACAGTATATTTATTAATATTTTCTAGAAATTGTAATATAACTTTATTTTAAATTAGATTGATTTTATAATATTTTCTTTTGGGAATATTGATGACCATATACATGACTGTTTTTTATATTATCTTAGTCAAGAATATAGCCCCAAAGAAAGAAATGAAATTTCCTTTGTGAGAGGTTTTAGAAATCCATTCTGGCAAAAGGAGAGCCTTCCTGTGGTCTCTATTTACTTTTTCCTGGCTGAGTCACACATAGCAGAGCTTGTAAAATCATCATTTACGGATGGACACTTGAGCTGCTTCCAAATCTTGGCTATTGTAAATAACATTGCAATGAACATAGGGGTACATATATTCTTTCAAATTAGTGCTTTAGGTTCCTTCAAGTATATTACCAAAAGTGGAATCACTGGGTCACAAGACAATTCCATTTTTTTTTTTACTTTTTGAAGTAACTCCATACTGCTTTCCACTGTGGCTGCACCAATCTACATTCCCACCAACAGTACACAAGGGTTCCCTTTTCTCTGCATCCTCACCAACACTTGTTGTTTGTTGATTTATTGATGATAGCCATTCTGACAAGTGTTAAGGGGATATCTCAGTGTGGTTTTAATTTTCATTTCTCTGATGATTAGTAATGTTGAACATCTTTTCATATTCCTATTGGCCATCTGTATACCCTCTTTGAAGAAGTATCTATTCAGGTCATTTGCTCATTTATAACTGGTTTGTGGTTTTTTTCGGTGTTGAGTTATGTGTTTTTTTAATCTTTATTGTTGATAGTATTACAGATATCCCCCTATTTCCCCCCCATACCCAGTTCCCACCCAGCCCCAGACCTTCAACACCCTATTGTTCGTAAACATAGGTAATGCATATATACATATAAATTCGTTGGTTAGTCTCTTCCTGCTCCCCTCCACCCCCCCTTCCCTCTGAGATTCATCAGCCTGTTCCATGTTTCCATGCCTCTGGTTCTATTTTATTCATCAGTTTATTTTGTTCATTAGATTCCTTGCTCATTTATTTTTATTTTTACATTCAATTATTGATAGATATGTATTTATTGCCATTTTATTGTTCATATTTTTATTTCTTCTTCTTCTTCTTCTTCTTCTTCTTCTTCTTCTTCTTCTTCTTCTTCTTCTCCTTCTCCTCCTCCTCCTCCTCCTCCTCCTCCTCCTTCTCCTTCTCCTTCTCCTTCTCCTTCTTCTTCCACTTCTAAAAGAATACTCTTCAACATTTCATGTAATACTGGATTAGTGGTGATGAACTCCTTTGACTTTTTCTTGTCTGTGAAGCTCTTTATCTGACCTTCAATTTTAAATGATAGCTTTTCTGAGTAGAATAATCTTGGTTGTAGGTCCTTGCTATTCACCACTTTGAATATTTCTTGCCAATCTCTTCTAGCCTGCAAAGTTTCTGTTGAGAAATTAGCTGACAGTTAAATGGGCACTCCTTTGTAGGTAACTGCTTTTCTTTTGCTGCTTTTAAGATTCCCTCTTTGTCTTCAACTTTTGGCTTAATTATGATGTATCTTGATATAGGCTTCTTTGGGATCCTCTTGTTTGAGACTCTCTGCACTTCATGGATTTGTAAGTCTATTTCTTTCACCAGGTAGGGAAAGTTTTCTGTCATTATTTTTTCAAACAGGTTTTCCATATCTTGCCCTCTCTATTCTCTTTCTGGCACCCCCATAATGTGAATGTTGGTATGCTTGACGTTGTCCCAGAAGTTCTTTACACTCTCGTCATATTTTTGGATTCTTTTTTTTCTTTTGCTCTTCTGATTGGGTGTTTTGTTTTTGTTTTGGGGTTGTTGTTTTTGTTTGTTTGTTTGTTTGTTTGTTTTTGCTTCCTCATATTCCAAATCATTGATTTGATTCTCAGAATCCTCTACTCTACAGTTGAATCCCTGTAAATTATTCTTTATTTAGTTAGTATATGCTTAATTTCTGACTGGTCCTTTTTCATGTCTTTGACATTCTCATTAAGATCCATGAAAGTCTCACTAAGTCTCTTGAATCTCTCATTAAGATCCTTGAGCATGCTTATACCCATTGTTTTGAACTCTATATCTAGTAGTTTATTTGCTTCCATTTCATTTAGGTCCTTTCCTGGAGATTTCTTTTGTTCTTTCATTTGTGACATGTTTCTTTGTCTCCACATTTTGGCTGCTTCCCTGTTTTTCTCTATGTATTAGCTAGAGCTGCTTTGTCTCCTGGAATTGGTAGAGTAGCCTTATGCAGTAGGTGTCCCGTAGGACGCAGTGGCTCAGCCTCCCCAGCCACCTGAGCTGGGCATGCCAGGTGCGCCCCTGTGTGGACTGTGTGCACAGTCTTGTTGTAGTTGAGCCTGGATTGCTTCTGATGTCACAGGGATGAATTGGCCTCCAGGTCAATTGGCTGTGAGGACCAGCTGCGACTACAGTGGAAGAGCTGCTATGCGGAAAACACCCCTATGGAGCAGGACTTGCTTCAGTGGGGCTTTGGTGCTCACTGAGTCTGCCCCTTGAGTGTGTCACTCAGGAATATGTACAGTTATAATCTGGTATTGTCTGAAGCTGTCCACCAGGTGCACAGGTTCTGGGGCCACCCAGAAGGTGCAAAGTCAGCCACTGCCTAACACCATCCAGCAGGAGCTACAGAGCAATTTGCATATGGCTAATACTTGCGTTGGGCTTGGAAGTGCCCACGTGAGGCCAAGCTGTGAAGCAAGGCAGGCTACTGCTAGTGCTGGGATCTTGGGCCTTTTATTGATAGGTATGGGACACACTGACATAAGCTGCTGTTTGTTTGAAAGATTTTAGGAGTCTGAAGCCTGATCCAGGACAACCATTCATGGGGAAAAGCCACTGCAAATAGCTTGGGTGGGGTTGAAAATTGGGTGGAGAAGGGTCTCAGGAATCACCAGGATGGAGCGAATAGTGTGAGCCAGGCTGATGGAGACTCAGATATGGCTACAAGTAAGCTCTGCAATGGGAGAGGTCTAAACATAGGCACAATGAACCCTCTGAGCACCCTTGTCTGCAACTCAGAGGGAGTGAGTCTGGGTAAGTCCATGTGCTGGCCTTTTAAGAGGAATTGCTTGGGACTCCAGAGCCTCTGTGTCACTCAGCCACTCTCCCCACTCATTTTAACAGCCTGAAGTTACAGAGATTTATCTTCCCAGTTCTGGAACCCTGGGCTGGTGTGGGGCTGGGGCCCTTTTGCTCCTCATGGGAGGCCTCCGCAGCCTAGATATGCCTCCTGATTAAAAAAACACCACACCTGGGTGTCAGACCAGCCTGTTCTGAACCTCTACCCCTCCTACTAGTCTCAATGTGCTTTCTTTTTTACTTCTCTGGTTGTAGGAATTCCATTCAGCCAGATCGCAAGTGGTTCTGAATGATGGCTAGTCTGTAGTTTAGCTGTGATTTTAATGTGGCTATGGGAAGCAGCAAGTACTGGCATTTACCTAGGCCACCATCTTGGTTCTCTCTGGTGTTGTGTTTTTTTTTTTTGTTTTTTTTTTAAATATATTTTATTGATTTTTTACAGAGAGGAAGGGAGAGAGATAGAGAGCTAGAAACATCGATGAGAGAGAAACATCGATCAGCTGCCTCCTGCACATCTCCCACTGGGGATGTGCCCGCAACCCAGGTACATGCCCTTGACCGGAATCGAACCTGGGACCCCTCAGTCCGCAGGCCGACGCTCTATCCACTGAGCCAAACCGGTTTTGGCTGGTGTTGTGTTTTAAAGTTCTTTATAAATTTTGGATATTAACCCCTTATCAGATATATCATTGGCAAATATGTTCTCACATTCAGTGAGTTATCTTTTCATATTGTTGATGGTTTTCTTTGCTATGCAAAAACATTTCAGTTCGGCTTGGCCAGTGGTACTTAGTGATTAAGCATCAACCTATGAACCATGAGGTCACCGTTAGATTCCCGGTCAGAGCACATGCCCGAGTTTTGGGCTAAATCCCCAGTAGGGGGCATGCAGGAGGCAGCCAATCAATGATTCTTTCTCATCATTAATGTTTCTAACTCTCTCCCTCTCCCTCCCACTCTGTAATCAATAAAAGTATATTTTAAAAAAACTTTTTAGTTTGATATAGTCCCAATTAGTGGATAAAAAAAGCGGTGGTACATTTATATAATGAAATACTACTCAGTCATAAAAAAGAAGAAAATCTTACCCTTTGCAATGGCATGGATGGATCTGGAGAGCATTATGCTAAGTGAAATAGGCCATTCAGAGAAGGACAAGTACCATCTGATTTCACTTATATGTGGAATCTAATGAACAAAGTAAACTAACAAATCAAATAAAAACAACTTATATAGATGAAGAACAGACTAACAGGTGTTAGAGGGGAGGTGGGTTATTAGGATGGGTAAAAGGGTGAAGGAATTAATTTTTTAAAAAAACTTATAGACACAGACAACAGCCTGGTGATTGCCAGAGGGGAAAGGGACGGGGACGTAAAAGAGGATATAGGGGAGATAAATGGTGATTGAAGAAGACTTCAGTTGGGTTGATGAACACACAATACAGATGCTATATTATAGAATTATACATCTGAAACCTATATAATTTTATTAACTAATGTCACCCCAATAAACTCAATTTAAACAGAAAATAGAGAAGAGAGTTTAATTCTATTCCAATCACCTTGGTTTAGGAATAGAATTTACTATGAGTAAGCCAAGCTTAGGATATGATTAGACTGCAAAGATTCAAATATGCTGTGATGATGATGATGATTGTGATATAATATATGTACAAGCAAAATGAAAGTCTTAAGTAAGGAATTTTCGCTTACATAAACACCTATGTGACCACCACCTGGATCAAGATATAAAATATTTTCAGCATACCAAAAAGTTCCCTATCTTCCTTCCCTGTCACCACCCCTCACATAGACACTACCATCACCAATAACAACAACATTACCACCACCACCACCACTACCATCACCACCAGTAAACACATAGAATTGAATACTCTGTTTTTGAGGTTCATATAAATGGAATCATGCAGAATATAAAAAATAATAAAATAAAAAACATAATTTAGTATCTTCTTTTTTCTGCTCCCAAATAATTGAAGCTTTCTCTCTCATAATCTCTCTTGTCACTGAAAAAGTAGGTTCCATCTAAGAATATTACAAAAACATTTCAAGTGCAAGAAAAATAATCAAATCAAATGAACATGTATTTATCTAATAACTAAATACTTGAACTCCCTTCTCTATATATTTCACTTTCAAACTCCATTATTTCATTCCTACTAAAAATAAAGTACATGTAGGATTGGGCTGCCTAAGGAAGTAAATAGTTTTTTAAATAGAGTGGGGAAGAGCTATAGTCAGAGAGAAATAAAGAAAATCATCCAAACTTAAGGACTGCTGGCTCCCTGTCCAATTCTCTTGGTCTGAGATAAAAACTCAAGAGAATTAACATTTGTTGAGTGTATTAATATAGGGAACACTAAGCTAATGTGGGAGCTAATGACTGCTTTAGGCAGGTCATATTTTTTACCATCCATAGAATAGGCAAATTCAGCAAATGGGAGGAATGACACAATGGAAAAAAAAAAAAAAAACAAGCAGAGCCAGCACTGAGAGATAGGACAGTTTGTGAGAATCCAAGTCCATTTTCATTTGTTCAATGTATGGATGAAGACTAGCAGAGAGGAAGCCAGCCAAGGGACTCAAGGTTAAAATGTATACTTTGAGTTAAATGTTATACAGCAATAATTCACATGTATTTGGCTGTTTAAAAATATCTGAACTAGAAGTTTCTCAAATCCATTGCTGAACTAGGAATTCTATATACTAAATCTATAAACATATAAGTGGGGGACAGGGCGAGGGGAGACTGCATGTCTCCAAGAGGATCGTCCTTCATGTTTATGTGTAGAACATGACCTTATTCTTGGCTGGCTTGATGTTGAAGATCTGTTTCATCCATTTGGTTAATACTCAACATGGCAGGCCCTGTTGGTTGTAAACAACAGAAAGTGACTCTGGCTAAACTAAGCAGAAAAGAATTTATTGGAAAGTCACAGTAGTTCTCAGAATCAAAGGAGAGGCTGTGGAACCAGTCCTACGGCCAGATTGGAAACTAGCCAAAAGTACAAGAGAATTATCAAATCTAAGTGAAAGCATATTCAAAATGGCTATTTTTAAACGGGCCACATCATTTTGGAAGGCCAAGAAAAAAATCAGATTAGGAAAGAAGAGGAGCGCAGAGGATTGTGCCATTAAAAATTCCAACAAAATAACAGATGCCTTTCTCCCAAAAATAAAAATTTCAAATCCAGCTAGTCTACCTGCTTTTGCCCTTATGCCCCTACAATCTATTCTCAATACAGAATCCAGGTGATTTTATAAAACACAAGTCAGATCATGCCTCTCATCTCTTCTAAATGTTTCAATGTCTTCTGGCCTCACTCAGAGTAATTGCCCATGTGATGCTAAATGGTGAGGACTAGAGCAGAAAGTCTATGGGACATTTCCCCCTTTTTGGACTTCTCAACATCTGTAATTCCTTCCAGGTTGGGATAAATACCGCCCCTCCCCCCACCCCATCCCACCCCCACCCCTGCCATGTTATGGTTCTTAGTAGGAAGCAGGGCCTACAGCAGTGGAAGAAGAACTATTTCCTGTTTCCACTCTCTAATCATCACAGCAATTACATGACCAAGGCTAGACAAGTTCTGTCTACACTTTTGTATCACTCCCTCAAGATTCAAAGATAGAAGCTATTTGTAATAATGGAATCAAGAATGCAGTGGCTGTCATGTTGTATATGGTGGCAGCAGTACCACCAACAGCAAGTTGTTCATCTCCAGTGGTACCCATAGGAGCATCCCAATGAGATCATTCTTGTGCATGACCCTGGTGGAATTCTTGCCTGCTGAGCTTTCTCTGGCTCCTTCCCATTTTTTGAGTCTGCTCTATAGCCCCTCCTTTGATGCTGAGAGTTACTGTGACCTTCCAATAAATTCCTTTTTTGCTTAAATTAGCCAGAGTTCTTTTCTGCTGTTCACAACCAAGAATCATGACCAGTAAGATGAGCTTTGTTGCACATTGATGACTCTTTAAATATGGAAAGGAAGGGCTAGACGCAGGGGTGGGCAAACTTTTTGACTCGAGGGCCACAGTGGGTTCTTAAACTGAACCGGAGGGCCGGAACAAAAGCATGGATGGAGTGTTTGTGTGAACTAATATAAATTCAAAGTAAACATCATTACATAAAAGGGTACGGTCTTTTTTTTTTTTTAGTTTTATTCATTTCAAAAGGGCCAGATCCGGCCCGCAGGCCGTAGTTTGCCCACGGCTGGTAGAGTCTAGTAGGGCACAGAGAGCCAACTTTATCTGCATAATTAAGTGAACAGAATTGATTTTCTGGGGGTATCCAAGGGGATGTACCTGTGGTGCAATCTTAAGAAGAGAGAAGAATCTGAGTAGTAGAGTAGAGGAGTCTATGAAAGAAAGGGACCAGGAGAAAAGTCTAATAAGCAACAAGACAAAGGGCAAAAGACATGAAATGGCCCAGAAATACTTCATCTAAAATGCTTAATCTGACCAGTCCTACTGTTTAGAATTCCACTTCCTACCCTGCATCTTTTCTGCCCATACTTCCTTTTCTTTCCTGCTCTTTGTGAAGGTTTGTAGTTCCAAAGCTGCGGGTGAGATGTCATTTGCTACAGCTGAATTTTAAAAATGTTTAATTTTTTTTAAAAAAATCAAGACCTAGGTAAATCTGACTTAATTTTTAAAAAGGAAAGTTCAATGGATACAGGGCATGTACTCTGCTTCTATTGGACTATCGATGAGCCTTGTCATTTGGTTGAGTAATTAATGTCTCATATTGCTTGTTGGCCATTATTCAGAGATTGATTTACTAAAACATGAAACTATAGAACAATCAACAAAGAATGCTATAATTATGAGGTTTATGAGGTAAATGGTGATAGAAATTCCCTAAATCTCACATTGAAGCCACTGTCTTCCAAATCTCACCTCCTGGATTCCTCTTCATCCCTATCTCTGTCTCTCTCTCTCTTTCTCTCTTTTTCTAGTCTCTTCTCCATGTCTATGTCTCTCTCTGTCATATGGGGCTGTCTCCATCTGTCTGTTTCTGCTTTTCCCATTCCTCCTTGCATATTCAAAAAGGGTTTATTGCCATCTTACACATATGCATACAATATACCAAGATAATGCAGATTCAAAGTAGATGAGAAAGGAAACGAAAAACAAAAGAAAGATGCAAAATAGGGTCAGAAATGAGACTAGTACAAAGATGCATACTATGGATCTCTACTCACAAGCTATGGGTGCCATCAATTTTCTCCACACTCTCTAGCAGTCATTCCAAAGATGGAAATACAATTCAATGTCCATAAGATAAAATTATACCAATTGCTCAAGCTTCCTAAATTTGCATAGTAACATAATTTATGAAAATGATGCATCACAATGACACAATTTGTCAGAAGATCCTTCCACCTCACAAATGGCCCTGCCACACTTAATAAGCAGAAATAACTGGCAGAGAGTTTATTCACCTTCCCAGCTGGAAAAGCTGGTTTCCCAGTGTGCTTGATGGGAGTATTACTTCACACAGCAGGTAATAAATTTGTGGAATTCATTACCCCCAGGAGAAGGTGCAGGCAGGAAATAGAAATGGATTCACAAACGTTGATCAAAATTATAAATGGTGAGAACCTAAGTGGGTCTTATTTTGTTTGCATTTAATAATATTTTATACTGTGTTCAACCCCACCCCTTACCTGCTATCCTCAAGTGCAAACTTACAGCACTTTACCTCTCTCACCCCAGTAAAATTTCTGATTATATATAACATTTGATATATAGCTACTTATTTATTTATATATAGAAATACTATATTTTTACTCTTTGCTAGTAATAAATATATTTCAAATTTTAGTGGCTTTACTTAAATATAGATAAGGTGCAGTCTTTACATTTTCAGTATATTTTATAACACCATACCACACAAAACTAAATAATTCCAAGGCTGCAGTCCCAAATTATACCCTGCTTTAGAACAAATTAATTATGCTTTGCCAACTCACCTAAAGTAAACTTGGCCCTGGGAACATTTTGGCAACTTCTTATTGCTCAAGGGCCAAAAGAGAACAAGGAAGGTAACTGGGGTTGGAGTGAGCTTGAGCAGCACTTTGCATGGGCGAGGGTAGGTTGAAGCTCTATTATTCTTGTAGCCAAGAACCTACTTCACATAGGATATTTCTAGTTAAATAACACTAGAAATACTACTGTGAGGTGGCCATGATTATCTTTGCACAGGAGAAAAAGCTAAAGTTCAGGGAGGTGAAGAAAATCCCCCAGGGTTACGTGATAAAATTAGGACATGATAAAACTGGTTTTTAAACACAAATATTTGACTCTAAAACTCATCCTCTTAACCAGCATATTTATAAATTGTTTGTTTTGGAGTCAGAGAAGAAATTTAAAATCTGACGCTACTACTTACCAATGGTGACTATAGAAAACCTAACTAATTTTGCTGGGCCTTGGTTTCCTCATCTGTGAGGATTAAATGAGATTATGTATGTAAATCACCTAACACATGGTCAGCCTTCAGCAGATGGTCTTCGTCCTGGCTGAGTTTACGTCCCTAAAGCATACCCTGAGGAAAGGATTTGTGTGGATTTGGGAAGTGATCCTGAGAAGCATAAATGAGGAAATAGGACAAGTGAGACAGGGAAGGGAGAAGAGTCAATAAAGGATGTGTTAGAGGCCAGGTAACCACTGTGAGCAATGGAGCTCAAACCCATCTAGACCCGTGGTCGGCAAACGGCGGCTCTCGAGCCACATGCGGCTCTTTGGCCCCTTGATTGTGGCTCTTCCACAAAATACCATGTGCAGGCACGCACGTACAGTGCAATTGAAACTTTGTGGCCCATGCGCAGAAGTCTGTATTTTGTGGAAGAGCCGGTATTTTGTGGAAGAGCCACACTCAAGGGGCCAAAGAGCTGCATGTGGCTCGCAAGCCGCCGTTTGCCACGCTGCAGTTTGCCAACCATCTGAGAAAATGTGTGGAAACCAGCTCATTTTCATCCCACTAAAGCAGTGGCTCTCAAACTTGACCACACAGCAGAATCACCCGCAGGGCCTGTTAACAGATTGCTGTGCTCTACCCCAGAATTTCCCATTCAGTAGGTCAGGGTGGGGACCAATAATTTGCATTGATAAGCTCCAGGTAATGCTGGTGTTGCTGCATGCAAGGGCCACACTTTGAGA
This sequence comes from Myotis brandtii, assembly GCF_000412655.1. NCBI lineage: Eukaryota > Metazoa > Chordata > Mammalia > Chiroptera > Vespertilionidae > Myotis > Myotis brandtii. Next base: position 2,309,424 of record NW_005369870.1, read on the forward strand.
AAAGCCCTACTAAACGATGGGAGGCTTGGGCATCTAGCCATTGACTGGTGTCCAACTGATGGAGATATTTCATTGCTCAAGGATTGTCCTGGGTTGTTAACTCACGCGCACACATTTCCTGGTTGTCCCTCACTGATAAGCAAGTTTGAGCAGCACCAAAGCAAGCTTTCAGGCAGAGCAAAAGAGAAACAGGTGCTTAGAGGGAGGAAGCTAATGTCTCTCAAGCAGTTGATGAACCCAGGTCAGCCAAGGACTAAAGGCTGGACAACAAAAGTATCTGCCATACTTTCTATTCCCTATTGTTCCTGCTTTTGTGGCCATTATTAATCACTAAGCTGAAGGGCTATAATTAAGGTCATTTGTGAAGAAATCCCTGAACCCAATTGTTGTGAAGGTGGAAAATACTCTCAGCCTGAGATTGATAGCAGCCATGGACTCTTCCAGGTCAGTAATTTCTTCAACAAACCAAAGGAATGAGGAGAGGAATGAAGCCAAGACCAGAGCAGTTAACAGTGAGTGACTCTGCAGTGACCAGCAGATGCAAGGTGACCCAACCCAAACTACTGACCCTACTTCAGGCTGCAGAGGATGCATTTTACATGCAAATCATACAGAGCTCTCCCACATGTCTTTAAGCCCTGTGGAGAAGTTGGCTAACACTGGTGATAAAATGAGACTGCCCCATTATTCTGTTCCGCATGCACATTTAATTGTCAACATTGCAATAGCTTTAACTGCAAATAAGCACAATCTCATTGCCCGTCAATTGTTTGATGGGAGGAAAACAGGCAGTTTGGAGATGATTTTGAGATGAGAAACATCATTATTATCTTTCTGTATGAGGTTTTGTTTTCATTCTTCACTTCCCTCGCCTTCTCCTCAGTGATTATATTTTTCCACAAATTCAACATCAAAACACTATAGCCATTACAAAATAACTCCAGCATTCATTCATCTGAGTCCTGGGGTTTCATTTGCTAATTCCAGATATCTGTAGTAGTAATTTTTTCTTTTCTCAAAACACTTTTATATCTCTTAAACCATTCATCCTTATAACAGTGCCTTGAGTTTAGAAAATTGGTAGAAACACTGTTTATTTGCAAATGAGGAAACGGAGGCACGAAATAGCAAATTGTTTTCCAGGAACTGACCGGCAGTGATAGAGATGATTCCCACTGATCTGCAGAGGATCACAGTCAATTTTGCTCATGTGGTTAGAAAAGCTTTTGGAAATATTGATCAATGAGCATAGAGAACTCCCCATAGTTCCTCTTCCCTTTATTCAAGCTTGTAACAGAGTTCTCAGCTCAGTGCCCCAGGGAAGGAAAAAATATACTTAGCCCTGGAGAATTCCACAAGTTTCTGGAAGTAGGAAGATGGGGTGTTGGAAAGGTACAGGAGACATAGCAAATGGAGAAATATGGAAGGAGAAGACATCCCCCAACCTAAAAGAGGCTGAGATTCAGGAAGAGTGGAAAGAGAGAGCTGTGTCCCAAATCAGAAGTGATCCATACTCCCACTTCCTGGCATTGCAGCCAGGTGGGGGAAAAGACCCTGAGAGGGAGTGCTGTGGGTGTGTGACACCCTAGGTATAGACCCAGGGCTCAGCAAAGATTTTCAGAGCTCCAGCATGTTCAGGAAGTAGTAGTATCCCAACATCAGAAGACCATAAGGACAAAGACATAGGATGTCTCAGCTTAGAGACAGAGGACCAATCACCAGAGGTCCCCCAAATGCTCTTCATGCCCCAAACGTAGCATTAATACCTGAAACATTGACCCATGTCCTTTTAGTAGAGGCAGTGTAAAGGGGGAATCCTCATGACAGCTGAGTATTAATTATCTATCAGTGGAGTAGTGACTCTGAATTATCTATCCTATATAATAAAAAGCTAATATGCAAATCAACCAAACTGTGGAACAACCTATATGCTATGATGCACACTGACCACCAGGGGGCAGATGCTCAATGCAGGAGCTGCCCCCTGATGGTCAGTACGCTTCCACAGTGGGGGCACTGCTCGGCCAAAAGCAGGGCTCACAGCTGGCAAGCGCAGCGGCGGTGGCAGGAACCTCTCCCGCCTCCGCAGCAGCACTAAGGATGTCTGACTGATGGCTTAGGCCCACTCCCCGGGCCTGAGACGGCAGTCAGATATCCCCCAAGGGCTCCCAGACTGCAAGAGGGTGCAGGCCAAGCTGAGAGAACCCCTCCCCCCCACCTGAGTGTATGCATTTCGCGCACTGGGCCTCTAGTACATGTATAACTACCCACAGGTAATCTAAAGTTTCCATATGTGAGGCCCCAGACAACCCACAGCCTGATAGGCAGATGCTCAACGCAGGAGTTGCCCCATGGTGGTCAGTGCACTCCCACAGCCAACTTCCCATGGCTAGCCAACCTCCTGCGGTCCCTCCTCCCAGCCAGCTGGCCCCAATTGACCCCGATTGCCGGCCAGGCCAAGGGACCCCATCCGTGCACGAATTCTACATCGAGCCTCTAGTCTATATATAATATGCAAATAGACCAAACAGTGGAACAACCAAACAACCGAACAACCAGTTGCTATGACATGCACTGACCACCAGGGGGCATGCACAGAACATAGCAGGCAGGCATCAGCAGCAGGCATCAGAGCGTGGAACATGGCGAGCATTGGCTGCGGTGGGATGGTGGACCAGGTAAGCAGGGGCGCCAGACCAAGGTGGGGTGCTGGTCACTGTCATCGGGGCGAGCCTCTGGTGGTTACTGAAAATTCTTTGCTCCTGTGCACTGCAGTCCCACCCGCTGCTCACACCTGCTGCCAGCACCCAGCACAAGCCCCGATCAGGCTTCTCCACTTCCCCCTGCTCCTGAGGGACGATTGGGGCTAGCAGCCACCCCTTGCACCCACTGCTGGTGCTGGCCCCAATCACTCCATGACATCAGCGCATGGGAGCAGCAGTGGCAGGAGCGGGGCTGCCAGCAGACAGGAGACCAGGGCCATGGCAGGAGGGGCTGAGCGGGGGCATGGAGGATGGGCCGAGACCTGCCCCTGTGCCCACCACAGCCTCGTGGCCCACAGTTCCTTTCAAGGTACATGAATTTGTACACTGGGCCCCTAGTAGAATATAAGCAAGTGATATTTCACACACCTGAGTTTGGGGCTGAGCTTCAAACCTGTTATACTTCTTTTGGTACCAGCAACATTCTTGAAACATGGAGAGTCTTACATAAAAGAAGTGAAGATTTCTCTAGACTTTTCCATCCTGAAATGCTGATTTCCCCCTCCAGCTGTTCTCTCTGCCGCCTCCTGGCTCCTGGGCTGCATCTTCCTGGATGCTTGCTCAAGACACACCTTTCACTACCACCATCAAAACACCACCCTGTAGTAGCAACTAGATTATCTAATAATTATCATCAGTCTTCTCCCCACCCAAATATTTCTAAGAGATATAACACCCAAAGCACAACAGCACAACTTCCATCAGAAAGAGAGCAGATGAGGTGAAGTATGAGCTTCTTATGTTTACCCAAATGAATGTGGGTTTGAATATAATCATCCCAGCACAAGAAGAGCCTCTTCAAAATCTGGGTGTGGCTATTAGAGTGCTGTGGACATATGAGCCAGCCATGTGGAACAAAAGGTTCATAAGCACTGTATTATGTTAACTCATAAAAGGCTTTGGGACCATGGAAACCTAGAAGAAAACAGAGTAGATCACAGTTCTACCATGTATATCTGTACAAGTTAGAACAAGCATCACAAACAATTGTTATCTCACAGGATAATACTATATTAGCAACTGCATTTCATCATCTCTACTATTACTGTTTATAACTAACTAGAGACCCGGTGCATGAAAATTCATGCACTGGGGGGAGTCCCTCAGCCCGGCCTGCCCCCTCTCACAGTCCAGAAGCCCTAAGGGGATGTCCTACTGACGGCTTAGGCCCACTCCCCAGGGAGGCGACCAGCAGATCATGGGAAGGCACCACCGCCCCCACCCCCTCCCTGCTGCTGCCTCTGGCCTCCCTCTGCAGGAGGCTACCAGGTTGATCAGGGGAAGGTGACGCCCCCATCACCACACTGCTGCTGCCACTGCTGGCTGCTGCGGCTGGCCTGAGCCTCGGCCCGGCCCTCACAGCAACAGCCGCCACAGCTGCCTGAGCTTTGGCTATGAGGGCCGAGGCTCAGGCAGCTGCTGCAGCTTTGTCTGGAAGGATGTCCAGAAGATGTCGGTCTAATTAGCATATTACCTTTTTATTAGTATAGATACTTATTGAGAATGTATCAAGGAACAGGTAGTAAGTCTCCTTCAGCTGCACATAAACTGTTTGTAGTATTATTTTTATCCCTAGTTTCATATGAGAAAACTAAGGCACAGAGAGGTTAAATGGACTGCCCAACAATATAGGCCAGGGGTCCTCAAACTTTTTAAACAGGGGGCCAGTTCACTGTCCCTCAGACTGTTGGAGGGCCGGACTATAGTTTAAAAAAAAACTATGAACAAATTTCTATGCACACAGCGGCGGCAAAAACACCCGGCGGGCCGGATAAATGTTTTCGGCGGGCCGCATGTGGCCCGTGGGCCATAGTTTGAGGACCCCTGACATAGGCAGTTGAAGGCACAGAGAGCAAACCCAATAGCATGGAGTAAGAGCTCCTCACTACTCTACTCTACTGTGCATAGAGGAAATTGGGAGGGTTATAGGAGACCATCTAGGATTGCTATATCTATACTAATAAAAGGGTAATATGATAATTAGACTGAGAGACCTTCTGAGAGACCTTTCAGATGTCCTTCCAGACAAAGCCATGGTGGCGGGGCCGAGGCAGAGGTGGTTAGGGGCAATCAGGCCAGGAGGGGAGGGCAGCTGGGGGCAAGCAGGCCAGCATGGTGGGCCAGTTGGGGGTGAGCAGGCCAGCAGGGGGGCAGTTGGGGGAGAGCAGGCCGTCATGCAGAGTGGTTAGGGGTGATCAAGCAGGCAGGCAGGTGAGCGGTTAGGAGCCAGTGGTCCCAGATTGCGAGAGGGATGTCCAACTGCTGGTTTAGGCCCACAGTCAGACATCCCCTGAGGGGTTCCAGATTGGAGGGGGTGCAGGCCAGGCTGAGGGACACCCCCTCCCAACCCCCCCACCCCCGTGCATGAATTTTGTGCACCAGACCACTAGTATATTATAAAACCATTCAGAGGGGATATAATCATAGGAAAAACAGGTCATTCCCAGTTCACGGTATACTAGTCAGGATTTTTGGTTGCAAATAGACAACATATTTCTGGTAAACCTAAGGAGAAAAGAAATTTACACTAAGGATATCAAATGACTCAGAAATAAAGAAAGCCTGGCAAAGAAAACTTGAGTGAACTCTGAGAGCAGTGAGACATAGTGAAGACGTTGTCATAAGAACAGTTCACTCAGGACCCACCACCAGCACTGTTGACTCCAGCCATTGACCATGGCTCCACAGATGTTCCCTGCCATGCCGCTCGACTCTAATTCAGTCATAACCACCAGGAATAAGGTCTTTATGACCTCCCCCATCTTTGCCTTTCTGTCAAGGACCAAAGACTCAGTCAAAAGCAGTTCACTGGCCACACTTAGGTTATAGGCTTATTCTATATCTTGCTAGAGATCAATGATAGTCAGCTCTTGCCACAATAATGCTGCATAAAAAACCACCCCAAATCTCAAGACCAGGATCAGGTCTGCTTCATGAGTCTCTCATCTTACTTGCACCAGAGGCTATAAGGGGCATGTTTTTCTCCTCTGCAGTGTCATCAGTGCAAGAGCATAAGCTGAAATACATGATTCTTCTTAAAGCTCTGACTTAAAACTAGCATAATACTGCCACTTTCACTTATATGCCATTGGCTAAAGCAGGTCATATGACCAATCTTAACATCAATAAAGAAATACACTCTCTTTCCTATACTGGGAGAGACTACCAATCACATGACAAAGGGTGCAGATGTATACAATTCTAATGTGGAAGGGTGTAGCATATTGTAAATTTACTCTGTCACATGGGCCCAAAAGAATAAATGTATTTGCATTCCCCAAAAGGTGAAAAGGGTGTTCAGCTTCTATTCAAGATAAAGCAACTCCACTACTCATTTAAAGGGAGAGGCCTTCTGCACACAAGGGGATCAGACTGAGGAACCTCAGAAATGAGGAACTCTCCCACATCCCATGGTGAGTTACAATCCCAATATAAGGCCCAGGTTAAATAGGGTCAAGATTCTATTGCAAGTTTTTGAAGATGTGTACTTATTTGGTGTGTTCAGCTTGTGATAACTATCAATTCTGTTATTTTCCTGGGTGATTTTTTTAATTTTTATTAGAAATGACGGTTCTTTTATTAAAAAGCAGGAAATATTATATTGAAGAAAAATATAAGCAACAGTAATCTAGTACTAAAGGATATGAAAGTCCTATCTTGTGATAGAGAAGAACTAACTGCATCTTTACAGGGTTTGCGGTTTGAGTGGCTTATTAAATCTGACACCAGGCCTACAATTACCACCAATTATTTGGTCATAGTGTCAGTTCCATTTAGAGTGAGAAAGTTAGTGATGGCAACAGCTTATCTACACTAAAAAAAAAAACAAAGATGCTAATTGACCGTACCTTCGCTATGCCCCAAGCCACGCCCACCAGCCGATCAGAGCAACTATATGCAAATTAACCCAACCAAGATGGCGGCCGGCAGCCAGGGAGCTGGAGCAAGCAGGAGGCTTGGTTGCCCGGGCCATGGCGGAAGCCAAGCTTCCCGCCTGCCCTGAGCTGGCTGTGGCTTCCGCTCATGGCAACAAAGTTTCAATTATAGAAGACAAATAAATCCCAGATACCTGCTTCCAGCCAGCCTCCA
>NW_005369870.1:2316297-2324503 GCF_000412655.1 Myotis brandtii
GACTGGGAATGACTGGTCACTATGACACACACTGACCACCAGGGGGCAGACGCTCAATGCAGGAGCTGCCCCCTGGTGGTCAGTGCGCTCCCACAGGGGGAGCTCTGCTCAGCCACAAGCCAGGCTGATAGCTGCCAGTACAGCAGTGGTGGTGGGAGCCTCTCCCGCCTCCTCAGCAGCGCTAAGGATGTCCGACTGCAGCTTAGGCCTGCTCCTCGCTGGCAAGTGGACATCCCTCAAGGGCTCCCGGGCTGCCAGAGGGATGTCTGACTGCCAGCTTAGGCCCAATCCCCCAGGGAGTGGGCCTAAGCGGGCCTAAGCCAGCAGGTTGTCACCCCCCGAGGGGCCCCAGACTGCGAGAGGGCACAGGCCGGGCTGAGGGACCCCCCCCTTCCCCGTGTGCACAAAAATTTGTGCTTCTAGTTTTTAATAACTGATTTCAGAGAGAAACATTTTGTGTCCAATTGCTACTTCCTGATCTCCAAATAAAAAGCCTTGTACCTATGGGTTTACTGGCATGAACCCACCCAAGAGAAGAGTCACTAGATGCTATTACCACTGACACTGAATTATAGAGTCACCCAACCACTCATCCATCCCACAAATATATAGGTGTGCCCGCCAGGTGCTACCCTCTGCAGTAAAGTCCTTCTAAACATGCTGAATTCAATTAACATGTTGAACCTGAAAAATCCCACCCACCTTACTAAGAGGGCCTTTATCCCCTGAGCAGGAAGATATCTCATAGTTTCGTGTGTTGTGGTGATTACATGTGAGGAAATGCATCTTTCCAGGTCTATAAATCAACCCCCTCTTTACTCACTTAATAAGAGTTGGGTGGTTTGTTTGGTTGCTTTTGTTTAAATCTGCAGTCCTTTGGATGAACAGATGGCTCTCAAGTCCCAGGAATACTAACAGTACAGCATCTTGCCCCTCACAGGTTAGCCTATGGTACTGGGGGAATAATGCCAAATATAAAGTTGCCAAAATTAAATGAATTCACTTTCTTAAAATCCACCTTTCTATTTTAAGTCACAATTATCCACAAATTACGTCAAATATATCTAATTTAGAGATAAAGTATTTTATACCTTACTATCCTTCTCTTCTACTTCAGGCACTATGTTTAATATTATATTCAAATATCCCCCTTCTCAAGTTTTTTTATTGACTTGGCTTTCCCTCTTCCTGTCCCCTCCCCCCCATACTTCCTTAACTTAACTACTATGACTCTGGAATCTAAACAACAGCAACAATAAAAACTCAGAAAGCATAAATTTAAGATGTTTTAACCATCCAATGAACCAAGGAATCTTGATGAATAAGATGTCTAGATTCAGCTTTGGTAAGAGACTAGACTGAGGTTAAACTTTTCAAATACTGGTTTTGATAGAGTAGAAAAGAAGGAAGACATGGGGGAAAGGAGGACATTGCATTGGGGAGGAATCTGTATATTCTTATTTAAACAGACAGGCAAACAACATCTGAGAGGTAAACCTTTTGGTAAAGGCTTCTCACTTGAGGCAATACGTCATCCTCCACCTCAAGCTCTGAGCTCCATCTCAGCACAAGTGCAGCTGCTTAGAAGATGGGGACTGAAACAGAGCACCAGCCATGGTGATGCAATGTGACAACTCACTTGAAAAAGACGTGTTTGATGTGTTTTCCAAATGGATGTTTCTAAAATCTGCGGCAGTTTCAGACAAGATTTCCAAAGATATCCTTTCTCTTCCTCATTTCAAGCCTCTAAATCTAGAATGCCCATGTCACGGCTGCAGAGAGGCACCAAAGGGAATGTTTCTTCCCAATAAGCTTCCCAAGTTACATTTCACTCTTCAGAAGATGCATCTCTCCCGGGCAAACTCTGTCATCTCTCCCAGATCGCTCTGCCTTCCCCAGCAATGCCACCCCTCACTGTGAGTAAATTACTTGCTTCAAGAACTCAGTTTTCTCATCTGCATGGAAGAGATTTAGCTAAATCACCTGTAATGCCCCTTCAATGTTTAGAAACCCAGACTTTACAGCAAACATGAAAGCATTTTGAAGGAGATGTTGTATTTATAATGGTGGGAAGAAGGACATCTAGAAACATGAAAAGAAAAAAGAGAGGTGGTTTAAAATATGGATTGAGCTTCCAGTAATAGCCAACAACCTACTTCACATAGGACAGTCAGAGAAAGACAAGTACCATATGATATAACTTATATGTGGACTCTAAAGAACAAAATAAATTAACAAACAAAACAGAAACACACTCATAGATACAGAGAACAGACTGATGGTTGCCAGAGGGGTGGTTGAGTTGGAGAATTAGATGAAAAAGATGAAGGGATTGAGAAGTACAGATTGGTAGTTATAAAAAATTCACAGGAACGTAAAGTACAGCATAGAGAATATAGTCAATGATATTTAACTATGGTGCTGGGTGAGTACTGGAAATACGGGGTGGGAGGGGGTGTTCTAAACTATATTATTATCTAGCCACTATGCTATACATATGACTGAAACTAATACAAAATAAGATTGAATGTAAACTATAATTGAAAAAAAGTTTAAATTAAACAACAACAAAAAAAACAAAACAATAAGAGAAATAAACCAGATGGTAAAAAAAAAAAATCATAAATTAGGACAAGCGCACTGAACAAGCCACAAAGAAAAGCATCATCAAACTGTAACAGGGAAGTGGTACTTCCTTCCTCATGGCTAAGTCTCCGTTATTGCTTCCTTGCAAAAGAAAGCTCGGAGTCATGCAGGGGAGGGCATCATCATTTATCTTTAACCTTTCACAGTCTAGACTGGAAAGAGCTGCATGATAATTGGGAACCCCAAAGGGGCAGTACTCTGAGTAAGTGGGTGGTGTGTTGCTTCCCTGAGATAGAAAAAAAAATGATTTGGAAGGATCTCTGGGGGTTTTTTAATTTTATTTTTCAATTGCAGTTGACATTCAGTATTGTTTTATATTGGTTTCAGGCGTATGGTATAGTGGTTAGACAACCATATGCTTTATAAAGTGATCCCCGCTTTAATTGCACAGTGGCACAGGTAGGGAAAGAAGAAGCAAAACAAACAAATAAAAAAATTATTCATAAGAGGAAATTAATAGAATTCAGGCTCTACAACATGACATTCATAATGTGCATAATACAATCCAAAATTACTCAAAATCAGAAAAGTGAGGAGCCTTAATGTGACAGTTACAGTGTGAGGAAGAGAGAGGAGAGAAAGGCTATATTTACCCCCTTTTCTCCCTTTCTGTGAGGTCTGGCTAGGTCAGACCATCCTACAATATTTTCAATTTTCACCTCCTTCATACTCTTCAGTACCAATAACCACTTTATTTCTTTAAACTTTGTATTCAATGAGCTCTTCCTTCCAGGTGATAAAAAGGATATTTTTCATCACTGCATGGCCTAAGCTGCCGGAAGACCATCTCTTAATATAAAGGGACTTTTATCACCTTTTGCCCCAACTAGCAAGCCTGGATTTCTCCATTTCCTAAGGATCTGTTGCTTACAATCTGTTCCCAGTACCAATATTGTACCACCAAGATTCTTGATTGCAAATCATAGAATTGAACTCTAGCTGATGAAACAGAAAAGAAATTTACAGGAAGGAACAAACTAGTTCAAAAAAATAGCAGAGATGCAACTTCTGCTTCCAGCCATACTATTTCTTATAGTAATAAGAAATCCACTTTAAATATAGAGATACAGGTAAGTTAAAATAAGAGGTGGAAAATATATACCATGCAAACAGTAAGCATAAAAAAGCTAGAGCACGTGTGGACACAGCAAGTAGGTGGCTAGAAGTCAGCCAAGAAGAGAGGCCTCAAACCAAACCTCCCAACACCTTGATCTTGGACTTCCAGCCTCCAGAACTGTGAGAAAATAAATTTCTGTTGCTCAAGCAAAAAAAAAATTAAGATAGTGACAGCAGAGCATTAAATCAAACACAGAATCATCTGTGACTGCACAGATCACACACCCATGAAGCCTGTCTACAAAGCCAGCATATCCATAGAGGCACATGCACATGTTCATGAAGGCTACTTGCAAATCACAAAAGCCATTCTGCATAAGTCCTGTACATATAATTGGGGGGAGGGGTATTATAATATTCTTTCTATTGCTTTGTAGCACTTCTGGTGGTATTTCTCTTTGTGTGCTCAAAAATGCTTGAAAAGACCAACTCGTGCCATTTTTTGTAATTTTATTGAAATAAACATATTTTAAGTGGAAATATGTTGGCAGTTTTCAACATATGAATCCTTCCAAGAAACTAACACCACAATAAAGATAACAAATATTTCTATCAACCCCCCAAAAAAGCTAAATTGACTATATTAATATCAGACAAAGTAGACTTCAAAACAAAGAATATTTTAAGAAATAGAGACATTTTATAACGATAAAAAGAGTCAATTCACAAAGGAATGACAGGGAGGCTGAAGAACCAGCCTTAGATCAAAGCCAGGAACCAAGAGAGTCTTGGTAGCAGAGAACAAAGACATTGTCAGCTATGGCAACAGGGGAGCCACCTATTGGTTTACTCACTAGTGCCACTATTTCTGCTCCCATGGTAACCAGTACACTAGCAATTCTGCCGTCCCACTCCACTGTTCATAATCTCTAATTGTCACTCTTCTCTTCAGATCCATAGATCTCTCAGATTCAAGTTCAGGGCAAGAACATCCCATTCCAAAACCTGTTTCGTAGACCCAAGCATTTGTTGCCATAGAGTAGAGAGGAAATATCCGGTTCCTTCATTTCTAAAGTGAGAGGCAGAGCCTTACTTATCACCAAGACTCATTAACCACAGGAGAAAGAAATTCAGATACTGGGATTTCAAAAAAAAAAAATAGCATAAAAATAAATAAACAAATAGCAAATGACTACCTACAGTAGATATTTCACATTGGAAGTTAATGTGGATGCATATCCATAGTCTTAACATTATATTATTTTAATTTTTGACCAGATAATAATATTTTAAAAGTTATCCTTTCATTTATCATTTAAGTACAGTTGTAATGGAGTATTGTGTCAGTTTTAGGTGTACATCAGAAATTAGCACCAGGATCTAGGGACCAGAATGTTCCACTGAAATATAATTTATATTATGTAATCCCAGGAAATTATTAAAATGTTACATATATCAGGAAAATATAATGCATTCAAGATAGGATATTCAAGTGCCTATTTACAAAAGTATATTTTGGAAACCACAACAGATAGTGTAGTAACAAGGTGAAGGAAGAGAATAGTTACTGGACCTCAGAAGGAGAGATCCCTGTAGAGTTAGCCTTTGGTAGGAGAACACAGCCAAACTGAGGTGACCTGCCAGGGAGAGAGTCAAGAGAATAAAGTACCTGCCCTTTATTTCCTCCTTCATTCCCTTCTCTTCCAGTTTCTGCTGGGGCTTCCCATTGACCAAACCTACTAGGAGCCAAGAGAAGGAACACTTTTATATGTATGGTCCATGAGCTAGTCTCCAGAGCAGAGAGAAGGCTGGAGAAGGGTGGAGAAGGGTAGACAGTGGATCTAGAAGGGCAAATGGAAGATAGTATATTCCATATGATAAAATCGCCTGCCAACACTCATTTAAAATTATTCTAAAGAATAGTTAATGGTAAGGGGGAAGGTTCCCAATACTATAAGAAGTGGAAAACACTAGAAACCATCTAGAAATTATACCAAACTTTTTTTAAAATAAAAACACCATGTTAATGTGTGAGGTTGTTTTATTTATTTATTTTTAAGTTTTCTGTAAAATATGGATAAGTAATGCATATTATTTTTGTCATCTGACAAAAAGATGTAATTAACTGAAAAGATATTTCAATTAATAAACCTATAGACAATTATAAGAACCAACACCACCCTAACCGGTTTGGCTCAGTGGATAGAGCATCGGCCTGCGTACTGAAAGGTCCCAGGTTTGATTCCGGCCAAGGGCATGTACCTTGGTTGCGGGCACATCCCCAGTAGGAGGTGTGCAGGAGGCAGCTGATCGATGTTTCTCTCTCATCGATGTTTCTAACTCTCTATCCCTCTCCCTTCCTCTCTGTAAAAAATCAATAAAATATATTAAAAGAAAAAAGAACCAACACCCTTATGAAAAAGCATGTTTTAATGGATGCACCATATTTGCATCAACAAGTAATTATTGATTCTTTGCCACTTGCTAGGCACTCTATTCCAGGTCCTAGGGACTGAATGACAGAAGATCGTGAACCTCTGGGAGTGTGAAATTGGGAGGGGAAGAACAGTGGCTGGAGCATGGCTGTCCACAATGGCATTCAATGCAAGTTACCAGTGTTTGTGGTGTCTATAAACCTCACAGAGATATAAACAGAGTCAGATAAAGGCTGGGAGCAGCTGGCTGGAGTGTGTGCTGAGACTACCACGTGTTGCAAAAAAGCATAAGGATTGGAAATATTGTCAGAGTTATTGCTGTTCTGGGATCCATACCAGTAGTGTTACATCTGATCACAGTATGGTTAACAGGGAGATCAACTTTATAATAGAGATTCTTATAGAATGAGTATATGATATCTGGGGAGGATAAGGCAGACAGGATTAAATTTATGGACCTCTCACATAATAGGTGTCCAATACATTTCATATTGAAAAAAAGACAGCAAATAAGCAAACTAAACTTATTACACTTGTTTTTTAAAAAAATAAAGCACAGTTAGTATAAATGTTGTCCTAGGATTAAGATGTCCCATAAATGTGATTAGTTACCTGAAACCTTCTTTAACACCATAAATTAGATACATTTTTTACAAAAATTATAGGCTACAGAACCTTTATGGCAAACGCATCAGGAAGAAATTAAGCAATGAGTCACAGCCCGGTGTAAAGGCAATCAAGCAGAACCAATTTTCAGGCTTCTGTCAGGGCTGTATTTATTGTATGTTATAGCTGGGTCAGTCCTCTTCGCATAAGGGCCATGCACTAAGTCCTAATTACCATTCCCCGCTGCCTGTTAGCAGGACCCAGATCAGCGTGGCATCAAGTGATACTGTGATTACGTTAAAGAGCTGGCACAAGAAGGCCTAAGGCAACGAGGGCGGGCTTTGACTTTAATGAAAGGAAGGGGATGTGACTGACATCCCCCCTGGGTGCTGCACATCACTTTCAGTCTGTAAATCAAGAAACCAATGACACAAGGGATACGCCTTCAACTGAAAGGATGCTTAACCAGTTCTAATACCACACGAAGCACAAAATGTCACAGGTACCTTTTCTATGTTGTGTAGGGTTTGGTTTCCATCTGGATTTTACACTGTTAGCAAAAAAAAAAAAAAAAAATTCCACAAACAATATCCACTTTTTTAAACCAATGTCAGTTGATAAATATTTAATAGGCTTTAATTTTTTAAAAATAAATATAAAAGATATATTTTAAATATTGAGTACTTTTGCTTGAAATATAGAATAGATATGTTACAACACTGGAGCCAAAGCAACTGAGTTTAAAGTCTATTTAACATAGTGGTGCAACCTTTGGGAAACTATTACCACTCTGTGCCTCAGATTCCTCATCTAAAAAATGAGACTAATAGAGCCTTCATGGGGTTGTTATGAGGACAATATATGAGTGAATACAATGAAAGTTCCTGGCACACAGTAGACACTTTTCTAATATTAGCAATTGCTATTATTATTTAAAAGTCATACCCCAAAGAAATTACAAGGCACCAGTATCTCAAAATCTATTTTAATCTTTCCATTAAAAAGCATTATCTCTTGTATTTCTTGGAGCATCCTATATAATAAAAGCCTAATATGCAAAATGTCCCCTTGGGCGGCCGTTCAACCAGGAGTTTGACTGCTCGCTATGATGTGCACTGACCACCACTGCAGGGAAACATGGCGGGCATCAGCGATGCAGCGCTAGCAGCGGGCGGCGGTGGAAACACTGCCAGCCGGATGGGCCACAATGAGAACGGGACCACCGCAGGATGGTGGAACAGGTGAGTGGGTGGCACCAGGTCAAGGCAGGTGCAAGCGGGGCGATCACCCTGCCAATCACCCCACAGACAGTAACCAGCGGTGGTGGCGGGGGGTGTGGCTGCCACCCGGCCCCAACCGATGGCCCCTCAGATGGCGATCAGCAGCTGGCAGGCCCTGATCACCTGATCGGGCCAGGCTGCAGACTGGGATGGGAAACGGGGGGGGGGGGGGGGGGCGCAACG
>NW_005369870.1:2324585-2363012 GCF_000412655.1 Myotis brandtii
TTGTTTTTATCTTTTTTAAAAAAAAAAAAAAAAAAAATTCCACAAACAATATACACTTTTTTAAACCAATGTCAGTTGATAAATATTTAATAGGCTTTAATTTTTAAAAAATAAATATAAAAGATATATTTTAAATATTGAGTACTTTTGCTTGAAATATAGAATAGATATGTTACAACACTGGAGCCAAAGCAACTGAGTTTAAAGTCTATTTAACATAGTGGTGCAACCTTTGGGAAACTATTACCACTCTGTGCCTCAGATTCCTCATCTAAAAAATGAGACTAATAGAGCCTTCATGGGGTTGTTATGAGGACAATATATGAGTGAATACAATGAAAGTTCCTGGCACACAGTAGACACTTTTCTAATATTAGCAATTGCTATTATTATTTAAAAGTCATACCCCAAAGAAATTACAAGGCACCAGTATCTCAAAATCTATTTTAATCTTTCCATTAAAAAGCATTATCTCTTGTATTTCTTGGAGCATCCTATATAATAAAAGCCTAATATGCAAAATGTCCCCTTGGGCGGCCGTTCAACCAGGAGTTTGACTGCTCGCTATGATGTGCACTGACCACCACTGTGGGAAACATGGCGGGCAACAGCGATGCAGCGCTAGCAACGGGCGGCGGTGGAAGCACTGCCAGCCCTGATGGGCCCCAATGAGAACGGGACCACCGCAGGATGGTGGAACAGGTGAGTGGGTGGCACCAGGTCAAGGCAGGTGCAAGCGGGGCGATCACCCTGCCAATCACCCCACAGACAGTAACCAGCAGTGGTGGCAGGGGGTGTGGCTGCCACCCGGCCCCAACCGATGGCCCCTCAGATGGCGATCAGCAGCTGGCAGGCCCTGATCACCTGATCGGGCCAGGCTGCAGACTGGGATGGGAAACGGGGGGGGGGGGGGGGTCCGCTGAGCTCGCTCTCACTCCCCCTGCTACCCCCCCTCCCCCAGGACACCAGGGCTCGCGCGCCAGGGAAGCCCCCATGCTCAGGTGCGGGGCACCCACAAGGAACCCGCCCTGCACCCACTCGGCCTGTTCTGAGTGAGCTGGGCCACAGCCACTGGGACCGCAGGGGCCAGTCAGGCTCCCTGTGGGTTCTCACAGGAGCCAGTCTGCGAGGCCAGAGAGAGCGCTGCCTGCCCAGCTTCCATGCGGCGCTGCTGGGTGGCCCAGAAGCCCATGCTGCACCACAGCCTGTGGCATCCGACTACACTCACCACATCTCTGCGTGGGGATTCAGGGTGCCATGATCAGGCAGGGGGTGGGCGGGGCACGGGGGCCCAGGGGCCCAGGTGCTTCCCAGGGCCCAGAGTTCAGCTGGGACCTGCCTTTCCACACCAGATGCTCGTACTTCGATGGCAAGCCAGGCCTAGGGACCGTACCTGTACACAAATTTTGTGCACCAGGCCTCTAGTTTCATATAAGACATCAGTTTTCAATCAGGTTAAAATTATCTTTCATCATTTTAAAGAGTCCAATAGCCCTAGCTGGCTTGGCTCAGTGAATAGAGCGTCAGCCTGCAGACTGAAGGGTCCAGGGTTCAATTCCGGTCAAGGGCACATGTCCAGGTTGCAGGCTCAATCCCCAGTATGGGGCATGCAGGAGACAGCTGCTCAATGCTTCTTTCTCATCATTGATGTTTCTATCTCTCTCTCCTTCTCCCTTCCTCTCTCTGAAATAAATAAAAAAAAAGAGTCCAATAAATAATAATAATGTCAATCCACATCTGATTTTATTTGTGAAAAGTGAAGGAATAATTCTTATAATCCATGAGTTATAGGACTTTTACAATAGGTTTTAAGCTATGTCTTCTCATAATAGAGATAGTAATCTAAGGTTGGAGTACAGTCACCTCAGATAAAATTTAAGAGATCTTCAAAAACCCACCTGCCCTCGAAATGTCTCATACATTTATTCAAAAACATTTATACAAAACTGAATATGATGTGGACTTACCCTTGAAGAAATCATAAACAGGGGAGACTAATCAACAAGACTAATTATAATATTAACATGATATATTTGTTAATAAAAAGGACGGTATACAAAATTGCCTCTTACCACCCATTCGTGCTGTACTGTATATGGAAGATAAGAATAACTACAATAATAATGAGATTAGGTAATTATTGTCAAGGTGCATTGATGCTCCTCAGAAATAAACTAGATGCTAAGGGAAATTAACAAGCAATTGAAAACCAAGTGTGAAACCCAGAAGACCTCCTTAGTAGACAGAGAACACATATTTCTGAATTGTGTCATTGGAAGTGATAGTAAATGGGGTTATTCCTACCTTAATCCCCTGGTTTCCAGATCCCTGTATTCTTTTTACAAGGGACAGAGTGCCACATAATGCTATTTCATTCAATGTCTAAACTGTGTTTTGGAAGATGCTATCTTATTCTGTGAAAGGATTGCTCTGAGATGACACTTCCTCTGCACCTTCAGTAGGCTTATTCAATACTCTATGAGGCCTGCAGCTCTATTTATTGTGGAATGGGCTATGACCAATGGACTTTGTACGGTCTTTTTTTTTTTTTTTAGTTTTTTTCATTTCAAGCGGGCCGTAGTTTGCCCACGGCTGGTCTAGACTGTGTAACTGTGTTTTGGAAGATGCTATCTTATTCTGTGAAAGAATTGCTCTGAGATGACACTTCCTCTGCACCTTCAGTTGGCTTATCCAATACTCTATGAGGCCTGCAGCTCTATTTATTGTGGAATGGGCTATGACCAATGGACTTTATGATCATGGAATCATCATTCCTAATCCTGGCACAGAAAAAAAATGCCTTACCATGAAACACCAAGTGACCCTGCATCTGGATTTGTCCACTATGAGTTGGGTCTTATCAGACCTATCAAAACATAACACCAAGTGGGCCTAGCTGTCTATTGTAACATGTAACTGGTATTATCTGGGAATGAGCATGAGCAGGGCTGAGAGGCATTCCAGCTCTTCCAGGCCTGTAGCATGTCAGGAGTTGTTTTTCAAACAGCATCTAATTCTCCAGAACAGATAGTATGGCCTTGCTCTAGAAACCCAGACTAATTATGAGGAGAGAGGGGAAGAGAGTGAGAGAAGCATTGATGTGAAAGAGACACATCGACTGGCTGCCTCCAGCTCACACCCCAACTGGGGCCAGGGATAGAACCTGCAACCAAGGTACATACCCTTGACCAGGAATCGAACCCGCAACCCTAGTTCGTAGGCCAGAGCTCTAACCACTGAGTCAAACTGACCAGGGCTACCCTTGGGTATTTTAAACTTACTGAGTGAGCTAAAACTCTGAGATAATGATGATGATGATGACAATGAAGATGATGACGATGATGACGATGATGATAGATAAAATAGATGAGAGAGAGAAAAAGAAAGATATTCTTGTGTATTGAAGCCACAAGTTATTTTGACTTGAATATTTGAATTAATGTGAACTCATTTTGTACCTCTAACCTGATTAAACATAGAATAATAACAAATTATTTAATGAAAAAAGCAGATTATACTAGTAGAAGAGTATACTTAGCATAAACTCAGTATTATAAAATATACATCAACATGTTAACAGAAAAAATGTCAGGAAGCCAAGATGTTAGCAGTGGATATGCCAGGATGGTGGATTTTTACTGCATAACTTTCCTATCTATATTGTCTGAACTTTCTGTCATGAGCTTGTATTTTGGTAAAAAAGCAAGAAGTTATTGTTTTAAATTTACAGAAGTGGTGAACCTGTTTTCCTTCAATAGATTTAATTTCTTAAAGAGTGGTGTGTGTTCTTTTCCTACGAAATACAAACATTTCCCCTATATTTCATTTTAAATAATTAGAACAGGGCTGCCAGGTTGATGGCCATTTCAGATGTCCATCTACAAAGTGGTCTTGAATGGCAGGAAATAAGCCATGGAACATTTTGATTACCTTCCTAACCTTAATTACAGAAAGGAGACATCCCCTTTGTGATTTCTGTTTTTGAGAGGAAGGTTGTGATGGCCAAGGGTTCAGATGCGCACAGAATTCACCGTTCCCTTCCATGAGCATTATTTAGTGGAAGGTATCACACAGAGGAATCGTGCATCATACATATGGTCTGTGAGCTCATCTAGTCCAAAGGGCCATCCCTTCTGCAAGATCACCAACAGCTGTCCATGCACCGCAGCTTGAACATCTCTATAATGGGGATATCAACCCCTGATGGCAGTCCCACTTGGATATACTACAGGTATCCCAAACACAATGAATCCAAAACTAAATTCACCATCTTTTCTCTCCAAAACAGTATATTCGTATGTGTTCTTCTGTTGCCCCTGCCCGGTCCCCCACCTCTGCTGACTGAGCGTGGGTTAGTGACCCTATCTCACTTCTCTATAGTATTACCAGGGCCTAGAACAGTGCAGGTGCCAGGAGCCGGTACATCCTTGCTGCTTGACACAGTCGCTGCAGGGAAGAAACATCTGCACAGCATATGTTTCAAGGGATCTGGCGTATATGGCATACTGTTCTTAATATGTTTGCTCCCCTTCTTGGCGCTATGTGTTTTAACCAAGGTCACCTCTCCGAGAAAGGTTGTTTCCCCGTGCGCACAGAATTCACCGCTCCCTTCCATGAGCATTATTTAGAGGAAGGTATCACACAGAGGAATCGTGCATCATCCATATGGTCTGTGAGCTCATCTAGTCCAAAGGGCCAACCCTTCTGCACCACAGCTTGAACATCTCTATAATGGGGAAATCAACCCCTGATGGCAGTCCCACTTGGATATACTACAGGTATCCCAAACACAATGAATCCAAAACTAAGTTCACCATCTTTTATCTCCAAAACAGTATATTTGTATGTGTTCTCCTGTTGCCCCTGCCCGGTCCCCCACCCCTGCTGACTGTGAGTGGGCCAGTGACCCTATCTCACTTCTCTATAGTATTACCAGGGCCTAGAACAGTGCAGGTATATAGTAGTTGCTTAATACACGTTGTGGAATTACTATTAAGTAAATAACAGGTACCCCAATGACTTTCTTTAAAAATCCATGTCCCTTGGTAAGCTTTTGTCTTTGATCAGCTTGTCTATTCAATTTCTGCTGTCCTTCATTTGACTGTGACCCTGTGCTATCTTGAAAGCAGTTGGTTTCTGTCAATTCTCATTTGCTAATTATCTCAACGCCCATATCCAAGGTCATCTATTTCAAGGAGCCTGTTGAGTGTCAACATTCTACACATAGTCATATTCTTCTATTAACCCTCCTAAATAAGATTTGACAGACAAAGCATGTTTGAAATTTAAAGGTGAAAGAGTAACTCAATACATTAACAGCTCAGTAATTTGAACTAAATGCAGGGAAGGTCAGTCTGACAGTGAAAAGTACAAATTATAAAATAATGTTTTAATAGAGAGTGACTGTTATGATGTATAGGAGAGTTATAGATCAAACTAAAAAAAAATGTACCTTTAAGAAAAATTGATGATATATTATGGTTGGGAAGAAAGAGAGGAAAGACAACCAGAGGCAGAGAGGCAACTGGGCTGAGGCTCGAACACAGGACACCAGGAAAAGGCAACATTAAGAACACAACCCCTCTGTAGACAGTGCTGAACTATCCAGAAAGATAACAAACATCTTAGGAAATAGGAGAGAGGAAATGCTGCCCATGTTTTGACCTGACCTGCAGTCATGACCAAACAGATACAGGGTTCAAGGTTAAATAGGCATCACTCACGACAGTGGAGAGGAGAGAGGGCTGTCAATCAGCAGTGAGCATCTGCTGGACATCTCGTGTGGCCCTCATGCTGAGCAGGGCTCTGGAAGAAGCAGACCTGCCAGATAAGTTTCAGGCAAGGGACCTAGGCTGCTCACCTAGGCCCAAACTCCATGAGGACAAATATCATCTCTCATGAAACCTTGAAACAACTAAGCAAGACCCAGTGATAGCACATGATAGTGAGATCCAGACAGACTACAAAAACCAGGCCTTTGTGGACCAGGGGAAATCACCATGGAAGACCTAGATCTCAAGTGTAGGAGGGATGGGTAGGATTTGGTTAGACAGAGAAGAGGAGGAAAAGAAGCTGAGTGCAGAGAACAGTGTGAGCACAGCCCAGAAGTGCAGGGGAGTGTAGACGGCACTAGGGATGACAGCTGGGGAGCAGGTGGAAGCTCTGTGTAGGGAACTGGCAGGTAAGATGGCAGCTAGGGGTAGTTATGCAGTCACTGTATGCCAGGCACTGCTCACAGCACCAGGCAAACATCAGTGAACAAGATAAGGGTCTTATCAGGAACCACACCAGCTACTATTTAGTAGAAGCAGAGATCTTACTAAAAAACTGGCAGTGACATGAAAAGGACACATAATAAAAAAAGGAGAGATACAAATAAATCCATACCACCCTAGCTCCCCCCGCCCCCAAACAAAATGGAAAGTGTGTCCAGCTGATACTGGCCAGGGAGAGGGAGATGGATCCATAAACTGATTCAAACAACCAGCTCTGCCATTGCACTTCTTGATAACACTGGCAAGTGTTTGAGTCACCTGGCAAGACAGGTGAAATAAAGTTAAAGAAAGAGGGAGGTGAGGGGGAGGAGGGCTTCCGAGATAATTATGCCACTTTGAAGTGACCACATAATCAGAATAAATGTGCTACGGATTCTTTTCTTGAGAAATGCTGACTCATGCCTTAAATTACATCCCTATTTACTTATAAAGTAATATGTCAAACACTTCCAAATCAATCTAGTTTCCAGGAAGAATTTCAGATTGAATATTTTCTTATTTGCATGGAAAAGCTCTTCACAGGACAAACAAAGTTGAGAATAATAATATCTCTTTAAACATTTTTGTTCCTATCTATTCCTTCTCTTCTTAACAAAATAGTCAATGACCGGTTCATTGCAATTTTCTACTACAAATATTATTTTAGAGAGCTGCCATCAAGTGTAAACATCTTCATTCACTTTCCTTTAAATTGCACCATTTTACTGAATAAATCACTCAAAGTCAGGGACCTAGACAAGGGGCCATATTACTCAGGAAGGAGATAAAATGTTATATTAGAGACAGGCAAGTTGCATGGCAAATTGGGCATGACCTACCACCCCCGCTCTCACCCCAGCCCCCACCATGTACCTTAAGCTTCTGTGACCGAATCATAAGTCTGGAAAACTCAATTTGGTAAGTGTGGGAAGACAGATCTTCACTGAAGAGTTCATTTTCTAATAAAATGTGAGGTGGTAAAAGGTTGGGCTGGCAGAGTAGATCATTGGAGTCTGTATTAATAACACCAATTCATTTTAATTCAGTGAAGCACATAATTGGCATCCAGCTTTTCAAGTTCACCACACACTCCTGTCCCTGGAATCCCTAATATTTTAAAAACTTTTCTTATTTGGTAATAGCTGTTTTAATAATTTGCATTTTAACAAGAGGTTACTTGTAGCTGACTTATACTAATTACAAATGTGTTGGGTTTTACTGAGCCAGTGGTACCCACCAGCCAATGACAAATCTTTTTAAGTCTTAACTTGAATTCCCTGTATTTATTCTGCAGGCAGCTAAGACTCCCGCAAAGAGATGAATGAGGCCCCTCGAGATGACTGCACTTTGAATAATCAGAAGTGGTCAGCGGGGTCAATTACTGTTTCAGTTTGTTCCCTAGCTGCTGCATGTAAATTCGTTTACTGGGAGCTTAGAGAAAGCCTCCATAGCATTTGTTTGATTGTCTTTATCTCTGCAACTTCAGTCTTTCTGTGATGCAAAACCCCAAAGGCTGGACCAGACCATCTCCCTGGGAAGAGACGATGGGGCAGAAGGGCTGTGTGCCTGAGAAGGAGACATAAGAAAACTTTCTCTTCTTCACAGGGTGGAAGAGAGACGAGATTGTTGGCTTAGTTAAAAGGACTGAGGCCTGAGAGTCCAGAGACGTGAGTTTTCTAATCCTCCTTGGCTGAGGTAACTAACCAGCCAGTCACACCAAGAGGAGTTTCTTCTGGGCCTTGAGTTTAAGGAATTTAAGTTCAAAGAGCATGTCATGCATTTCTTTACAGCAAGAGATGGAGTAGCAAAGGGAAAGAGGTAAGAGGGGAAAGTAAGAGGAAGAAGTCCTATCGTCAAAGTAAAAACAAGTGAGCAAGTCACCCATGAAGTTCGTCAGTGTGGGAGCTGACCTCCCAGCGCCTTCATATGAGCTGAGTAAATATACACAATGTTCCTGGTTAAAATGAATAACTTTTTAATACCTATTGGATGTTACTGAGGTAATACAGATAAATAATAGCCACTGCCCTTGATCTTACAGATAAATAATAGCCACTGCCCTCGATCTTACAAGTACATAGAAAAAGACATACACAAAGAACAGGATTAGTAAGCAAGTGGTGTAGATTCAGGAAGGAAACCACAGAACTCAGAGATTTCCAAACTTGGCTGTGCATTCGAGTTACAGCACAACGCTCTTTCTGAAAATACAGATGCCTCGGTCCCAGTCCAACCTTCAGAGGGTAAACCTCTGGAATCTATAGTTTTAACCAGGCTCCTAGGTCATTCTTATTCAGTCACCCTGGCACCAGAAAAGGTTCGAATTTTGAAAGCAATGTAGCCATTACCATAGTTTTCCCAGTTCTAAAGAAAGAAAATGTCACCTTCATTAATCCTCTGGACAGAGAAACGAAAGACTTCCTTAGTCAATCTACAACTCAGAGTCACTTTATCCCAGTTCACTTCATCCCAATCTTCTGTTTGTCACTCTCTATCTTCTCTGATACAGTCAGGGATAGGAAGCAAAAAGAAGAGGTGTCAATGGATATTTCTATGCAGATGAGGAAGGCTTGGCAGGCAGCACTGTGGGGATGCATTTAGCTCACCTCTAAGAACAGCTGGAAACATTTGGGAAGTGAAGGCACCTAGTGGAGCCCTGAAAGCCTGCCAGAGCGATTAGATTGTAAAGGAGAAGATAAGTGAAGAGCTCACCACATGACCACACCTCTACATGGTAATAATGACAGGACCAGGTAGAACCCTGATCCCTGAGTTCTCAGGATGCTCTCCCACAAGCACCTCCCGACTCCCTCACTGGCTGCTGGCTGGCGCCAATGGAGTGAGGCACACAGGCTAGTCCTCCTGCCTGAACATTTATTTACATAGGAAACAGCACAGCCTCGCTATGTACTTAAAGATATGTTGTCTCGAGTCCATTCACTTACTTATTCAAACAGAAAGCTGAAGCTCATACTTAGTGGCTCCATTTTGCCCTTAAGAACAAGTTTGTGGTTAATGAATACATACTGAAAATAGTGAGTCCCTATCCCTGGCTTCTGGGCTACTGGAGGCCATGAGGCAGGACTGTTTAGCATCCCACAGTGGGACCAGTATGGAAGATATAAGCTGAAAAGTGCCTGGCCCAGGATAAACAGGTGGGGCAGACAGGCAGATATCCTAGATCTGGGTGGTCAAGGGGATGACAGCCAAGATAGGGAGGCACCTCAGAGTGACAGGGCGAGGCAGGTGCAGGGGCATCAGATTTCTGTGCTTTTATTATCATGTTGTGGACATTGGGACTCTGTTACATTGCTGGTGGAAATGTGAAATGATGCTAACACTGTGGAAAGTGGGTTTGCAGTTCTTCAAAAAGCTAAACATAGAAACACCATATGACCCAAAAGAATTGAAAACAGGCACTCAAACAAATACTAGTACACTAATAGTCATATTACCACTATTTATTATAGCCAAAAGGTAGAAACAACCCAAATGTCCATCAGCGTTGAATGGATAAATAAAATGTAGCATGTGTGTGTGTGTGTGTGTGTGTGTGTGTGTGTATTATACAACCACAAAAATGAAGTACTGATATATGCTACAATGTGAATGAACCTCAAAAACATTATGCTAAGTAAAAGATACAGAAACAAAAGGTTACTCCATATTATATGATTCCATTTATATGAAACTACACACCTGGTGCATGACATTCGTGCACTGGGGAGGGGGGCCCTCAGGCAGGCCTACACCCTCTTATAGTCCGGGACCCCTCGGGTGATGTCTGCCGAGGGGTCCTTAGCACTGTCGCAGAGGCGGGAGAGGCTCCCACCACTACCGCTGCACTCACCAGCCATGAGCCCGGCTTCTGGCTGAGCAGCACTCCCCCTGTGGGAGCACACTGACCACCAGGGGGCAGCTCCTGCGTTGAACATCTGCCCCCTGGTGGTCAGTGCGCATCATAGTGGCCGGTCGTTCTGCTGTTTGGTTGATTTGCATATTAGGGTTTTATCACATAGGTTATTCAGAATAGGTAATGCATGGAGACAAAAAGGAGATTAGTGGTTTCCCAGGGCTGGAGGGAGGAAGGATGAAGAATGACTGTTTAATAGGTATGGGGTTTTCTTTTGAGGTGATATAAGTGTTTTGGAATTAGATAGAGGTCATGGTTGTACAACAACATCCCATACACCAAAGGATTGCAGGTTCCATTGCCAGTCAGGGCACATACCTAGGTTGTGGGTTTCATCCCCATTGAGGGCTCATACAGGAAGCAACAGATTGATGTTTCTCTCGCTCTCTCTCCCCCTTCCTCTCTCTCTAAAATCAATAAAACATATTCTTGAATGAGGATTTTAATGATGTGTTATATAAATTTTACTTCATAAAAGAAAATCCATATGACCTGAGGGAAACCCAAGTCTGCAAGTAACTGAGTATTGGTACTGTGAAGGTACTGTGCTGAGAAGGGACTGTGACTTGGAAATAAGTTCCCAAGGGCCAGGGCCTTGGGGGAGGGGGGAGGAAGGGGAAACAGGAGAGCAAAGAGCCGAGTCAAGGAACTGGGGTCTTTCCAGTTTCCAGGAGCTGTGTCTCTAAAACAACACATAGTCTTCACAAGAAAGATTCCTCTGTAGAAAATGGCCCAGGCAGCTGACACACTGCCTCAGGGCCACAACTGGCAGGTGGGAAGGAGGTAAGATAACATTTCATTAAAGGTGCCAGATGGGGACAAGTATTGTTTTACTGAAGGAAGGCCTACCTTAAGGCGTGTCTTTTCCCTTTTGCTTAAAAGAGTTTTAAATGAAAGACTGCAGTCTAATCTTGCATTCCATAATAATTTAAAAAAGAGCTAATCTTTGGAGGAAACTGAATAAACTCATTTGAAAATTTTAAGGTCACTAAAAAGACCCCCCAAAAAAATAAAAAATATGTTTTCCAATCCTGATTATTGTTTCACACACATTAACCAAGTGATTTTGAGCAAATGATGACACCTCTCTGGACTCTAAAACTAGATATCACCCAGTCCTACTTCACAAAATTACAGATGGAGAAATCAGCCATCTGTGACCTCCTTATACTTCCAACATTCTGCCATGAAAGATCCATTCCTTTTGGTTTGGGAGGCATTTCGTTCTATGGAGACTATTTTAAAATGCAAATGTCCCTGGAAAGGGTTGTTATAATTATGTTTTTGTTTGTCTCTACACAGTTTTCTGACATCTAGTTGAGAGGGATGAATGTAATAGGATAGACAGATGGTAGATCCCCAGAGACACGAGAAATGTTTGAAAGGACAAGGAATGGAAAAGGAATATAGAGAAAGAAAATATGAATTGTCAGTGACTGACTCTGTTTCTGCAATTTTACTTATAGCTGGGACAACTAGGAAACTTCTCAGAATCAGTCTGACTTTCTCTAAGAAAAGTAGCCTCAAGGAGTCTATTACCTTTTAAAAAAATAGCAAATAAATGCTTTCCTTAAATATGTGACAAAAAAATTTTTTAAAAAATTAATATCCTCTAGAGCAGTGGTTCTCAACCTTCTGGCCCTTTAAATACAGTTCCTCATGTTGTGACCCAACCATAAAATTATTTTCATTGCTACTTCATAACTGTAATGTTGCTACTGTTATGAATCATAATGTAAATATCTAATATGCAGGATGGTCTTAGGCAACCCCTGTGAAAGGGTCGTTCGACCCCAAAGGGGTCGCGACCCACAGGTTGAGAACCGCTGGACTAGAAGCTCACAAAAGTAGAGCTTCACATGTGAATTGCAGCTAATTTTAAAAATCTGTTGTCCTGAGTTATAAAAGCATTTCTCTTGCTTGCTTCGTGAGGGATTGTGCAGCAAAGAACGCCATCTCTTTTAAAATTGTAATTTTCATAGAATTCAGACGTTAGAGACCATTCACAATCTCTTTATTTTAAAGACAAGAAAAGGCCCAGCTAAGTTATTAACCAGGGTAGGTAATTGCCCAAAAATTCACAGAGTCTGTGAGTGGCCAAGTCAGAACCTAATGCCAAAAGCTACACCTCATAATGGGTAATATTTTACTTCATTTACTATACTGCTACTCTCTCATGGGCAACTGTTTTGTTTGTTTGTCTTGAGTGCCATTGGAGGGGTGGAAAATAGTTGGGCCAGGCATAAACAGAGAAGGGAAAATTTTTTAAGATAAGTCTGGGAGGGCGGGGGAAGGAAATTAAATAGGCTCAGGATGAGAAAAGTAAAAGCACAACCAAAAATTGCCCAGGTGCTACATGGAGGAGCAAGAGGTCAAGCCCTGGGCTAGGTTCCTGTTATGACCGACTGTAAACCCAAGAGAGATCTCAGAGATGACCAATAGAATGCACACTGTGGAGCTACTCCCAGACCCCCTGTTCAAGGCTAACAACATATTTCTGGGCTGCTGGGAATATTAGTTCCTAGCCATTCACATCTGTGTCAATCAGCAGGCACTGCCCTCAGTGAACTGCTTTGACCATGACTACACCTCTTCCCAGGAATGCAGAATATGGAGATACAAAGGCCCAGTCCCCTGGAGTCAATTTGGTCTAACTCTGAAGAGCCACCCAACTTCAGTCCCCACTGACTACAGGGCCAGCTATAAGCATGTTGAGTGGCAGCTTCTCCCTCTGCCCCTGCCAGTCTCACTTCCTTATGAGTGTATCTTTCTAACCACTTGCCCAAAAACTTTCCTCTTGCAGTCTGTTTCTAGGTAACTCAATCCAAGATACCATCCATATTCACATGTTGTGGGTATCACTCAGAATTGGGACTAAAACCCAGGTTTCCTACATCATCATCTCGTTAACCCAAACCATTCTCAACTGCTATACCTCTTTCTATGGCCAAAGCTCTTTTTACATACAACTTGACATAACCCAGCCTTCTACGAGGGGTGGCCTCCCAAGATGTGGGATACTGACCATCAGTGTGTTATACAAGTTGATTAAATGGTAATAACCCAAATTGTCCAACAGTAAAATAGTCAATTATATATTTATATAAAGAAATCATATACTAGTACATTGCCCTCACCAATTTGGCTCTATGGATAGAGCATTGGGCTATGAACTGAAGGGTCCCAGGTTCTATTCCAGCCAGGAGTACATGCCCGGGGTTGCAGGCTCAATCCCTAGTAGGGGGTGTGCAGGAGGCAGCCGATCAATGATTCTCATCATTGATGTTTCAATTTCTCTCTCCCTCTCCCTTTCTCTCTGAAATCAATAAAAATATATGAAAAAAAGAAATAATATACATTGAAATTGAGTGTACTATTTCTATTTTGAACAATATAATTGAATCTCACACAATATTGATTGGAAAAAAACAAAGCCAAAGAATATATGTGCTATGAATCCATTCATATAAAATTCAAAAACAGGCTGACCTAAAGTATGGTGTTAAAAGTCCAGGTGGTGGTTCCCTTTGGGTAGTGGGCAGAGTTAATGGTTGAGAGGGACACAAGAGGAAGGCCTCCAGGGGCTGGCACTGTTCTGTTTTCTTATCTGGGTGGTGATTATAAGAATGTTTATGGTGATTTGCTAAGCTGTACACTCAGATTTTGTATACTTTCCTATATATATATTTGTCATACCTGATCATAAAAAAAAATTTAAGTGAATATCATTTAACCCAGAAAATTTATTTCCAAAATTGTAACCTAAAAAAAAAGTTGATATCTACACTAATAAAAGAGAAACATGGTAATTGGCGTATGACCGCTACCCTTTTCATTGGCTAATCAGTGAGTATATGCAAATTAACTGTCAGCCAAGATGGCGGCCGGCAGCCAGGCACTGAAGCGAGCAGGGAGGCTTGCTTGCTGCAGACTCCAACCTTCCCCGCCTAACTTGCCAGCCTCTCAGTTGCAACTCTAAGCAACTATATACTATGTTGCAAATAAGAAGCTAAACAAAACCCCAGAAAAGGGCTTCCATTCAGCCGGGCTCGGACCGCAACATTGTATCTATGTTTTCAGCAGCGAGGCCTCAGAGCTAAAGCTGGCCCAGAAAAAAAAAAAAAAAAGAGAAGAAAACAAGGAGCGGTTGGAAGCTTAAGATATTCATTACAGTGTCATTAGATATGGTAAAAAAATGGAAACAATCTAAAAATTCAACAATAGGGTATTGGTTCAATAAATTAGAGTATATCTATGCAGTTGATATGATACATCTATTAAAAGGGTTGCTGTAGACATCGTCTCGTTCATGGAAGAGTCACTGGTTTGATTCCTGGTCAGGCCACATACTCAAGTTGCAGGTTCTATCCCTGGTCGGGTTGCATGCGTGAGGCAATGGATGGATGTTTATCTCTCACATCAATGTTTCTCTCTCCCTCTCCCTTCCTCTCTTTCTAGAATCAATGAAAAATGTATTTCAGGTGCAGATTTTTTGCTATAGATCTCTATTTGTTCATATGGAAGAGTGTCATGTAATATTAAGTGAGGAAAATGGTTTATAGAATGGGGTAAGTAATCTAACCCTAATTTTGAAAATATGTGCATAGAAAATTACAGTAAAATAATCAATAGGTTAATAGTTATCCTATATAGTACAAATTTAGTAATTATTTTTCTAATTTTTCTACAAACATAGATTACTAAGGTTATAAATAATCATAGCTACCTTTTATTGAGCACAAACTATGTGACAAATATTGAGAAAAATATATAAAACATTTTCCTTATTTAATCTTCACAAAAACCCAGCAGGATAAATATAATTACCTGCATTATGAAGCTAAGGAGATTAAGGAGAGAAAAAATCAAAGAACAAAGATCAAAGAACAGAAAGTGGTCAAAGTATTTAACCGGGTCTGTCTGGCTCCCAGCAAGCACTCCTTCCCACCACATCACACAGGACGGTGCATCAAGAGTTAGTTTCAGAGCCAGGCTTTGAACCCAAATCTCTTTATTCTCTTTTAAAGCAACAATTTCTATAAGATTGTAAAGTAACACACAAAGACCAGCTTAGAGGGAAAAAAAAAGACCTTGCTAGATGCTAGCTGTGATGTGAATAGGGAATAATAATAACAACTACCATTTATTAAATGACCACTCTGTGCTGAGTACTTGCTGAGTATTACCTCATTTAAACCTCATTATCCTTCTGTCGATTGACTGCATTAATGGCCCTAACTCTTCCTCTCTCCTTGTATCCACATTCTTTGCATGCAACTGTGTAATGCCCTCCCATTGGGACTCAGGGCTTAACAGCAGCACTGCCTTGGCCAATAGAGTATTAGCAACCAAAAAATAATAATAATCAGAGCCTTGAAAAGTGCCTC
Source organism: Myotis brandtii (assembly GCF_000412655.1). NCBI lineage: Eukaryota > Metazoa > Chordata > Mammalia > Chiroptera > Vespertilionidae > Myotis > Myotis brandtii. The sequence continues at coordinate 2,340,140 of NW_005369870.1, forward strand.
TGTGTTACTGCTTGCTGGTCTTGCCCTCTGCCTTCACCGTGTGACTATGCTCAAGCCAGCCTGACAGAGGATGAAAGACTCCTGGCACACAGGAATCCAAGCCGTCCCAGATGAGGCCACCTTAGATTAGCCAATAGCCACTCAACACCCAGAAAAGTGATCAAGCCCAGTCAAGGTTGGCAGAGCTGCTGGCCATCATTCATGTGACTCCAGACCAGAGGTCCTCAAACTTTTTAAACAGGGGGCCAGTTCACTGTCCCTCAGACATTCCACACATGCGCACTGCGGGCCCGGGACAAGTCGGCTGCTAAGCAGGACAGGCAGCGGTGGCAAAAACACCCAGCGGGCCGGATAAATGTTTTCAGCGGGCCCCATGTGGCCTGCGGGCCGTAGTTTGGGGATGCCTGCTCCAGACAATGAGCAAAAAGTGTTTTATCCCACTGAGGTTTTGTGGCAAAAGCTAACTGGTACAAACTTGAGGAGGCAAAGAGTATGGTTATTATTCCTAGTTCACACAGAATTAAACTGAGGTTCAGGAAAATTACACAGCTAAGTAAGTGGTGGAGCCAGGATTTGAATCCGTGTGACTTAATCCAGAGGAATTGCTATTAATCATCATACTATATATATTGCCTCTACAAATGCATTCCCAGCTCTGACTTTAAATGGAGCTCCAGCAATGTGTGTGTGCATGTGCACACACATGCATGTGGGCCTCTGCAGCTGCTCACTGAACATTTAAAATCTGGCAGCAGTATTTCTGACTAATTCAAATATCTGAGCTACATTTAGCACTTTTAAAAAGCTGACTGATCAAAATTGTTTAAACCAACAATTTTGTGCTTGGGGACCCTGGTGTTTTTCTCTCTCTACTACACTTGTTCTTATGTAGTCCATAGGCATTTAATTTCTCACAGATGCCTTCAGTGCTGACAGGTATCCCAATATGAATGTGTGTGCTTCAAAGATTTATTCTGAAAATGCTGATGACATCAATAGAACATGTAAGATCTGACCTTCACTTACACAACGATTGGCATTGACTATAATTCCTTATGAGATTTCACATAATCAGCGTGCTGATGTGTGCAGCTAGAGTACATAATCAGTTGTTCTGTATCAAAAATCACCTTGCAGTTGGGGCAAGGAAACAAATTCTCATATTGAATGCTCAGGAGAATCGGTTATTTGATATACAGACAGATTCAATAGTCCAAGTTAAGGACCTGCAGGAGTAATAAGTGGATAAATGCTATATCCACCCAAAGTCTTGTTTTCTACCCAGAAATCCTCAAGACATAGGGGTCAAAGAGCAGAGAGCTCTCAAGTGGTTTGGGGACAGGTGTTGTGAATGGAGATTCTCTCCCCAGGAGCAAAGCACAGCATGTGGACAAGCTTTGAGAAGGGGATCTGGAGATATGATTTCTGGTCCCACCTCAGACTGATGGGTGTGACAGACATCTTCCTTTGCTTCCCAGATCACTCTCCACACTCGCTCAACCTGCCCAGCGCCAGGAGATGGACAGTATGGACTTCCTTGCCTCTGGCTTATAGTTGGGTTTGCTGGAGAGGGAGCACTAGCAACCAGTCAGCAGGATGGAAGAGAAGGAAGCCGAGGTACTTGTTCTCCTGTCTTTCCCCCTGTGGTGTCACAAAGGGGTGGCTGTGTCCCTCCACAAAGGCCTTAGCTCCTTTCAGATGACCCACTCTGTACATCCCTCACTATCTCTGGGTTCTGCTAATTGCTTCATGCCTTCAGTCTTGGATGAAGTAACAGCCCCCACTGCTTACAGCTCTAGGATTCTCTGTACTACCTCTTATGACTTTTCCCTACACCATGTGCAAACCCTTGTAAATATGTCATCTCTTCCTTAAACCTTCCGTGAATTATTCTGCTTTGATTGTGCTGGCACTGAGCCACTCTGTGACCCTAGGGAGGTCCTCTCAACACATGAATCATCTTCCTAATCTACAGAATAAAGAAAATCTCCCCTTCGATGGAGGTCAGGCAGATTTTTTTTCTGTAAGATTTTAATGCCAACATCTTTGGAAGGGTTATGTGCTACGGAATGAGTGTAAAGATATTGTGGTGTCAAGTCAATATCTTAAAGTCTTATTGGGATTGCAGAACCAAATAGAATTGTATGCTAGAAATATGCGGTGGGATGGAAGTATGTAAAGTATCTGACTAAACATAGGGATTCGATATGAAAAAAAAAGGAAGGGGTGAAAGGGAGCAAAAATTAGACTTTCTTTGTACTGATAGTGAATCAGATGTCCTACCCACCTTCTTGTTTTCTGCTTCTCTTCATCACTATCTCCTACTTGGAGTCCATTCAGGAAAGTCTTTGCTTTGTTGAAAACAAAGGTATGTTAAACTTTCTCACATAAAACATAAACATACTCACTGCTGACAAACCTGGATGAACAGTGAAAACTTCACTCAGATCAGTACTTGTTGACACTGCCCCATACTTCTTCCTGGTACCCTCACCCAACCTAGGGGCCTGGTCCCTAAAATTGTGCCCAACTGGCTTTTCTTTGTTTTATTTTTTAATAATTCTTTATTGTTGAAAGTATTACATATGTCTCCTTTTTTCCCCATTGACCCCCTCTAGCCCAGGACCTCACTGCCCCATTGTCTGTGTCCACCAGCCATGCATATATGCATACAAAGTCCTTAGTTGATTACCCCCCATCCATCCACCCTCCCCTACCTTCCCTCTGAGATTCCACACTCTGTTCCATGCTTCCATTCTCTGGATCCACGCCATTCATCAGTTTATTTTGTTACTTAGATTCCACATATGAGAGAGAGATCATGTGATACTTGTCTTTCTCTGACAGACATATTTCACTTAGCATGACACTCTCCGGGTCCCTCCATTCTGTCTCAAAGGGTAAGATTTTTACTGCTGCATAGTATTCTGTGGTATAAATGTACCACAGGTTTTTTTAATCCACTCATCTACTGCTGGGCACTTGGGCTATTTCCAGATCTTAGCTATTGTAAATTGTGCTGCTATGAACATAGCGGTGCATACATTCTTTCTGATTTGTATTTCAGGTTTCTTAGGAGTGGGATCACATAGTCAAATGACAGTTCCATTTTTTTATTTTTTTTTAGGAAACTCCATATTATTTTCCATAATGGTTTCACCAGTCTGCATTCCCACCAGCAGTGGTCAAATGACAGTTCCATTTTTTATTTTTTTTAGGAAACTCCATACTATTTTCCATAATGGCTTCACCAGTCTGCATTCCCACCAGCAGTACACTAGGGTTCCCTTTTATCCACATCTTTGCCAGCACTTGTCATTTGTTGATTTGTTGATAGTAGCCATTCTGACAGATGTGAAGTGATTTCTCATTGTCATTTTAATCTGCATCTCTCTGATGATCATGTTTTCATATGTCTCTTGGCCAACTGTATGTCCTCTTTGGAGAAGTGTCTATTTAGGTCCTTTGTCCATTTTTTAATTGGATTGTTTGTCTTCCTTCTGTTAAGTTGTATGAGTTCCTTATATATTTTGGACATTAACCCTTTATCAGATGTATCATTGCCAAATATGTTCTCCCATGCAGTGGGCTCCCTTTTCATTTTGTTGACAATTTCTTTTGCTGTGCAGAAGCTTTTTTTTATGTAGTCCCATTTGTTTGTTTTCTCCTTAGTTTTCTTTGCCCCAGATGTATCTGTAAACATATTACTACGAGAGATGTCTGAGATTTTGCTGCCTATGGTTACTTCTAGGATTTTTATGGTTTCATGACTTACAGTTAAGTCTTTTATCCATTTTGAGTTTATTTTTGTGTAGGGTGTAAGTTGGTGGCCAATTTTTTTTCCTGCATGTATCTGTTCAATTTCCCCAACACCATTTATTGAAGAGAGTGTCTTGACTCCATTTTATGCCCAACTGGCTTTCCACATTATGATCCACATTATGATGTTAACTCACAGGTAAGTTGTTAACTTTTAATAATATTCATTTATTTGTTCAGCCTTATTTATTGAACACCCACCATGTGCCAGGAACTCTCCTATGCAGTGGTGAACAAGAACAAGGTTCCTTTTCTCTTAGACTTAGAACTTATATTCTAATGCAGTAGTCCACAGAGTGTGTATAATTTTAAAAGAAAATCCTAGAGAGGGGGAATAAAAACACTAATACTGATTACAGTATTCCAAACATAAGAGACTATTGAGTGCTCCAAAACAGAATTTCAGACCACTAAATCCAACCCTCAGGCTCTCACCCCACTCCCCACACACAGAAATTACAAATGAGAAATCATTACTTGACCTTAAACAAATACCACAACCTCTCTGTTCCTTAATAAATGGCAGAACCAGCACTAGAATCCCTGAGAGCTAAACTTTCCTGGTATTTCCATGCTGCTGTTACCCTTGCAGCAGCTGGGTGATCATCTTAGAAAGGAGCCTTCACACCTGTTTTATCTCCGAGGCCATCTCTCACTCTGCCTTTAAGGCTCACCAGAAGGCCTCTCTCAGAACTTCCAGACCAGGCGGGTTCCCCCTGTCATGCGCACCTCCAGTAACCCACCCTCTGCCATTGGCATTGCTCACCATTCACAATGCCTAGTTCCTGACTGCCTTCCCCCACTAGACTCAGGTCTGCAAGGCCTGAACCTGCCTCTTCCCTGTACCCAGCAGGTTGGCAGGCATGCTGAAATAAAACTCTAATTTATAAAGAAAATCAGGGATAAAACTGGGTTGTGTTCACAGAATTTTACACAGTAGAAAATTCTTAACAATGCAACAGTTCTACACCTGAATGTTTTAAAGTAATAATAATAAATTTGATCATGTTTTTGAGTAAGAGAAAACAGAAGGTCTTACTAAGTGAGGAACTAGGTTCTCCTTCCCACTCTTTTTTCCATTCCCTTTGAGGGTCCTTCTCTTGTGCCAATGGTACTGAACACAAAACAGCCCCTTTCCTTCCCTTCCCCCAGAGCAGTGCAGAAAACGTGTCCCCCAGCTTAGGAAAAAGCAATTTCCTCCTAGAGCCTAAATGGGAGGAGAATAGACAATGCAAGGGAGGGAGCCTCTTCCCTCCAAGCCCAAGGACTGCACAGTCCTCAGGGTGGAGAAACAACTGCAGAGAAACACAGATGGTGTGCTGGCAGTTGGGTGAATTAATGTGATTGCATCCTGGTAATGTTTCAAGTGAGATATTCATGTAATTCATGCAAATTCAGAAATAATTGAGGTTCATGTTTCTAGGATAAAGTCATGGCATTTTGCTTTTACCTGAATTACCCCCAAAAAGGGTCATTTTTATTATTCCATATTCAATTATTCATGACCACACACTCATGGATTTTAGAACCGCAAAAGGTCAGCCCTCTTTGATTCCGCAATTGTTTTCTTCTGAAGTCGGAAGCGGTCCATGAATATGCAGGCGCACGCGATCCTGACACTTCCCTCGCTGTTCATTAACAGTGTGTTCACTGTATATTTCAAAGTCAAACAAATAATACCTGTCATGAACATGAATTTTTAATATCTCCTATATTTCATTTTAAATGAAATGTCAAAATGATGGAAAATATTTCCATGGAAGTTTGGAAAGGGCAGCGTCTCACCAACATTGCCCTGTGAAATTCGGCACTGGTGCAAAAACATCGTTAAATCAGTACCACGGCTGCTGGAATCAGATTGTTTTGGGGTGTTTTATTGCCTTTGTCATTCCTGGGAAATGTCAATGCGAAATCTGTTTGCCAAGTCAATATGCTTTGGGGGACTGACGGGCCCGCTGTCCCCTTTTCATCTGAGAAGGGAGATGCTGTTTGTTTACAGCCTGTTTCGATTCCCTGGTTTTGGTCTCCAACTGCATTTTATATGTATGCGATGTCTCTCTTAGCATACGTGCCCTTTGTTCCTCTTCATCCTTTAAACACCACCTCCCCTTTTTAATGGCAGGAATGTCAATCCGCTCTGATCTCCCTGTTCCTTCCAACCCTGGATCAGACACCTTTGGGGGTCCTTAGAACAGGTCTGCAGGAGTGTCTGTGCATCCTCCCCGCACCCAGCTCCCACCGCAGCAGCAGATGTGCGAAGCTACGACATTTTTCTGGGCCCTAATTACAAGACCTAACTCAGAAAGGGTGAAATGAGAGTTATTCCGCAGGAGAAGTTGGTGTGAAAGGTAGAAAGAGATAAATACTACTTAGTAACTAGCCTTCAAAAGAAACTTTACACATCAGCCAGCACATAGTAGTGGCTTTCCAGTGATAGAACCTTGGTAAACGCTGACGGACCTGGGCTGCAGGAGTAGATTGGGAGCAGAGTGGCAGGAACAGGAGCCACAGACTGTATGTGGATGGAGAGAAGAGGGCACCCACAGGTAGCAGGAGAAAGAAGCAGATGGTAAATAAAGATGATGAAGAAAAAAGTTAGAGAGCCAAAGAGTCCTGTGTCAACAAAGCTACAGGAGGACTGACGGGTCCAAGTTCACTTAGTGAGAACCTGAATGATTAAATGTTCAACATGAAAAATGAAAATCTTCCACTCTTCTGAAAACAAAGCCTCTCTTCTTGATTATTTTCATTCAGTGATGAGAGAGACAAATTGCTGTTCCACCCATTGATGCATTCATTGGTTGCCTCCTGACTGAGGATCACACCCTCAACCTTGGCAGGGTCACATCCTTGGCATATCGGGAAGACGCTCTAACCAACTGAGCTACCCGGCCAGGGCAAAGCCTCTCTTGATTTAATGTTGTAAGAACAGCCCGTCAGGAGGCAGTGGGCTGCCACCCATGTGCACAGCCCACAGAAACAGATGCCATTCAAGCTGGGCAGCAAGGCACAGGGAATGACTGGCTATTCAGTTTCAGAGAGTGTTGGAGACAAAATCATGTCCACTGGGCTTCCCAGCCATTCTCTGAGGACTTCTTTATAAAGTCCTCCCTCTCCAATACTAGGTATTGGCAGTATTTGTGACAACCAAACAAATATTTGTTGGGTCATTACTTGTCCTGCCCCCATTTTCTATTAATCATTGAAACTATACACAGCTTCTGATCAGTGTTGGATAAACACTCTCCCATGCTCACATAATGGAATATCATGCAAAAGCAAAGAGACAAGGCCCAGCTGGTTTTTGGCTCAGTGGTTGAGTGTCCACCTATGAACCAAGAGGTCACCAGTTCAATTCCCGGCCAGAGCACGTGCCCTGGTTGCGGACTCGATCCCCAGTAGGGGGCATGTAGGAGGTAGCCAATGGAGGTTTCTTTCTCATTGATGTTTCTATCTCTCTATCGCTTTCCCTTCCTCTCTCTCTCTCTAAAATTAATAAAAACATATTTTTTTAAAATATATTTTATTGATTTTTTACAGAGAGGAAGGGAGAGAGATAGAGAGTTAGAAACATCAATGAGAGAGAAACATCGATCGGCTGCCTCCTGCACATCTCCCACTGGGGATGTGCCTGCAACCCAGGTACTCAGCCCGAAGTTCAGTAACTTCATGGGCAGGGAGAGAAAGCTTTTTTAAAAAAAAAAAAAAAAGCAAAGCAGAGACGGGTGTTTGCTAGCCCATACAGCCATTTCAGAGAGAAATGCATCTGACTTCTAGAGATTTGGAAAGTTTCTCATAGAGTATCAATACAATATGCATTGACCTCTAGAGTCAAAGGATCCTAGACTGGAAACCACTGATTAACTCTGATTTTATCTAGAAGCAGGTTGACCCCCCTGGGTAGCCTGTACAGTGGTTCCCTCCAATCCTCTATTTTTGTGGTTTTACCCCTTTTTGTCATCTCCCCTCTAACCCTTCTTTAAATGTCTAATATCTCCCACCATATCAGAACTTTGATCAATTCATTTTTTGCCCTTTTGAATCACATTATTACATAGTCAGATAATACTACAAAATAATATAAGAGTCACTCAAATTCTTAAAACTTGGATATAATTGTTTTCTATATCTTTTTTTTTCAGTTGTAGTAATTATAGACAGTGCCTCAGTCTTCAGATGCAAGCAATATCACATTTGCTTTTCTTAAGTTTGGTCCACGCCCAGCATTACCTTCTAGAAACTCCCCATTCTCCCTTGGATGGTTCAAGGTCCCTCAGAATTTACAGAATTTACAGTCTAGAAAGAAAGGCCCTTGACCTCCTCTCTGAGGAGGAACCCTGGTGTCGGTGTCGGTGTCAGTGTCGGTCCCTGCCCTTGGCTTTCTCTGCCTCACAGTGGTGCTCTCTAACCTTTTTCATTCATTGGTTGTCCATGAAGCTTTGCTAAAGCAGAGCCCAACTCTGCTACCTTCCATGATAAGCAATCTGGGCTCTAAACACCACCTCAATTAGTGACCAACCAGGTCAGAGCCCCAGGAGGTCATTCTCTGAGATCCTGCTGCCATAGAGGCATTATGCCAGTGTGAGACCACTCACCCATCTATCCTTATGGAACTTGCAACTGCTCCTCCTCTCCCAGGTGTCTTTTTACCCCCTGAAACCAGAGTCCTGCTGTTACCTTAATAAAATTATAGAAACACAGAGGCCTGTTTACTCCTGTGAGGGTCAAGGGATGGAGAGAGAAAGAGGAGGTTGCTGGGCAAGGAGGGAATTCCTTCCACCTCTTCCCAATGAGATACGAGCAGACAGAACTTCATGCTACAGCAGTGAAAAGCAAAATCAAAGTTAAGTTTTCAGCAGGTCAATCCACACACACACACACCAGGTGTATACATCCTACTGCCACAACTTTATAAAATTTCAAGTGAAATTTTAGTAATTTATATTCATTGTAGGAATTTAGAAAACACAGAAAATTAAAATAGCCATATGTAACTCTTATGATGTAATAAAATAAGAAGGCATGGATTCGTATAAAGAAGATCAAAGTGAGATTTTCCACTGAAGCCATGCTAAGAAGATGCCACTAAATAGCAACAGGACTATGATTCATGTATAGGTTTATAGTCCCTTATCCATAGTTTCTGACATCCAAACCAGAATCTTTTCTGTAATTCATTTGGCATCAAAACCTGACCTGAACTGGAATGTGGCTATTTATGGTCTCTATTTATCCCACTTAGTATAAATATTCATATATTGCTATAGAAGTATTGGTATATTTGATCATTATATGCTATCCCAGACTGTACTGGAGGTGTTCCACAGTATATATGTTACATTTTCAAAATTCAAATAATTCTGAAACCAACCTCTCCCAAGTTTCGAGAAAAGGGATTGCAAACCTATATTCCAGTCTTAGAGGAACAGCCTTTGCCAGGAAAAAGTAGGGCTAAGAACACTCATTTCTTCAAGATCTTAACCAGGATATTTTGTTTTAATATTGGGCCATTTCACAAGGCCTAAAATTTAAACCATTAAAATATAAGATTCATACACTGTAGACATTCTTATCTCATCTCTAAACTCCTTATGTGTGGGGAGTCTCAGGGATGGAGTGAGATTCAGGGATGGAGAATGATGGGGGCTTGAAAGTCAGAGATGGAGTGAGGGTTCAAAGCATCACTTGATTTTTTTAAGTTCAATAGCACTTTTTTAATGGTCATAAAATAGATATGAATATCATTATAGCAGCCAGATGGCTATATCAAAATGTCATGAACCCCATGAGGAGAAAGAAAGAAATCTTTATAGCTACTAAAGGAGAAACTGTAGCAGTTCCCAAGAGATCGAAGACCCTGAGAGATAAATGGCACCCAGAAGTCTGGCCAATGAAGCACCGTAAGTCCACAGGTCAGAACAGGAAAGCCACAGGCCTGCTTTGTTAGATGGCGCCACATTGATCCTCGCAGGCTTTGTTACGTTTTGTATAATGTGAATAGCTTGTCACCATTAAAACTTGGAAATTTTCACATAAACACTTTGGTACCTGTTTTCTCTCGAAATAAATTTAAACACCTGCAACACTGGGCCCTCATTTGTGCCTAGCGACAACCGTCTGGAGCTGAGAACAAGTTGTTGCCCCATTTTACACAGGCATGACCTCTCCCTTTTACTGCAGTCCCTTTATTCTCCTGGGAGCTCCACGTGACCCCTACCACGTTCAGGAGTGAGACGCATGCTTTGGCCACCCCAGGGCCTCTGGGACATGCCATGGATTCTGAGATGGACCAGTGACACCGGGGGTGACACATGACTGTGGACAAGCTGGGGAAAGCATCTTTCTGTGCAGGGGAGACTGACAGCCTCGCTCCAAAGCACACGCTTGAGCAGTAATGGCTAGTGAAATGACCCAGGGGAGCCCCAAAGGGAAGCACTAAGAACTGAAGATTTTTCAAGAAGTAAAACAACAAGACTAGGGAGCAGCGGATGTGGGTACTCTTAGCTGAAAAGAACCATAGGGAACAACTAATATAATTATGTTCACTAATGAGCAATTCTTTGCTTTTCTCCCAGCCAGATACAAACAGCCCCAATATTTCTAGTATACCTCCTAAGAACAGGTGTTTTACATATGTTGCCTCATTTACTCCGTACAACATCCCTGGGAAGCAAGTATTATTATGTCGAATTTAGAAATGAAGAAACTGAGCCCTAGAGATTCTAAGTAGCTTACTCTAGGACACTAGCTCATAATGGTTATAACCAAGATTCAAACTTGGGCTTTTATAACCCCAAATTACTTCACTTTTCATTATACCACCAGCCAAAAGTAAATGTTTATCTTTGTCCACCAAGGAAGTAATTACTCAGACAATCAAAGCATCCTATTTCCTCTCTCCTCTTAATAAAAATTACTCTCCGGATCTGGCATAGGCCAGTTATAGCTTAGTGTAAACTTAAATTATTTTGGAGTCTTAATGAACACCTGAAAGATTTTTCACCCAAATGAGAGAGATAAATACTCTAGAGAAGAAGGGCACTTCTGGTGTTGCTGAAGTCACAATGTTGGTTTTGTTAATCATCCTTAAGAGTTGGAGGAGGTCATCAAGAGGACATGACCAATGGTTGACCCACCAGCTGGACCCTGGTAATCAGGGGCTTTTCCCTCCCTCCCTTGGCCTTGGAATGTACATCCTGCCCTCTGTTCCCACAGTGGGAGACGTTTTCAGGGATGCAGCCTTCAGAGAGCAATGTGTTGTTGAGACCATCTGGACGGCTTATGTGACTGAACCCAGTTAAGGCCTCTATGTAAACTTTTAAGATTCTGTCAGATGGGTGCAGAGATCTACTCATCTTTCAGCACCCAAGGTAAGCCTCGTATGAAAGTTCCCTTGCTGATTAAACCTGCCACCTACCAATCTAGAATGATCTGCCTCTCTCTTTGGTCTCTCCCTGCCTTCCGTGTCCTGGGGCCAGTTTGCAAACCAACATGAACGCCCTTGCCAAATGTGTAAATATGATCCAGGAGGCATGCTCAGGGCCATGGGTTTAAGTTTCCTCTGTTAAATCCTGATCGGTACAATCACAACCTCCTGGCAAGGAGAGTTTGGAGAATAATAAAGCATTGATTTTTCAGACAATGCAAAAATCTCTGGCGCCCAGGTACCTACCGCATGATCTCAGAAAACTCAATTATTAATATGAGTATATGAACATCATTTTGTTGTGATTAGATTTCACTTTAATTTAAATTTTGTTAAAGCCACACGGGAGCAGAGAAGCAGTCTCGGGAAATAAATGAGTCAGTCTCAGTTTTATTTTTCATGTTTGCAAGCCGAGATTATCGGCAAATCTTATCAGTCAGGCGGCAAATTACCAAGAACTCCATTAAAAATGTGTATAGTCATTTTCATTTTTGAAAGATTCAAGACTATAAATAATTAAATGCATTAGACATCTGTTATTTATGAGCTGAAATGACAGTTTTAATTTAGTTCTTCATTTAGCTGAGCCTGACGTATTGTGACTCTAAAGGAAAACACAGGAAATATCTAAAAATGACATCTTTCGGAGTTTGCAGTGACCATAGGTGCAAATCAAAACCTGGTTATTTTCACTTCCCTTCAAGGCCTGTCAAGACACAATCTTCATTCACGACCTTGTGTTGCCTGTCCTCAGAAATTCTGATTGGCTGACAACCAGGCCTGCATCTGCTAATTACGCAATGCAAATAAAGCAGCTTAGTAGGAGCTGTGGGCATGCTCCCAATTAATTATACATGCAAAACGAAGTCACTAGATCAGATCTACAGACCACTTCAGGGAAATGCCAACGAATTCAAACCACCTGCCTTTGCCTTTTCCCATACCAGAGGAGGGTTGCTACTTGGGTTTCCCAAAGATGTGCAAAACCTCATGGATTGATGGAAAAGAAGGGGCAAAAAACAGATGTAGGAGTCGTGATTTGGAAGCCAAGGGGTAATATGTTAATAATTAATTAATATGCACTACATCACTAATAAAGTCGGGAAATAAGGGATCATTTTTGCAAATGTAGGCTCCCTAACGATGCAGTCCCACAAACCCACACATATTAGCCATGTGCCCTGTGACAAGGTACCTTTGGATTCCTGGCTCAGAATAAATACAGCTATTTGCATCTTGGAGCATTCCAGAACTCTGATGAATCCTGAAGTGACCTCAGCCTCAAGTGATGGGGAATCAACCCCTTGGCCTCAGTTGGAGCTGCTGGAAGTGCGACAGGTCACATTACCTGTGCCCAGCCAGCTAAGAGGTGTTCCATTTGATTGAGTACATCAAGCATTGGCCACGGGCTCTAGTTTGGAAATTATTGCAAGATTTAATGTTTGTGAGTGTGGGCCAGGTTGATGGAGACTCAGATATGGCTCTTGCATGTCGACTCTGTGGCCTGTGAGGTCTCAGCCAAGGAACAATGACCTCTGCCAGCACTTTTGTCTGGGAGAAACCTGGCCCCAGGTCTTGCCCTGATGCCAGATAATTTAGTTCCTCCCTGTATGTATATCCCTGGATCCTTTCAAGCTACTGCCCCAGCGCTGGAACTCAGAGGGAGTGAGTCTGACGGTATTTCAGCTCCAGGTCTAAACAAACAACAAAACAAGCCTCAGGACCAGCTGCATTGAATAACACCCTCCTCCCTGGTGCCAACAAAGCAATCAGTGGAGAACACAACCCTGAAAGGACACACCTGGAAAGCTGCTTAATATTTATTCTATTAAGATCTTCCCCCTGGACCTCCCCTAAAATCTCCACCCTTAAAACCCTTAGGATGGAGGACCCAGTGCGCTCTCCCTCCCAGGAGCACGCTGTGTCTTTCCTTTCCCTTCCTTCTCCTCTTCCTTCTCCTCCTCCTTCTCCTCTTACTTCTCCCTTCCCCCCTCCCCTCCCCTGCCCTACCCTGCCCCAGGCATGTTACCATTAGCTTCCTCACTCCCAAGCTCCAAGGGCCCTTCCTTTACCTCTATAACTTGTTTCCTAAGCCCATTTCTTCTAGGAATTACTTCTTCTACTTCTGTGATTTACCGAATAAATGTTCTCTTACCAAACAAACAAAGAAAAAAGATTTCATGTTTGCTGATTCCAATCCATTGATTGATTGATTGATTGATTGATTGATTTGAGGTTTGTCAATCTATATATATAAAAGGCTAAGTGACCATCTGACCAGCTGACTGGCCGGTACATATAATATGTACTGACCACCAAGGGGCAGACACTCAATGCAGGAGCTGCCGAGCTGCAGTGACTTGGCAGCGGCGGTTCTCAGGTGACACACCCTGGAACCAGAGAGGAGAGAGCCTGATTCCTTGTGGGGCCTTGCAGTTCCACCTTCAGCTGTGGGTTATGTTACTGCTGGGGCACTGTCAGCCCTGAATCTGGTTTACTGCACACATGTGTTTGCATTCCACACCCTGTATGACAGCAACTTTGCATAGTGCCCTCTAGCACTCTGGGACCCCTATCTATCTATATAAATAAAAGGCTAAGTGACTGGCCATAAGTCTGACGATTTTACTAATTTTCTTTCATCTCTGATACTTCTATTATAGAGAAAGGGCGAATAGCAATATTAAAATATTTCTCCTAATTTCCTTTCAATGTGCACAAATCCATGCACCAGGCCACTAGTTTTAAATAATTTGCCTGGTGAATTTTTGTCTATGTGTTTGTGTTTCATGTGTACAAAGCTTGAAGCACTAAGACTCCTACAGAAAAAGGACCAGCACAGAATTAAGTGAATTCTGAGCCCTGAGAATTGTTTAATAGTCTAATGAGGATGTATGTTTCAGAATCATTTGCAACAATATTCCCTTTGGGGAAAGAACCAATGTGTTGTTTTATTCCAATACTAGAGGCTCAGTGCACAAAATTCGTGCATGGGGGGGAGGGGTGTGTGTCCCTCAGCCCAGCCTGAACCCTCTCCAATCTGAGACCCCTCGAGGGATGTCCAACTGCCCGTTTAGGCCCAATTGTGGTGGGATTGGGCCTAAACGGGCAGTCGGACATACCTCTCACAATCCAGGACTGCTGGTTCCCAACTGCTCGCCTGCTTGCCTGATTGCCCCTAACTGCTTCTGCCTGCCAGCCTGATCACCCCCTAACCACTCCCCTGCCAGCCTGATTGATGCCTAACTGCTCCCCTGCCAGCCCGATTGCCCCTAGGTGCCCTCCCCTGCAAGCCTGGTCACCCCCAACTGCCCTCCCTGCAGGCCTGGATGCCCCTAACTGCCCTCCCCTGCAGGCCTGGTCACCACTAACTGCCCTCCCCTGCTGGCCTGGTCACCCCTAAATGTTTTCCCCTGCAGGCCTGGTCACCCCCAACTGCCCTCCCCTGCAGACCTGGTCCCCCTCAACTGCCCTCCCTTTCAGGCCTGGTCCCTCCCAATTGCCCTCCCCTGCCAGCCATCTTGTGTCCACATGGTGGGGCCATCTTGTGTGTTGGAGTGATGGTCAATTTGAATATTACCTCTTTATTAGATAGGATACAAAATAGAAATCAGAGAGCCAACCAATGCATTCCAGCAGAAATGGTGCACATAAGGTAACAACTCCCCTGGCTCCCCACTCCTGCATCTTTCCAAACCCCCAGCCGGACCTCTCTGCTCTTCCTCAGGCACTAGGGCAATCCTGGGGCCAGAGAAATCCAGGAGCCATTAGACCCCTGGGACTCACTTTTTGAGCGTAGGGGGTGCTCCTTGCCCAGACCTTGGATCCCAAATCCAATACTGGGAGTCCTTCTTGCCTTGCTTCTTACAACAAACATCTGCCTTTTCTCCCAGTGTCCAAACTGTCCTCGGAGCTCCTGAATGCTTGCCTTCATCTCCTCTCGTTCCAAGGAGATGGAATCAGCCTTGCTTGACCTTCTATGCTTATTCCCCAGAAACTTGTCCCATGCTTTAAACCTACTGCCAATACTGAGCTCGGGCTCTGTGATGTGGCCAGCCTGGATGCCTGCTATGACCTTCCTGTGGCTCCCCAGCCAGGACAGCCACCAGCTGCCTCTGCTGAAAACCCCCAGGGTCTGTTCTGTCCCCTTTCCTTCTCACCTGTCCCTCCCAGCTGGGTCTCCCGGCCTCCAGGATGACCCATTCTCACAATGGCATCCCAGAGCTGATAACTAGGCTGTTAGCTTCTCCCTGGGCTCCAACAACAAGCCTGATTGACAGCTTTTCAGGGATTTCTGACTTCCCCAGCTGCTAATCCTGCTTCTCACCCAGCTCTGTATTCCCCTGCTCAAATTAATCTAGGCAGGAGCTGATTTAGCTTGTAATGTGAGGTTAATTACAGAAGTGATAACATTTCTAAATAAAAATGAGCTCCTCGATTTAAAAAATCTAAATTTAAGTAAAACCAGGAGGAATCAATTTTGCTTACAAACCACAACCCCAGTTCCTGACTCTTGTGAAGGCTTCTGCCAGCAGAACTTGTCCTTTTAAGCAGGGCCAGCTTCCTGCCAGTTCAACCTGGGCAGTCACACACAGCCCTGCCTGCTCCATTCAGTGTTCTGCTGTTCCTGCCCAGAAATTCCTAATTTTACCTTTGAAGCTGTGTTTTGTAAGTGGAGCCCAGTGAACATTGGAGCATGCTAGTGAGCAGAGGCAATATGCTTCATATGCAAATTGCCTGTAGTTCCTTGCTGCCCCATTAGCATGGGGGAGTCTCATTGGCCCATGAGCCTGGAATTCCGGTGGACCCCCATGCCTCCAAAAGACAAAGTGACAACAAGGTTCATGTTACATCTGCAAGTGAATCTGCAGGGCTCTGACAGCCCCAGAGGCCACGCTTCCATTCAAACCAGAACCTGCTTGTCACACAGAAAGAAAGCAATGGTTTTCTAAGAACACTCAAGGAACTCTATCACATCCTTTCTTACTTGTTACTTGAATTCCTGCCAGTTATCTCCAACCAATTCTATTGAAGACGATGACATACAAGGAAAGGAAAAGCTAGAGCAAGCCATAGTTCCCTTCCTTTCCTCAGCAAGGCAAAGGTGAAGAGTATTGGCTGAACATGCACCTATCAGGAAGTGAAATTACAACAGTTGGTTCATTTTGTGCCGTGTTTCCACTCTCCTGGTCGGAACAAAATACAGTTTGCATGAAATATGAATTGTGTAATTTCAGTGATTCTGCACACACGTTGAATGGTCTTATATTTGCTTTTAAAATTGGCGTGACACAATATAAAGTTGAACAGTAAAATTCATGCTAATAATCTAAAATTTCAGTTTGTCTTTACATAGAGACACATTACATAGCAAATAAAAATCGCCATGACAAGATGTGAGAGAGACCATGGGAGAAAGGAAAAAGCTTTATATTTTCGTACTTTTAACATCACTTCTTCCTACCTTTTTAACAAGGGCCCCCACATTTTCATTCTGCACAAGGCCCCACAAATCATATGGCTGGGAGCGGGCTGGTAGGGCAAACAGGGAGGCACTTCCCTTTGCAGCCTGCATGGTGGGAGGGAGCCTGCTTCTCGAAGCCTGTGAGTTTGTCTCTGCATCTCCTCCAGTGCTGTGACTCCTTTGCCCCAGAGCTAGGTTCCAACTCTGACCTGATAAACTGGCCTTGAGCCCTACACGGCTGACTCTGGTGTGGCATAATGTTGGCCACTGTGCCTTCACCCCCAGGCCACTCACGCCTGAGGTCCAAGCCCCACATCACCTCTTCACCTCTGTTCACCAGGATATTTCTGTGCACGCACTTGACACTGTTCTCCCACACCCTCCACCTTGCCAGCTTCACTCTGCAGCTCCACCTCCCCCCACAGCCCTATCTTCTCACCAGGGTCCTCTGTCCAAGCAACAGGGCCAGTTCTTGGCCACATGAAGCCCCTTATTGGTTCCACTTCTCTCTTGGGTTCCCTGTCACCAGGAATCTGCCATTTAGTACTACCTGGCTCTATACCCAACTGCTGAGCCCTGCAGATGATCAGAGTAACTGGCCTTTGCCCTCCCTCTGCCGTGGTAACTGGCCCTTGCCAGCAACGCCTGCCCCATGAAAACAGCCTCAGAGCTCTCTCGAATGATATTTGATTGTCTTTGATAGAACTGAAGTCCAAACATTCAGGACAGCCTACATCAGAGGTTCTCCCCCTCCGTTCCTTAGAGCCACCTGAGGAGATTTTAATTGAAACCGATGCTGGGCTCCCACCCTGGAGTTCTGGTTAGATTGGTCTGGGGTCAGGCCCAACCCCTGGTAGATATGGGGAGAAGGATAGAGAGTTAGAAACATCAGTGAGAGAGAAACATCGATCAGCTGCCTCCTGTACGCCCCCTACTGGGTATTGAGCCCCCATCCCAGGTACATGCCCTTGACCAGAATTGACCCCGGGACACTTCAGTCCGCAGGCTGATGCTCTATCCACTGAGCCAAACTGATTCGGGCAACCCTGGCATTTTTGTACACCGTCCTCCAAGGACACCAGTGTGCAGCCAGTGCTGAGAAGCAGCCATAACATAAAGAGCTGGGCTGGGCCTTTGAAGCACAGCTAAGAATGGAAGACAAGCCCAACGGTGGTTACCTCGAGATCACCGCCTGGTCCCACCTCTCATGTGGCTCTGGGTGAATCTCTCATGCCCCTGAATGTTACTTTGTGCCTGGCAGAACAAATAATTTCATATAATCCTGCCATTGATGCTATAAAATAAGATTAGAACAATAATACATTTCTCACACTTGCCTAATAATTCACAATTTCTATCGCTCTTTCGCAGTTATCAGACCCTGAGAGAATCAAGGCACACTTGGGGGACACTGGGTGTTGTCACAGACTGAATGTTTGTCACCCCAAAATTCATATGCTGAAACCTAATCCCCCTTGTGCTGGTATTTGGAGGCAAGATCTTTGGGGGGCGATTAGGTCATGAGGACCTCGCCCTTATAAGAGATTCCAGAGGCTGTGACGTCATAGCAAAAGGCCACCAGGGCTGCCCCAGGAGCCAGGCCTCCCCAGGCACCAAATCTTCTGGTGCCTTGATCTTGGACTCCCAGCCTCCAGAACTGTGAGAAATAAATTTCTGTTGTTTAAAAGCCACCCAATCTATGGTATTTTGTGATGGCAGCCCGAACAAATTAAGACGGGGGGTGGGGAAGCGGGACGTGTATAAGCAAACACAGGTGGGCTGGCTAGTGTCATGTAGGCACCTGGCCGGCATACTTTGCCTCCTCTCTGAAACTGCCCCAGCCTGACAAGCATTGTGATCAATGAGCATCTTAGTAAGACACCAACCCAAACTTATCAGCAACATTCTCAATGATTCCTGTGACTTGTTTTTTAAATTTAACCACTTGTTTGTTCACAGGGAGATGTTTACCAAAACCTAGCGATCTCTTAAGTGGGTGCACTGCCCGATTCGGCTCTTTCATTTAAACACCCGGGTCCAGAACGTTAAGGAGGCTGTGAAAGCAACATGTCTTCTAGCTTGTCAGCGGGTTCTCACTTTTTCTCTTTTTTTCCTTTTTCTCTCCCTCCCTCCCCTACTTTTCTCTCACTTCAGCTTTCTTCCCCTCCTCTTTCATCTTCTCTGAGCAATTCCCATTAAGAGGGACTTTTCTAAGGGTATCTAGTCCAATTCCCTGGCTGATTCCACTATTAAGTGACTCTGCCGAAAGTGATGGGTCGGCCGTCTCCCGAGGCAATCCACTCGCTTCTCTCCTGTCATCAGGAGCCTCAGAGGAGACAACACAGAAATGTCCCTGCAGCACCTGTGTGTCGGCTTTTCTTTCCTCCGTGAGCCTCATTGGTTCCCAGCCTTCTTATTACGTCTCGTTTGATAATTAGAGATTTCCCGCTTCCTTTCATCCCTTTCGTACAACTAAACCTTGTGTCTTTGAAAGGCAGGCAGTTTTCCTCAACGTCCTCACCTGTCATTTTCATGAGGCCATGATGGGGGCGGCTGAGGGTCTGGGCTCTCCCAGCCCTTCCCGGCAGCCACTCTGTAGAGCTGGCCTGATCCCTGGCTGCCTCTTAAAGTTGGTTGCAGGTGGAGTCAGATAGTCATGCCCAGAAATTGAAAACAATTGCAAGGAGCAGACCTCAGAGCCAGCTTGGGCCATGGCAGGCAATTTAAGGGATCAGCAAGAACCTTTTTCTCTCAGAGGCAATACATCCCTAGTCAGCCCAGGCTGTCCTTGGGAAAGAATCGAAGAGATTCATTCCCTTTTATGCCTACAGGTGAAAATGTCAGAGGGAAGGGGGTAATGGGTTAATAAAGGGTAAAGGGGGCCAAATATATGGTCATGGAAGAAGATTTGACTTTGGGTGGTGGGGACACAGTGCAATATACAGATCATGTATCATAGAAATGAAAACTTGAAACCTATATGATCCTATTAACCAATGTCACCCAATAAATTTAATTAAAAATTAAAATAAAAAATGTTATCAGAAAGGCCATAGGAAGGATACTTGTTTTTCCTGTTGTGCCTTTTTCCTAATTCACAAAACACACACGCACACACACACACACACTCCAGATCTTCTACACACTCTCTATATAAGGATGGACAAAAGTAGGTCTACAGTTGTGAGTACATGAAACACAGCTTCTACACACTCTCTATATAAGGGTGGACAAAAGTAGGTCTACAGTTGTGAGTACATGAGACACAGAGTTTATTCTTGTATTATTATTTATTATTTATTGTATTATTTTCCATACAAACAACTGTAAACCTACTTTTGCCCCACCCTGTATCTATATTTATAATTTTTCTTCCTCAATGTCCTCTCTTCCTTTTCCTTCCCATATCTCTCCTTCCTTCAGACTTCAAAAAATTATACATCTTCATTAAGTAACTGGTGAGACACTAAGATAATTAGTTGTGGTCACTTAACTCTATCAGAGTTCACTCTTCTTTTAATAGACATTATATTTAGGGCAGTTTTAAATTCACAGCAAAATTGAGTGAAAGGCACAGAGAGTTCCCATATGCCCCCTACCTGCCCCCACTATCAATATTCCCCCAGACAGGGTGGTACATTTGTGCCAATTGATGAACCTACATTGGCATAGCATTACCACCAAGTCCACAGTTTACATTAGGATTCACACTTAGTGTTATACATTCTATGGGTTAGAAAAAATGTACGCCATGTATCCACTATTACAGTATCATCCAGAGTAGTCTCTCTGCCCTAAAAATCCTCTGCTCTACCCATTCACCCCTCCCTCCTCTCAGCCCCTGGCAGCCATGAGTCATTTCATTGTCTCCACAAGTTTTGCCTTTTTCAGAATGCCATATAGTTGGAATCATGCAGTATGTAGACTTTTCAGATTGGCTTCTCTTTTAGTAATATGCATTTAAGTTTCTTCCATGTTTTTTCATAGCTTGATAGCTCATTTCTTTCCAGCACTGACTAGTATTCTGTTGTCTGAATGTACCACGGTTCATTTATCCATTCACCTACTGAAGGACATCTTGGTTGCTTCCAAGTCTTTGGCAATTATGAATAAAGCTGCTATAAACATCTGTGTGCAGGTTTTTGTGTGGGAATAAGTTTTTAGTGCCTTTGGTGAAATACCAAGAAGCAGATTGCTAAATCGTATGGTAAAAGTGTGTTTAATTTTGTAAGAAACTGCCAAATTGTCTTCCAAAGTGACCACACCAATTTGCATTCCCACCAGTGATGAATGAGAGTTCCTGTGGCTCCACATCCTCGCCAGTGTTTGCTGTTGGCAGTGTTCTGGAGTTCAGTCATTCTGACCAGTCTGCAGCAGCATCTCATTATTTGTTTTACTTTGCATTTCCCTAATAGCATATGATGTGGAGTATCTTTTCTTATGTTTGTCATCTGCATATCTTCTCTGGTGAGATATCTGTTCAGGTCTTTGGCCCCTTTTTAATTAGATTGTTCATTTTCTTATTGCTGAGTTTTAAGAGTTCTTAGTACATTTTGAACAATAGTCCTTTATCAGATACGTCTTTTGCAAACATTTTCTACCTGTCTGTGGCTTACCTTTTCATTCTCTTGACAGTGTCATTCACAGAGCAGAAATTTTTAATTTGAATGAAGTCCAGTTTAGCAATTCTTACATTAATGGATCATGTCCTTCTTTATCCCTGATAACTTTCTTTGCTCTAAAATCTGCTATCATGGACCCACTCTTTAAAAAGAAAAAGTACCATGGCCTGACAAGCAAGTCCCACCCTCAGCATTGTCACTTGAGTAGTGACTTGCTGAGTCCCCTAATCGTGGAGAATGAGCAGGGCATGTGCCCACCCCCGTGACAGAGCACAGAGAGTCAGCTGTAGCTTGTAAGCCACAGAGCGCTATCCATGACCAATGCTTATGGGCAGAGCTGAGCCTGTTAACCACCCCGTCCATTCTTAACTGGGTAGTAGAGGAAGCATTTCGTGCACCTTCAACCTGTCCCCTTCTCGCGTTAGGAAACATGAAGTCAATTCCTCATGGCATCGTCCTTGAGTTCCTTCCTGCTATTGACATAGGTTTACCTGGGGTGGGCATGTGCCCTGTCTGGGTACCAAGAGTTCTAGATGTTTGACTGTTCCTAGGAAACACTGTAGATTGAACAGGATAGACCCTGGCGTCACAGTCATGTTGTATGACCTTAGACTGGCCTCAGTTTTCTCATTCATAAGATGAGAAAGGAAAGGGAAGTGGGGAGAACAAAAGTAAACTTCTCGAGCCTCTGGGACAACTTTAAGCGTACCAACATCCGAATTATGGGGTGCCAGAAGAAGAGAGAGAGCAAGATATTGAAAACCTATTTGAAGAAATATTGACAGAAAACATTCCCTACCTGGTGAAAGAAACAGACTTACAAGTCCAGGAAGCGCAGAGAACCACAAACAAAAGGAATCCAAAGAGGATCACACCAAGACACATCATAATTAAAATGCCAAAAGACAAAAGAGAGAATCTAAAAGCAGCAAGAGAAAAACAGTCAGTTACCTACAAGGAAGTACCCATACGACTGTCAGCTGATTTCTCAACAGAAACTATGCAGGCCAGAAGGGAGTGGCAAGAAATATTCAAAGCGATGAATACCAAGAACCTACAACCAAGATTACTTTATCCAACAAAGCTATCATTCAGAATTGAAGGTCAGATAAAGAGCTTCACAGATAAGAAAAAGCTAAAGGAGTTCATCACCACCAAACCAGTATTATATGAAATGCTGAAAGGTATCCTTTAAGAAGAGGAAGAAGAAGAAAAAGGTAAAGATACAAATTATGAACAACAAATACACATCTATCAACAAGTGAATCTAAAAATCAAGTGAATAAATAATCTGATGAACAGAATAAACTGGTGAATATAATAGAATCAGGGGCATAGAAAGGAAGTGGACTGACTATTCTCAGGGGGGAAAGGGGTGTGGGGGTGCGGGAAGAAACTGGACAAAAATCGTACACCTATGGATGAGGACAGTGGGAGGTAAGGTCATGGGGTGGGGTGGGAACTGGGTGGAGGGGAGCTATTGGGGGGAAAAAGAGGAACATCTGTAATAATCTGAACAATAAAGATTTAATTAAAAAAAAA
>NW_005369870.1:2363022-2379964 GCF_000412655.1 Myotis brandtii
AAGATATATTTTTTTTTTAAAAAGTAAACTTCTCCATAGTTTGTTAGGAAGACTACATGAGATATAGTACGTAAAGTACCTACTACAGCCATTTTCCTGCTCAGAAAATGACAGGAACTATCTCCCTAAAATTGCTCATTCATTTATAAAGGGGAAGAATAGTAACAGTTTAAAAACCTGAGAGATGCCACCTCAACCAAATCATCAATATTAACATCACCAACAATCTGACATCGAGTGCCTCCTGCTATGATGCACTTCTGTTATATTCCTGCCAAAACGCAGAACTGAATCTAATTATGAAGACACATAAGACAAATCCAAATTGAGAGGCATCCTACAAAATAATTGGCCTGTGCTCTTAAAAATGTCAATGTCATAAAAGACAAAGAAAGGCTGAGGGGCTGTCCCACATCAAAGAACTAAGGAGACATAACAACTAAATTCAATGTGTGATTCAATCCTGGACCAGAGAAAACAATAGCCATAAAAGACATGATTGGGACAACTGCTGAAGTTTGAATATGGGATATGTATTAGTTAATAACATTATTGCAATGTTACATTTTATGAATTTGATTATTGTGCTGCGGTTATATAAAAGAACATACTTGTTCTTAGGAAATCCATGCTGAAATAGAGGTAAAAGGGACATCATGTCTGCAGCTTACTGTCAAATGATTCCAAAAAAAAACTAATCATTTTATATGGGAAAGTAGATGGGAGAGAGAGAAAGCGAATGTGACAAAATACTAACAACTGAATAAAGTAAATACAGGAGTTCTTTGGGCAACTTTCTGTTCTCTGTGTTGCAGTCTTTCTCCAGGTTTTAAATTATTTCATAATAAAAAGGTTTTAAGTGGCAGGGAAGATTACTTTCAGTGCTGAGTAGAAAAAGAAATCAAGGCGCACTGCCAACACTCTCGAGAAGGAGGAGGGCTCTTTGGGGAGGAACTTTCTAACCTGAGTGCAACCCTATTCACAGACACAGCACCTGGGCAGTCCCACCCGGGGAATGCTCTGCATTCCTGCTGGGGAAGCACTTCCCTGAGAAGCAATGGCCCTCCAGGTACACACACACACTCACACACACTCACACACACACACACACACTCACACACACACACACTCACACACACTCACACTCACACACACACTCACACACACTCACACTCACACACTCACACATAGAGACACAAATACAGAAACACAAACATGCACTAAGACCGTGGTCGGCAAACTGCAGCTCTCAAGCCACATGCGGCTCTTTGGCCCCTTGAGTGTGGCTCTTCCTAAGCCTTAGGAGTACCCTAATTAAGTTAATAACAATGTACCTACCTATATAGTTTAAGTTTAAAAAATCTGGCTCTCAAAAGAAATTTCAATCGTTGTACTGTTGATATTTGGCTCTGTTGACTAATGAGTTTGCCGACCACTGCACTAAGAGATACACAGACGCACACATAAGCACAAACACACTTAGACAAACTGAATATGTTTGGCAGTTGAACCTTAAGATCCGTCTTCTTAAATTTCAATTTACCTGTTGTTCTACACCTACAGCCTTATAATAGCATCCTAACTGTCCCCTATTTTCCATCTTTACTCCAATTTATCCTTATACCATCTCCAGAGTACCAGTAAAATATAAATGTGATCACATCATTCACCTGCCTAAAAACCTTCAATGCGCCCCAAATGCTGAACAAATCCCTTCTCTTTACTTTCTTCAAACCATCTCCAATGAGAGCCATCTATGTATAGATTTTTCCTGAAAGATTATAGGTAATCAGAGGGGCATTACATTGCATCACAGAAAACCATTGTAAATTGAAAAAGATTGCCATTTATTTTTCTTGGAGCAGAATAATTCAACTCTTTTATGCTTAACCGTAACTACCTTGGAACACCCAAAGGGTAATTGATTCTGAGTTTCTGCCCTTTATGCGGTGATTGTCACCCTCGCTGTGCATGTGAATGACCTGAGGAGCTGGAACCACACCCCGCACCAGATTTGGAATCAGAGCGTCCAGGGGTAGGGCCCTCCCGTGAGCCCCCTCCCACATCCACACACCCAACTGTTCCTATAAATGAAAGGAAAGCTACATAACAATCCACACTTCTCCAGAACAAGCCCACACACCTCATGGTGGGAGTACTTATTCCTCTTTTGGCCTATCAGCATCTGGAGAGCCAGGGTTATGTGTCTTTGTCAGGTACCATTAGAAGACATAGCGGGACCTCAATAGGGAACATTCAGAGTTGCTCTTTTTTAAATAGCACGTACAGACTGGCATTGGATATGTTTTACCTTATTAAACAAACTAGAGGCTGCGTGGAGCCGCGGGCCCCGCCTCCACCTCGCTGCTCTGACCAGTTGTTTGGTCGTGATGCCATTAGGGGGTCACAACCACAGGGCTTTTATAATATAGGATTGTAATGATCCTTCAAGTTAGGTATTATTATCCCTGTTTTAGAGATGTTAAAACTGAGGCCCAGGAAAGAAAGCGATGTGCCCCAGGTCACATGCCAGTAAAAGATGCCTAAATTTGAACTCAGATGCACCTAACTCCCAAGTCTTTGCTATTTCTACTATCTTCTCCCATTGTGCCTCATGTTTGTTTAGCAGACAGACTCCAAGAAGGCAAACTCTTTGAGATCTCTTTTCTTACATAATTCCCAACTCTTTCAAGCAATTGACAAGTTGTGGCTGCAGCTTTTATATCTCCTCAGAACATCAGAAACAATGCTTGGATGTGGACACTGCTATGGACAACCCTGGCCACAGCGGCTGAGGGTCCCAGCACATCGTCCCTGTCTGAACCTGCACTTCACGTGACTGAACAAAGGCGAGAGTCTGGGATAAATTGCTTCCGAATGTCTGAGAAGGTCTCAAATAGCAGGAGTGGGTGAGTGCCCTAAAAAGCCCAGAACCGTGTGGAAATTCATGAGATCTCACACAGAACGTACATGTGACCCAACCCTTAACTGCAAGTTAAAAAATAAGTAAGCCATGCTTGATGGTGAAGGTAACCTGTTCATGTTGAAAGTGTTGGATAAAAATCATTATTCTCAATGTGCTTCAGGTAAACATTTTATCACCTCGGAACTCAGCAGCACAAGGCCATGGCTGATGCTGTGAAGGTTGTTGACTCTCAGAACCTCGTGACCGTGACCTCTAAACATCAAACAATAAACCCGTCCAAAGATTAATTCACACCCGTGGCAAAGCATATCCTTGCCCTAGGCAGTAGCTTCTAGTTCTAAAACCACTAATGTGGGGAGGCAAGATGGAACACTCTCCTACGGCCTTCCCGCAACCACTCCTCAATGAAGGTAAGTGTGTCTGCATTAGTTAGCTATTGCTGCATAACAAGTCACCCCCGTATTTAGCAGTTTAGGAAACACACAGTTATTACCGCAGGTTTCTGCAGGTCTGGAATTCTGGAGGGCTTCGCTGTGTCCCTGGCTCAGGGCTCTCAAGGCTCAGCGGGAGGAGGCCCACTTCCAGGCTCACGCACACGGGTGGGGCAGGATGCAGCTCCTTAAGGGCTGTTGGACTCAGGGCCTCGGTTCCCCGCCGGCTGCTGACTGGAGGCCTCCCTCAGCTGTGTGCTCTGTGGGCCTCTCCACCCGGCAGCTCTGAGTGCAGCTTGTTTCCCTCGCAGTGAGCAAGCAAGAGAGCAGGAAGGTGGGTGCAGGAGGAAGCCAGTCTTCTTCTTTTATTTTAAATGTTACTTTATTTTATTATGGACAGTATTAGAGATGTCTCCCATTCTCTCCCTTTCTTGTCCCCCACCGGGCCTGCCCCACACCAGGCCTTTGGAAGCCAGTCTTCTTGTATCCTGATCACAGAAGTGACACCCCATCACCCGCACGCACGTAGTCTATTAGTTAGAAGTAAGTCACTAGGTCACACTCAACAAAAGCCTTTGGCTACTGAGGGGATTTAAATTAGCTGAGAGGAGGGGGCGGGGGGGATTACCTAAGGGCCCAAATGCCAGGAGTTGGGGCTTCCTGGGAGCCAACTCTGAAGCTGCCTGCTCCAGTGTCTGGACTTGGTACAGCAGAAGCATCCAGGCCAGGCCTTAGGCTGAGCCCTCCCCACTCTCACTCCATAAGCACCGGCTCAGGGGCTCAGGCTCGGCACACCTACCCCCAGGAGGTGGGCTTTTGTTTCCATGGGTTGCTTCCACTTTGTAATAGTCCCTGAGAGTCTCTGCTTCGTCCTCTTGGAGAAATTCTACAGAAACACACACACACACCCACACACACACACACACAGATGCACACACACAGATACACACACAGATACACACACACACAGATACACACAGAGATACACACACAGATACACACACAGATACACACACACACAGATACACACACACACAGTAGTCTCTGCTTCATCTTCTTGGAGAAATTCTACAGAAACACACACACACCCACACACCCACACACACACAGACACACACACACAAACACACACACACACACACACACACACACACACACGCGACAACTTTTCTCATTATTTTGAATGCAGACTGAGTAACATCCCAAAAGAATGACCCTCATGAAAGTGGTAAGAAAAAGAAAATGCCCTTTAAATATCTGACAAGAGACCTGAGTGCAAGGGTTGCCTGGAAATAATTGTATAACCTTAGGCACATTACTCAATCTCTCCTCACCTACCAAAATAAAAGGGAGAAAAAGGAAAATAGGATTCTAATACAACTCCTTCAAAGGCCCCCATCCAACTCCTCTCGAAGGAGAATTCTAACAATCCTCCCTCAGGGGTCCAAGGTCAAAAGAGGTCATTTGCCTGTTTTCACATCCCCTCAAGGCAACCCTGGAACAGCAGTCAGTCAGTCAGTCACCTCTGCTCAGTAGCCAAAGGCTTTTATTAGGGGAGTTAGAAGGGAAGAAGGGTAATAGATATAATTTTATTAATAATGAAACTAAAGCACTGATTCAATCCTTTGTGGAACCACATCGTGGTGTGAAGTACCAGGCTTCTTATAAAATGTCAGTGAGGGACAACATAATTCCAAATGTGGATATAGAGCAATCTCATTATTAAGAAATAGTTTGAAATAAAAGTTGTTTTCTAAAGAAGCTGGTCCTATTTCTTTAAATAATATGTCATATACAATCAACACCATACCATTTAGCTTACGTGTGACTTTGAATAAGTAACTTAACTTTCTGAGCTTCAGTGTGTTCATGGTAAAATGTGGGGGGAATAACTCTTTTGGCTATTTGTTGTGAGAATTAAATAAGATAGACTATCTAAGGCACCTGTCATAATACGTGGTTAAAACACGAGCTCTCATTATACTTTATAATTATGTTTCTATTATAGGTATTCATTCTCTTGACTGGCTCAGAAAGAAAAATTCATGTGGTGTGTTTAAGGTGATGGTATTTAAGTTTGGGGTTACAAGGGACAGACTTTGAATAATTGCTCTTCTCAGATGATCATCTATCTGTTCTTCTTTCAAGGACCAAAGTGCTAATCAGGAAACTTTTGAGTTTGGTCCCCGGGAACTTCCAGGGGCACAGGAAGCTGAGCCCCCCAGACCCCTAAGAACAGGGTTTTCTTAGAACCTGAAATTTCCCTCCCGTAATATAAGTCACCTTCATAACCTTTGGATTTCTCTAAATTCTGTAAGTCCTCTCCTTTTTGGGGTGGTCACCAAACTCCTAGATGTACATCTTTTCTCAGGCAAATTAATATCATTTCACTCAGCACTTAATAATTTTTTCTCTTAATCTTTATATGTAATACCTTTGTATGTAATACCAGGTCTTCCATATTATTTTTATTTTATGGCAAAGAACCTTCTGATAATGAGTATATGCAGTATGCTTGTAACAGTGCCTGACACAAAGTTTTCCATGAACATTGGTATTAGTGGGCTGCACCAGTAATGCCAGCTAATGGTTATGGAGAATAACTCTGTGCCAGGCACTGTTAGCCAACGGCTTTTTGGTTGGGGCCAGATTACGCAGGATCAATGCATTTACCAGGAACATTTTAAGCCATTTAATTGGTATTCAAATTGATGGTCCAGATTCTTTCTCCTTCACAAAAACAGATGCTAGATGATGCACAGGACGCTGAAACATCCCTGTGGAGGGTGTACGTTGAAAAAGCTCTTGCAATCTCATCATTCCCAGCGGTCTCACGCATAAAATTTTTGATAGCTGACAATTTAACACATCCAACCAGAAACAAATCATCATCGTTAAGCATCACTGATAGGCCATCCACTAAGCAGATGTGTGAGAATTTGTGTTGTAATTACCTACAGAAGACTTGCCAGCAGCCATTGCCCCAGAAAATGTTTCCAAGCTCACAGGAATATTTTATTTCTATTCTCTACTATGCCAGGAATCAAAGGTAATTTCACAGCAGTATTAGCAATCCAACTATCTGTAATAACCTCTTTGGTGCCCGAGTCTCAAACCAATATTCTTCCCAATTACTCTGACGTCCTAAAATTTAACTATTCATCTTTGATTGTAATTGTATGTCTGATCTATCAAAACTTGGGAGTGAATAGCAAATGGCCTGTCGCCCTGCCTCTAGGGTAGCACACCTCCCCACACAAAAACAAAAATAAAAGTTGCCCTTGTGTTACTAGTGTAAGTAGAATCTGTCATATCCATAGCAAAACCTTGGAATGGGATCAACTACATTAACTCATCCAAAGGCAAAGAAACACACCCCTCTCAACACTCCTCCCGTTTCTCTCCCCACCCCCACCCCCCAGCACTATCAGGACCCATCATTTTACTCTCCTAGCTTCCCATACCTGTGCACATTCTCATTTCAGGCTCCTCTCAGCCCTGTCCAACTCTGCCCATCCCCCTCCCCGGGCTGAGTCAAGCCTTCTCATCTCTTCCACCATGCTCAAATCAGAAGAGAGATTCTTTGAGTCCCTCTGCCTCTCAGCCTTCATGTTCTCTCCCCTTCTACTTCCTCTCAATTGAATCGCCCTCCTGCTCCAGGGCCTCCAAGGGAAGTCACTGCTCCTCCTACTCACTCCAAGTCTAGGACCCAGAAAGAAGGATCCACATATTCCTTAGTTTACTTTACCAGCTCCACTCACATGCTCTTGAATCAATTCTTCCACCTTCTCCCCTTTCCCATCACTGCTGTAACTGACATTCAGAACTATTCCCTGCCTTCCTCGGGGACTTTCCGACCTTGTTACCACCCTTGTAGCCGATATCCTCCGAGATGTAAACATCATCCATGGTCCTTAAACACCCAGTGGCCTTACCCCTCTCCTTCAAGCACCCTCATGCGCTGTGTGAGCATGGACCTGTCTTACCTCCAAAACGTCATAGTAAGTGCCGTTGTTCTGAAAGTCCCATCTCACTGCTCCCTCTCCCCCAGGACCCAGCCCCCTCTCTCACTGAGCCTGCTCTTTGCCCTCATGCCCACATTCAGTCCCATTCTCTACTCAACTAGTCCCCTCTAGCCTGGCTGGTCTCCAAGCCCATACACTTAACTCTGCTTCTACTAATACCCCAGGATTTGGCTGCTCTTGACCTTCCACCCACCTGCCTACTGCCCACCTGGGTGATCCCACATGTAAGAGAATCAGCATGGAAGTGGGATATGAACAGGTGACATTACAAAATCCAGGCTGTTCAACCATAGCTGGGTCCCCATGCAGGTGAAATGCTGAGCTGCAGGCCTGCCCCTTACCCCCGACTCAGGTGGACCAATCATTTTTAGTCCCAAACATCGTTGGCCCCACCATCTCTCAGAAGATGACCTCAATTCCTGTTTCACTGACTAGAGCTACTATTTTTTTAATTCTGTTTTTATTGAGATATAATTAACATTGTATTAGTTTTTGGTAAACAACATGATGATTTGATAAATGTATATATAACAAAATAATTAGCACAATAAGTTTAGTTGACATCCATCATCTTATAAATAGTTAAGCAAGTGTTTTTCTTAAGGAACTTTTTTATTTTCTATTTATTGAATTTATTTTGGGGTGACATTGGTTAATAAAATCACATAGGTTTCAGGTGTACAATTCTATAATACATCATCTGAATATTGTATTGTGCAATCACCACCTCAAATCAAGTCTCATTTATCCCCACTATACACTCACCTATCTCCTCTCACCCCCACTTTTTCTCTGATAATCACCATACTGTTGTCTGTGTCTACTATATGCTCACCTATCTCCTCTCACCCCCCTTTCCCTCTGATAATCACCATACTGTTGTCTGTGTCTATAAGTTTAGGGAGGGGGGTTGCTTAATCCCTTCACCTTTTTCACCCAGCCCAAGTTTAGGGAGGGGGGTTACTTAATCCCTTCACCTTTTTCACCCAGCCCACCACCACCCCTCCCCTCTGATAGCTGCCAGTCTGTTCTCTGTCTCTATGAGTCTGTTTCTATTTTACCATCACCCCTCCCCTCTGATAGCTGCCAGTCTGTTCTTTGTCTCTATGAGTCTGTTTCTACTTTATTAGTTAATTTTATTCATTATTAGTTAATTTTAAGTGAAATCATATGGTACTTGTCTTTCTCTGATTTGTCTTTCTCCGAATCAGAGAAATGCAAATTTAAACCACAATGAGATAGCACTTCACACCTGTCAAGCATGGCCATTGTGGGCTTCCAAAAAGTACTGACCACTGAGTTACCAACTTTACTACAGCTCTGAAACCCAGCACTCAAAAATACAGATAAATGAACCCCAATTATTATTGATTATGCATAAAGATGATAAAAAGAGGTCTCATTTTGTATGCTAATCCCAATTAGTTGGAAGTCGTTAGCTAGAATACTATATTGAAAAGAATTATAGGGCTAAATCTGGGCTCTGTAGGAATGAGTTCTGGTTTCAATTAGCAATGTCTGCTGTGAGCACAGCATTGGAAGCAACAGCAAGTGAAACACACACATCCCTTTTCAGGCTAGAGCTTAGGTATCGCTGCTACTTCACTGTATGCCATTGGTGCCATCCATAAATATCTTTTTAAGCATAAATTAGTGCATAAAAACCCACAATAAGTAAATCCTGTACTTTGTACATATCTACTTCCATGAGTCGGAGATTATTTTTTTTCAAGTCACTTAAAGGATCAAGGAACTGAGCTGAACTGAGGCCTATGATTTTAAAGCTATCAATGTAGAGCTCTGGCCGAATCAAACTATACTCAACAAATCTGTATTTGACTGTGGAAATGTCACAGTGATTTAAAAAATTTTCTTCAGCAACAGAACTCTTCGCTTAAATTAAATCTCACACAGAACCCTAAACAGATTAAACGTAGAGTTGCTCTGATTAAAGAGAGAAAAACCAGAGTCCCACCTTGCCTTTGACCCCCACCTCAGACTTCTTATCAGGTCTCTGAGAGCTGGAGGGCACAGCTTGAACACTTAGAGGAAGCCTCTTAGGTCCCTTGGGGCTCTACATAATCGCGGCAGTATAATATTTTGATGTATTACCCCATTCTTTTCACCTCCATCTTCCCAGTCACCCTGTGAGCCAGCCCCATTCGTGCATCCAGACATGAGGTGTCCGTGGCCTCAAGGAGGATTCATCCCCTGGAACTACAGAGCCAAAGCATCCGATGCTTGGGTTTTGTTTTCCCAAGGCAAGGCCCAGGTTGAATTAGCCTGCCTAACCAATGTCAGGTTATCCCACAGCAAAAACTGAACCAGAAATACCAGTGGCTTGCCACAAGATCACTTATTTGGGCTGGGCCTTCCTCCTCCATCTTTTAGCAACATCATCTAGAACACACGGCCCTGAAGGTCAGTGCAGCAGAGGAAGGGAGAGAACGGAGAGCTCACACTCATTTTAAATTCCTCAGCCTGTGCATTCGTCTTCTCGGGCTGCCATAACAAAATGCCGCAGACTGGGTGGCTCAAACAACAGAAATTTATTTCTCCTGGTTCGGAAAGCTTTAAGTCCAAGATCCAGGTGTCAGCAGGTTTAATTTCTCCTGAGGCCTCTCTGCTTGGCATGTAGGTAGTTGCCTTCTATGTCCTCACATGGCCTTTCCTCTGTGCACACATCCCTCGTCTCTTCCTCTTCTTGAAAGGACATCGATCATATTAGATTAGGACCCCACACTTTTAACATCATCTGAATTTAATTACCTCCTTAAAGGCCCTCTCTCCAAACACACATTGTGGATTAGGGTTCCAACATGTGAATTTGGAGGGGTGCACAATTCGGCCCATTACTGCCTAGAACCAGTAAGTGCCACTTCCATTCACATTTTATTGGCTAGAACAAATCATATGGCCCCACCTAACTACAAGAGAGGCTGGAAAGTTTCATCATCTTGAAGATGCGAGTGAGCATAGATAATCTCTAACTGACAAGGGCAAACCAAGAAGATTTGGAAGATATGAAACTGGACATAGTCTTCCCCACCCCTAGAGTAAGTGATGGGGGAGGGAGGAGGGAAGGGTGATAAAAAGGAAGTGATGAGGGGATTGGAGAGACCATGTGGACAGAGCACACAGATGTGCCCCATACTCTTCCTGCATTCAAGCAGCAACCCTCAGCACTGGGAAGACAAATGGAAGCTGAGTTCATGCTCACAGGTGGCCCAGACTCCATTCCATTCAAGTAGGCACTCTACCCCCCAGAGCTGAGGAGCCATGCTATTCATGCTCTCCTCTGCCCTCTGGGGCGGATCTTTTAGCCAGCACACTGCCCTCCGATCACCCAGAGGGACTGCTGCCCTAGTGCCCAGACTTAGTCAATATCTGCTTCATCATTGGATTGCTCCAGTGGACAACCCCCTCCACACACACTCACACAACCTGAGGTCCTCAAAGATCCAGCTGCAGAGGATGGGATAGTGATGAGGGTCGGGAGGTCCTGGCGGGAGCGGGAAGAACCTTCGTCCTCCATTCTCCTCACCTGTGAGACTGAATAAGCCAGCTCAAGATTCCCCGCCAGCCAGGGCAAAAGTGAATCAACCTCATACATTAAGCAGCACCAAACTAATGCATGTCAAATCAAGGAACACCATAGAGCCAGCTACAGGTCACAAGTAAAAAGAGAAGTCATCTGAAGACAATAAACAGGAAAAATAAAAATAGTCAAATTCAACTTGAATAACTTCATTATAGAAATGTGATGGGTGTCATCTCATTCCCTTCAATGCAAGAAAACATACGAGACACCTGAAGTAAATGTGTTTAGGGAATTCGGATTGTAATATACTAGATAGAAGGTCATCTAGCACACGGTTCTAAGATTCTAAGATGCTTTTCGGTTCTCTCAGTTCTGCACGTTCAAACTCTGTAAGAATAAGACACGGATTCATTTTATGAAACCTGAAACCTCCAGGTTGAATTGGGGAGTTGGTGATCCTGCAGCTGGCGGGCGTGACACACTCGGCACCCTGCTCTGAGGGACATAATCTCAGAGCCCCCAGAATGTCGTGGTTTTCCTGAATGGTCCTGAAGATTTTTAACAAAAGGCGCTCCGGAGACCGGAGGGCAGGGTGGGGGCAATAAAGGCCTCATTTAAATAGATGCCCGCTTTAAAGTGCAATACTGGATTGAGACATGGCGTTCTGCCGGCTGAAACACCAAGCAGGTGCTGCTTATAAGGCAGCTGATGAGTTATGTTCAACCCAACTCCCCCACCCTCACACTCTTAGAATGTGACTCGAATGTGCTTCCAAGTACAAAACCCAGAAAAGACTCCCCAGGCAAAGGGTCCGACAAAACACCTTAGGGTCGTTTTCCCAGCCCCTGGGCATAATTCCAAAGCCCAGCCCGGACAACATAGAGCCCATGGTGAACGCTCCGCTTGAGCACGGAATGGCTGACCTTCCGTTTAGGGTCAGAAGCCGGCTAATCTGTTTCTCACACTTGCTCAAAAGACGCTGAGCAGATAGATCAAGTTTAACTAAAAAGATGCCAGAGGCCATGTCCTCTAACACAAATCTTGGGAGACACGCTGGCCACCCTGCACTGAGTACACAGCGCCACCTACAGCACTATTGGTGCAATTCATCACAGCCCTCTTCAAAGGCAGCCTTGGAAAAGCAGAAGCAGTTGGGAGATCACTTCTGGTACCTGTACAGGGCACCAAGTAGCTAACCTAAACTTTAAACTCAGCAGCTACCACGCTTATCTGGGTATGGAAGAAACAGAAAAGTAAGGAGGTTTGGGATGCTGGGCTGTAGGCTTATCGACTTGCTTCCTTGCCTCCTTTAAGCTAAGAAAGAGATTTCCAGGGGCAGGGACCACTTTTGCCTTCGATTGTCAAAGAGTGACAACAGCCAACACAACAATAGCCATCTGGTGTGAATGAATCAATAGAATACCTATTTTTTTGTCAGATCCACAAAACAGGTGATATATGTTTTGATGTGCCACAGAATTTTAGTAATTACTTTATGTGTGCCATGAGATGAAAAGGGTTGAAAATCGCTGGGCTAAGAACATTAAATTCTGACACAGTGATTTTTTTTCTAAGATCTGTTGCAAGAATTCTCCAGAAGGTAAAATCAATCAGAACTATCTGTCAAGAGCAGTTGACTTTGAAATTTAATGTGAAACAATCACCTGCCATCTCTGAAATTTATAAAATAAAGCCCTAGTAGAAGGGGCTGTGTAGAGCACTCAGACAGACAGAAGCTGGAATTGCGTGTGGTCACAGTTGAGGGCTGTGGGAAGGGTTGCTGCAAGCATCTTCTCACTAACTCCTGAACCCACCATACTGCCCCTCTCGAGTCCATCTTCACTGGGTACTTTCATGTATGTTTTAGTTCAGACTGATCAGGCATCTATGGTTTGGGGAGAGAGAAGATGGAAGAGGAAATAAATATAAAGATGAGATTAGCTCTTAATCTCAAAAACGTGTGCCCTTTATACTGCCGAGCATAATTCTGTCACTTTAACAATGTGCTCTGGTATACAGATCCATGTTTTCTGCTAAGTTTTGTTTGCTCAGAGAAGGAAAGGACTGGTGGGTCTGGGGAAATCAAGGAAGACTTCATGAGGAGGGGGGAAATCTCACTTCTAATTCAATCTCAAATTTCTGTGGAATTTCTGCCAAGAATGCATGGCCTGACACATCAGACCCAGGTTGAAGGTCATAAAATCTTTCAAGGTCATGCAAGACAGGGAAACACTGAGAAATTATAACTATTCCCAACTGAAGGAGGCTGGAGAGATCTGACAATTAAATACAATGTGATCCTGGGCTGGATCCTGACCAAAAAGGAAAAAAATGGCATTGTTGGGACAGTGAAACAGGATCTGCAGTTTGGATGGAAATGTATCAGTGTTGGGTTTTTTTTTATTTTGAAGAATGTGTTCTGGTTATTAAGGAGAGTGTCCTTTCATAGGAGAATTTAGAGGTGGAGGGGCATCACCAGCTTGCTCTTAAGTAGTTCAGAAAAAAAAAAGGCCAATATTGACTATATATAATAATAATAAGGGCTTTATTTTTCATTAGCATAAGATGGTATATGTAAAACCTCCTGACATCTGGTCAAACTTTTTAAAAAGCTACTTCATCACCAGCTTGCTCTTAAGTAGTTCAGGAAAAAAAAGGCCAATATTGACTATATATAATAAGGGCTTTATTTTTCATTAACATAAGATGGTATATGTAAAGCCTCCTGACATCTGGTCAAACTTTTTAAAAAGCTACTTGTCTCCCCCCAAAAAGAGGGAGGAAACGTTAAGGCTGCGCCTACACACTGTCCAAAATAAAGACCGACGTCATGTACACTCTCACTCCAACGAACCAGGGAGAGGCCCACATGATGAGGGGAGTGATGATAACAGGTATTTAGCAATATGCTGCCGGTAGAGACCTTTTTGGATTACAAAGCACTTTTGAGTTCATTATCTCATTTTATCCTCACAGAACTCCAGGGAGACAGGCAATTATCATTATTGTTGCTGTGCTTTATATTATTATTATAGTTATTATTATGCAGAAATGGCAGTTCAGAGACCTCAGAGTAGGGCTAAGTAAATAATTAAAATGACATTTTACCTTTTCAGGGGAGAAGCAAGATTGTACTCATAACTTACAAATATACACGCGCGCACATACACATACACACACACACACACACACACACACAACCACAAACCCAATATTCGCTAGACCCGAGAGACATCGCTCAAGATCCAAAGGAAAATGCTGACTGTGTTCTTGGCCTCAGCATGGAGCTCAATGTTCCTGAGAACAGGATCTGTGACCCTGGATGTATAGCTCCACGTCTCCCTGGTTTCTACCTCTGCACCTTCGCTCATGCTCTCTCTCTATGTGGACCCCTCTTAACACAGCACACTTGCTCATGGCGTGTAGTTCCTGAGTGGAAGTTGCAAGAATGCATCTACAGTGACCAAATGTGGTGCAAATAAAGGAATCACGAAAATTAAGTCGGATATTATATGATCTCGCATGTGGAATCTAAAGAAGCTGAATTTGTAGAAACAGAGAGTAGAATGGTGATTCCCAGAGCCTGGGGGTTGGGGAAATGAGGAAAGGTTGGTCAAAGAGTGCAACCTTCCTGTTAGGAGATGAATAAGTTCTGGGGGCTTAATGCACAGCATTCTGGTCATAGCTGATGCTGCTAACCTGTATACTTGAAAGCTGCTAAGAGAGTAGATCTAAATGTTCTCACCACACAAAAAAAGAGATGGTAGTTATGTGACATGATGGAGGTGTTAGCTAATGCTATGGCAGCAATCATATTACAATATACAAGTGTATCAAATCATCATGTTCACCTTAAACTTACACAATGTCACATGTCAACTATATCTCAATAAAGGTTAAAAATAGTGTCAATGTTACAGAAGACAAAGACAGACTGTGGAAATGTTCCAGATTAAAGAAATCTAAAGAGTCAGGACAACCAAATGCAATACCTGACCCTAGACTGGATCCTATACTAGAGGGGAAAATGCTTTAAAAGACATCATTAGCTCAACTGATACAATTGGACTATGGACAGTAGATTAGATAAAATATTGTATCAGTGTAAACTGTGAGGTTGATAACTGTACTGTGGTTATGTAGGAGATTATTCCTATTGTAGCATGTACTTTAGTATTTAGTATAAGGTAGTATTTAGACTTAAAGGCCACAATAAATGTAACTTACTCTTAAATTATTAAGTTAAAAAACAGATACACTCATATATAGTATGTATAAATATATTTATATTAATACATGTATATAAAAGTATGTATGTGTATATAAAAATGTACGCACAAATAGTCCATATATATTTAGAGAGGAAGAAAGATAAAGAACATGAATGATAAAGAAAATGATAATAAAATGCTTCAATAGTTAAATCTGAGTAAAAGTTACAAAGTGCTACTTGCACTATTTTATATTTGCAACTTTTTGTAAGTTTTAAATTATTTTCAAATAAAAATTGGGGGAAAGAAAAAGAAAGAAATGTCCGTCCTGGCCCCTACTGCTTGGTTCTTAAAGAGCCAACAGACAGAAAAAAATTCAAGTATGTCTTGGGCCCTTATCAGTCCCTTTTCTGTGTCCCCACCTTTGTTAACAATAACAATAATTTACATAAAAAATAGCTGGTGCTTTAACAGCGCCCTTGTGCTAATCAGGCATTGTTTTCGATGTCTCATGTACTAGTATCTAACCCATTTAATAATGGGTCACACACTAGGATCCCATGTGATATCATGATCACAATTCTATAAATGAGAAAAGAGTATACACAGTAAGCCAGTAACTCCGTGAAGAAGGAAGGTCCCCGTGGGAAGGCAGTGGAGCCGGGACTCACACCTGCCTCTTTCTGCTCCATGTTCCATCCTCATTCCACCCCCGTGGGTCCCAAATTTGGGAGAGCAC
Source organism: Myotis brandtii (assembly GCF_000412655.1). NCBI lineage: Eukaryota > Metazoa > Chordata > Mammalia > Chiroptera > Vespertilionidae > Myotis > Myotis brandtii. The sequence goes on from NW_005369870.1 coordinate 2,378,896, forward strand.
CTAAATTCCCTCAAAAGCTTTTTAAAATTACAGATAACCAAACCTCTCTGTCTCACTGGTCAGAACCACCAGAGAGGGCACCTAGAGAGCTGTTTCTGGGGTTTTTTGCTTGTTTGCCACCCCTTCCACTTCCCTTAAGCTCTCCCATTGCCCCTGCTCCTAGACATCTGTGCCCCACTGAGCACACCCTCCCAGACCAATGCTCCTATTTATCTGGCCTCTGGCCTCCTCTGTGGACACATCAGCATCTAGGGCTGATTCCAGTTGAGGGATAAAAGGCCCCATAGCCATTCCAACCTTCTATTGGCTCCCAGATGATGTCACATATGGTGGGTCCAGAGGACTCTGGGCTCAGATCCCCATTGTCATATCTCCTTCAATATGAATGAGTTCCCTGGTCTGAAAAGCTATTACTGGGGTCTCAGGTCAGTAGGCAGGCCCTCTGAACCCTTGGCTGATACTAGCAGAGGCACAGGAAAGGCAAATGAATATCTGGTGGGATCAATTCCAAATGTCTCCTTTTAGGGTGAAAAAGGCCTAATGGAACCAACTTGCCCGCAAATGTCCAGACTACCTCCTTGAGAAGTGGTACCATATCAAGGGCTCGTCTTTGGTCTCTGCCACCAACCCTTTGGGTAGTTAGCAGTGACAGTAACTGGACCAGCTTTGGTCCGAGGGAACCCATGCAGAGCCTCTGTCCCTGCGACTGTAGCTCCTCCAATCATGGGCCCACTGGGGCCACCAAGGGCAGAGGATGGCAGATAGCTACCAGACGAGTCATCTTGTCTACCTGGTTCAGTCCTACGTCTCTTCCCCAGACTCCTGGTCTTGAGTCCTCCAATCGTGTTCCTCCCAGACTCCTAACCAAATTGTTCACCACTAAACTACCTCAGACCACCTCTCCCTCCATACAGAATGAGCAAACGAGGGCACTGCTCACAGCCTGTCCACAGTCCTTAGGCCACTGCTAAGTGGGTCAGTAGTGTGGCAGAGTCCATTTTCAATCCCTGACCGCAGACCCAAGCTCTGTTCCCAGTGTCACAGGGATCCCCCACCCCATGAAGCCATG
>NW_005369870.1:2380175-2395087 GCF_000412655.1 Myotis brandtii
TCCCAGCAGGTTTGGGAACCACAGATAGACACCCAGCATCAAGACCCAACACAGGTACATAGTAAGGCTTCAGTGTGTACAGTAGAAACGTGGCCCTCTAGAGCCTAAAGTCTGGTGGGGGGAATCAATGAATACAAACTTCCTTAATGAAGGTTTAAAAACTATCACTTTAAATCAATTGATAATTAGAGAGGCTGCTTACAACCGGAAATGGCCTATTGAAATGGGGCACTCAGAAATGGTCTGTTCCAATACTGATGCTCTCCTCTGCAAAGAATAAGGAGATTTTGGACATGCAGAACCCTCAGCCAGAGCAACCGTTGGGAACAAGGGGAAGTTGGGAGGGGGAAATGGGGAAAGAGGGAGATGGAAGCCTTTAGCTTATCTGAGGCAGAGGAAAGCAGTTGCCCTAACCGGTAGTGCTCAGTGTTACCAGGCAAGGGAGAACCCGGGCTAACCTGAGAGGGAGCTCCAGGTAAGTGTGCAGGCTTGCATGCATACACACACCATGTGGCTTGCCAGCCATAAATCACGAAGGCTTCTGGCAGCTTTACAGTTTCGGCCCATATGGTATTGATGACCAACATCCCAGATTGTACGAGACTCCTAAATTCAAAACTTCTGCCTACTGTCAGACCAGATGTGGCGTAATTTCCAGTTCCAGAAATGTGCTCACTCTACCTACAGCCCATACTCCCAATAAACAAACACACATGCATGCATAGGTGTTTATGGGGGGTTTTACATTTGTCATCATGTAATGTGGGTTTTCTCCCAAGAAAAGCGAGAACCATAGGACAATGTAGAAAAAAGGAACGAGCGCCCTCTTGTGGCTCTGGCCTGACCTTGCACTAGCCGGCAAGTTACTTCTAAGCCTGTAAAACAGTAAAACGCCCTCCCATGCGGTGATCCTGAAGATTACCGGGATGCAAAGCGCCTTCAAAGTACTCAAAACTGTAGCAATTAATATTATTTTGATTATGGTTATGCTGAGCCGACTCACCTCAGCTGGAAATGGTGAAGTAAGGGAACGCGGAGCCGAGCCTGTGCGGTGAGGGCTGGTGGGGAAGGGGCTGGAGAGACGCTCAGGGGCTTCCTGTGACGCGGGTTTGGTCTCCCCCACTGAGCGCCTACCGAGCTGTTGGTTAACGAGGCACAGATGGTGATATACACAGCTTAGCGTTACTTCACATCAAACGCTTCTAGGCCCAGTTTGTGAAAGATCGGGAAGAAGAGGAGCCCCGCAGGACCCGGCGGGTGTCCGCGGCACGCAGGAGCGCCAGTTCTCCCGCAGGGGGCGCCCACGGCCCGGGCTCCAGGACCCAACCAGGCATGCTGTCGCCCGCTCCTTCCAACACATCTCTGGTTCTATCAGAGTCCACGGAGGGGCCTGTGGAGCTGGAAGGGCCCTCTTTGGCAGGTGCTGGCGGGAACCCCTGGTGTCGGCAGGCGTCCTGCAGGAGCTGCAGTTTCCCTTCTGAGCCAGGGGAATGCTTGCAAGTGTCTCAGAGGGCCCTTCCTGAGCTCCTCCAAGGCGGGACCCAGCAGCCGGGCAGGCCTGCTACGTATGTATTTGTGGAATTGAATGAATAAGAGGATTAACCTTGATAATGGAGAAGACAGGATGTATCCTCCTGCTTATCTTTGAGTTTTTATATATTTAACCCCAGCATCACATTGGAGAATCACCACCAACCCCTTCTCAGTCCATGTGGCTCATTCATGCAAGGCTGACCCAATCCTCTCCCCCAAGGCTGGGCACACGATTGGTTCAAGAAAAGTCACAAGCCCAGCTCGGGCCATCAAATCTCTCCCCCGATTTTTACCATTTTAACAATCAGAAAAGAGGGACTGTAGGCTCTAAGGAGCAGGTAAGCTTGACCCTCCCTGGGGCCACTTTGTCAATATGTGAACTGGTTTACCTCAGGAAAAAAACAACACAAAGAAAGGCAGAGCAAGAACAAGAGAGGAAGAAATTGAGCCCCTGGATCCAGCCATACCTGACCTCCTCCCCAGACTTCTAGAAACATAAGCCTATGGATTGCTTTGGAAAATGAGAGAATTTGGACTAATTCCTTTCTTTTTCTTCTACTCCTGAGCAGAAATACAACAGCACTGAACTACGAGAACCCTTGCAACGTAATCCTGATCGCAGTGATTTTTCTAAGCCACTGGTCCAAATCTTAGTTCTGCTTTCATGGGCTAGGTGACCTTGACAATCATTCAGGCCTTATGACAATGAACACATAGTTCCTAGTCACAAATGACAACCCTTTTCTAGATTTGTGAATTGGACTGTAGAAAAGTTTCATCTTAACCACAACAGTTCAAATTACCATGTTGTGTTTCCCCAACCCTCCTTCCTCAATGACACTGTCTTAATTCAAGCCCGCTTCCCCTCTTACTGAAGCTAGTGGGCCCTGGCCTTTGTTTTAAACAGTTATTGATGTTTAGGCACCTGCAGCATTGTATCTGCACATAAAAACCATTCATTAGAAGGCATCCCTCATTTAGAAGACAACACTAATTAGTCTTATATAAAGTGGATTAGGAGGATCTAAGGATGGATTTACAAGCTGGACTTACGTATTTGGAGAAAGTAAGCTAATGCAATCAGTTTTGCTGGAGTATAAAGGCACACAGTTGAGGTCCTTGGTTCTCATTGCCTCCATTCGCTCAGATGAGGAAGAAGTATTATAGGAAAGAACATTCTGCCACAATCTTGCTAAATTTCAAAGCATGGCCCCCAGTCAACAGTAGGGCACCCACTCTGGCAGGAAGGGCCCTGGCTGACCACCGGGAGAATAAACAAGATGGGGCAGAGGCCTCAGGCTGGTCAGCAGTTGGACCAATGGCCTTTCCCCACATGTTCCCATTGGCCCTATATGGATTAGGTGAACTCTCACCTTTTAATTTTTTTAATTATTTTATTGATTTTTTTACAGAGAGGAAGGGAGAGGGATAGAGAGTTAGAAACATCAATGAGAGAGAAACATTGATCAGCTGCCTCCTGCAACTGGGGATGTGCCCGCAACCAAGGTACATGCCCTTGACTGGAATCGAACCTGGGACCCTTCAGTCCGCAGGCCGACGCTCTATCCACTGAGCCAAACTGGTTAGGGCGACCTCTCACCTTTTAAATGAGGTCCATCCCCAGGTACACCCCTTGCTTTCCCCTCCACCTCCACCTCTCATCACCTCTCCCTCCAGTCTGCTCATGTCACTTCTTTGTTTTGCTTCAGGCCTCCGTGAGCCATTCACAGGACGGCACCTGCCAACAGGGCCCTTGGGCCAAAGGGATTGCCAATGTTTTCCAATTCCTGGAAGGTCTCCTTTAAACCTACTGACAGGAAGATGTATAACGGCCTTACCCTGAAAGCTGGACATTCATCAGCTGTGGAAAGATCTCTTAATCCCAGGTTTGGAACACCAATTTTATATCAAAAGTACTTTTTGGCCCAGCCAGCATGGCTCAGTGGTTGAGCGTCGGCCTATGAACCAGGAGATCACGGTTCGATTCTGGTCAGGGCATATGCCCGGATTGCAGACTCGATCCTCAGTCAGGGGCTTCGATGACTCTCATCATTGATCTCTCTCTCTCTCTCTCTCTCTCTCTCTCTCCCTTTCCCTTCCTCTTTATGGTTTTACTCCATGAATATCCCTGACGTGAAGGAGTTAGAGCAAAACCTTATTCGGGCAGATGGCTGTGACTCCGCAGGTGGCAGGGGTTTGGGAACTAACCTGCCGGCACCGCTCCTCTTCCTGTCCAGAATCTTCTCTTCTGCTCCTCTTCGTCTCCTCGGGGGGCTCCGTCATCCAGCACAGTCACCCACACCTGGGGTTGTCCCAGCCTCCATATCCCTCACCCCTGACTAGTCAACCCGAAGCCCTGGGCTTGTGTATCCCTGTCCCTTCCACATTCACCTCTGTATCAAGAAGACAAGCAGTTGCATTTAGTCTGCAGGCAGCAGGAGGGGGAAGGGGCGGGGGGAGCCCCTTGCACCAGATAGAAAGATAGAGAGAAGCCCTGTCCCTTCTGGCGAGGGTGGGCACATGTCTGTAGACCTGAGGCTTGCAGGCAGTCACGTGCTCTGATGTGGCAGAAGCTGGGATCAATGGGGCCAACGTTCCTGCATTTTGTGCAGCCTCCTATCTCCTGAAAACTGCAGTAACACGAGTTCTGTATGTGCCTACTTCCCAATATTTCAGGAGTCAGTACACTTTTTTATATACATTTTTTTATTGATTTCAGAGAGGAAGAGAGAGGTAGAAACATTAATGATGAGAGAGAATCATCAATCGGCTGCCTCCTGCATGCCCGCCGCTGGGGATAGAGCCCACAACCTGGGCATGTGCCCTGACTGGGAATCGAACTGTGACCTCCTAGTTCATAGGTCAACGTTCAACCACTGAGCCACATCGGCCAGGCAATACACTTTTTCTGTATAGGCCAGATAGTAAATATTTTCAGCTTCGAGGGCCACATGCAGTCTCTGTCGCACAGCTCAACTGCCGTTGTAGTGCAAAAGCAGCCCTAATTGACACATAAACAGGAGTGTGGCTGTGTTCCAATAAAACTTTATTTATAAATACAGGCAGTGGGCTGAATTGGGCTCATAGATCATAGTTTGTGGACCTCCACAACAGTTAATTCCTTTCTGCTTGAACTGTTTATATAGTGGTGTCTGTCATCCTGACTGATGCAATATCTTAAATATCCATGAACATTTCCCCTCCCCTCCTTCCTTGGTGACACTGTCTTCATTTAAGCCCTCGTCATCTCTCACTGCAGCCAGTGGGCCTTGACCTTGGTCATCCCATCTAGAGTCTTCTCAATCCATCCCGCACCTGCACTGCTACGGTCTCCTGCCGTTCCTGTGTAAGCTTCTTCGACGGCTCTGCATCCCTTCTAGGTTACCTTGTGCCAGGCAGGGTCCCAAGGGGAAGCAGGTAACATGGTCAAGTTAGGATTGTGTAAGGTGGGACGCTTTACAAAGGTGGCCCGGCCAGGGGAACCACAGGCACAGTGTGGTCACTAGGGGTCATCACTGAGCTGTTTCCAGCCTCAGGCCCATCAGGATGGGCGTGGGGAGCAGGCATTCAAACCGAAAGGAGAAAGCTGTGCAGAGCAGGGCTTCTCCCCCCATTTGTGTTGAATGATCAGGTTTGGGGATTTTGTTTTTATTGTGTTTGAATTTTTTTAAACCTAACTTTTTTCAGCCAGTACCTTTCTAAAATAGAATTTAAAATTAAGTATTTTAAAAAATGAAATGACAAAACATAAAATACAAACCCCAAAATTGTTTTAGTATTAGATTCAACAGATAAAATATCTCCCTGTCAAACTGCTATCAAAGTCTCTAAACTCTTACTCTCAGTTTCTGTTCTTACCTCATCATGGGGCCAAGGCAGCCTGCAGGGAGGGTATCAGAGGCATTAACTCCCCAACCTTACTCTCTCCCCTCCCTCCCACCTCTACCAACAAACCCAGCCAGAAAGCAGACAGCAGGAGAGACTTGCCAGTCAGCCTCCCAGGGCAGAGAGCAGGTGCAGGAGGTGGAGGAACAAGAAGCAACACGAGAGGTCCCAGCACAAGATCCTCCCTAAGCCCATTTCCCACTCCGACGTCCTGTGGTCCAATATTTTATCCACCCGCCTCCATCCCTTCACACATTCTATTCCCTACGCCTGGGAAGCTTCCACTCTTCTGCTCCCGGCCAGGTCTTGCTCGTGTGTCAGGACCACAGAAATCATCATGGTTTGGGGGGTGCCCACGACATTTTTCTACCAACCTCCTTTTGGTAGCAAACCCCACTTCCCTAGATAGGGAGTGGGCACATGGCCAAAATGTAGCCAGTGAGCTCAGTTAGGTACCATATTTATTGAGGACTTTCTGTGTGCTGTTCTGGAACACGTGTGCTGGTCCAGGTCGTGCTGGTCCAGGTACAGTTCATACAGCACTGAACAAAGACAAAGCCCTGCACTCACTCAGATGGGAAACACATTATTTGTTTAGCAGGTGACAACCATAACACTTCTCAGAACCGGTTTGTGGACATTCAGAAAGCCAGTTCCTCCTTCCCTCTAGGGAGGCCACGCCAGGAGGACTGCATGTCGCCTGGCCACAGTGAGAAAAGCTGTCTGCCATGGAAGACTGACACAGAGCGGGGAGGGACTGAGAAACTGAAATGTAAAGAGAGCATCTTGATTGTATTACTTGACTCCTAGATCCAGCCTTCAGTCGACAGCTGGATTTCCCTGTTACCTGAGCCACGAAGTTCCTTTTTTTTGCTTAGGCTTATTTGGGTTGGACTTCTGTCCCTTGGAACCGAATGAGTTGATTTGTACAGGGACTTAGCTCAAACTTTACCTGCTTCTGGATATTTTTCGAATGCCTGGTGTAAGCCAGTGGCGATATTCTGAATGCGATGAGCACATACAGATGGGACGTCTATCTTGGCACTTCACCTAAGTAACCAAACGCAGCTCACTGAGGACAAGGACTTTCTTTCATCTCTGAACCCCGAGGGCCTTGTGTAGATTAGATGCCCCAAAATGTCTGTGGCATAATTGATAATTCTTGGAGTCACCGATCCCTAGAACCAGTAGTATATCCAATAAGATATGTCTATCATATATACACTGAGTGGCCAGATTATTATGACCGGCCAGATTATTATGACCACCCCATCAGTACTTCATTGACACTTCCAAAAATACTGAATATTGAAAACTTCCTAAGCAAATACTCTCAAGGTTTTATTATTCTTATTATTATTTGCATAACTAATTCACTTCATTGTACTGATGGAGCGCTCATAATAATCTGGCCACTCAGTGTATCTATATATCCTGGGGAGAGGGATTGACTGAGAGCAGAAGAGATGGAAGACAAAGGGTTTCTGTGATCCAAACGAGCCCAGTCCACCCACAGGACCCCTCCAGTGAAGGAGCCCATCAGTTTCTCTGTGACAGAGACTTGGAAGTAGAATTTTGATTGACTCAAGGCAATTAAGAATAGCCTATGCCTAGAACAGTGCCTGCTGTTTGGTGAGCACATCACAATCCACACTATAACCCAGTAAGGCAAACGCTATTATAATCCCCATTTTACAGATAAGCAGGCTGGGCCCACAGATTTTGGGTGACTACCCCCTAGGTCCCCCAGCCAGTGAGAGGCAGGTCTGGGATTCAGACCCGGGCAGGCTGCCCTACGTTGGTTAACCTGTAACAGTGGGAATTTCTCAACTTTGATAATCAGTTGAAATGAGGCAGGAAGATGTGATGTCAGTAACAGAGTCCACATGCCTTCCAGTTAGAACAAGAACAAATTCCCAAACAGGCATAAGGGGAAGTTGTATTTCTGAGCGCTTCATTTGACTACTGTAGTTAATGACAATAAGGGCTATAGTCTATGTGCCAACATGCTTAAAAGCTATACTTCAATTTTCTTAATGCTCATGTCAACTCTATGAAGTAGGTGTTATTACTCATTTGAGTGGTGATTAAAATGCTTGAGCTGGAAGTCAGCGGGAGAGCTAGGACTCCAATCCAGGTCTGTGTCCCCCAATCCTGTGTTCCATCGGGATGTCCCTCAGGAAGATCCAAACCCAGCTTGGGCCGTTACAGCACCAGAGCTCCTGCCTTTCAGCACCCGAGTCCCACTGCGGCCTGGAGTGCCCTGCACTGTACCCGCGGATGCAGTCACGGAGTTTCACTGCATGCAGATATGGGAGGTTGTGACTTACTTCCGGGTGGTTCACCACGTGCCCTACTCTCTGGAGCTTACTTTTTAAAAATCAATATTGGGGGAGAAAATTGCCCAGGATTTCACCATCCATCTTTCTCAGCCCTCTCTTGTGACCTTTCTACCTATCTGTTGCAAAGCATTAACCTTGCCTTTTCCCAGCACATAGACAAGCAATCTCCTTAGCGACTTGGCAGTTATCCTAACCAGAAAGAGCTGGTTTTCATTCATCCATTGAGAAAGCTTCATCCTGTTAGGGGCACAAATAGAATATTGGGGACTAGCTATGGTTACGGAAATATTGATCAAGCTCTGTTAACCGTGATTACCTTGTTCTGGTTAAAGAAAGGACATTCTAACCTGGCTGGGAGTTGTACACCCCAGGACCTGATGCATCAACCTTGGTCCTGAGAGTCAACCTTAGACCTGGGAGTCAACCTTGGAATGTGGCCCATTCTCACTCAAGAACTGCCTATTATCATGGAAAAATTTACAACCTTGTTGCTCAAACAATGGAGCCCCACCCCAACCCGAATTGCCTACTTCCCCATGCCTATAATCCCTACTTACCCATGTAATATTTGTCCCACCCAATATAAGCAGCTGGCTTATGGGGGGTTGCAGAACAGATTTTTGTGGCTGACCTGCTGCTCTCCCATACTGCTGGCAGTATTAGAATAAATGCTCATATATGATTCAACCCTGTCTCTGCTGATTTGGCTCAAGTAGTGACAGGCAGTCCAGACCCACTGGTTCTCTGGTTTCAACCTTACCCAAAGCATTTCTCTTGTTTCTTCTCTCCCTGACCACAACGAGCCCATTCTGAAAGAAAGCTCTGTCCATGGTCTTAGGGCACGAGGCAGGTACTCTGTTTTAAAACCAAAGGGTTTTAACAAGCTTATATGCTTGTATGCATGCATATAAGCATAAGTGATGGATGTGGACAACAGGGGGTGAGGGTGAGGGCAGGATTGGGGGGATGAGAGGACATTGGGAGGATAAGGACACATTTGTAATATCTTATTCAATAAAGGGAAAAAAAATCAGACTGGAGTTACCCCAGTGCACTAAAACAGAGGAGCTACTCTTAAATGTTGGGTTACAAAGGCCCCCTTCCTCAAAAAGAATAATATTCCATTCCTTTGAGAATCCTATTCATGGAATTATTGTAGAATTTTCTGAGAAAAGCATCTAGTGCCAATTATATAGGGTGTCCCAAAATTCACGCAAGAAGTAATTTTGATAGAAAACACAGGTTTATAATTAAAAATTGTAAATTTTTTATTTGATTAATAAAGTATACAGTATAGGGTTATGTATGGAATAGCACATTGGGTAAATGGCCTCCACGGCTTTGCTGGCACATACGCAAAGCCGTGGTCTTCATTGGTCTTCATTGTCCCTGCTCCTGGGCCGTAATTGGTAGTTGGTAATGCTTATCAAATTGAAGGGATTGAAATCAAAGGGCAACAGGTATTAGAATCTGATTCAATAAACCAAGTAAAATTAGGCTTTTATTTTTTGTTGTTGTTAATGCTCACGCAAAATTCAAATCTTGCGTGAATTTTGGGACACCCTATATATCAACTAGAGGCCCGGTGCATGAAATTCGTGCATGGGGGGTGGGGGGAGTATCCCTAAGCCCACCTGCACCCTCTCCAATCTGGGACCCCTTGAGGGATGTCCAACTGCCCGTTTAGGTATCAGGCCCTGTGGGATCGGGCCTAAACCGGCAGTCGGACATCCCTCTCACAATCCAGGACTGCTGGCTCCCAACTGCTCACCTGCCTTCCTGCCTGATTGCCCCTAACCACTTCTGCCTGCCAGCCTGATCACCCCCTAACCACTCCCCTGCCAGTCTGATCAACGCCTAACTGCTCCCCTGCCAGCCCAATTGCCCCTAACTACCCTCCCCTGCTGGCCTGGTTGCCCCTAACTGTCCTCCCCTGCAGGCCTGGGCAACCCCAACTGCCCTCCCCTGCCAACTCAGACAGCCCTAACTGCCCTCCCCTGCTGGCCTGGTCCCCCCCAACTGCCCTCCCTTACCAGCCATCTTGTGGCAGCCATCTTTGACCACATGGGGGCGGCCATCGTGTGTGTTGGAGTGATGGTCAATTTGCATATTACCTCTTTATTATATAGGATACCCTCTTAAGCACAGGACACACATTTGTTACATTAAGTGATTGTCTCAACCAGTATAAATGACCGGTGCTCCTTGATTACTCACCAATCTCCTCCTCCTCTCTACAACCAACCACTGGGTCTTCGATACACATCTATCTATATAAAAGGCTAATGTGCTAAATGTCCCTCCGCCCATCCAACCGGTCGCTATGATGTGCACTTACCACCAGGGGGCAGACACTCAACACAGGAACTGCCGTGACACGCACTGGCCATTTACAGAGAAACGATACCTCAGGCCTGGCGCCGACAAAGCAACACTTGGCTTCCCCCAAGTGGGACACAGGCCCCGCCACCACCCTGGAGCTACAGCCCACCAAATCGCAACCGACCCCATGGCACAAAATGTGGCCCACAGCCCAGACCAGCCCGGAAACGGTTTCTGTGGGCGCCAGGTAATGACCTCACGTAGCAACACCCGGTTTTCTCTCCCTAGCGACTAGCCTCCTTGCAGTTTCTTCAGCCCAGAAACATGACTTGCTTTATAGCCAGGTGGAAACATTTACAGCTTAACCAAATGTCTGTGAAGCATTTTCCAGTGCCTCATCTCATTTGATCCTCACAGAAGTCCTGGTGTAGGTAGATAGGAGACTCAGTGGAATCCTTTTTTTTTTTTCATTAGCCAGAAAACAGAGATTTAGAAAGCTTAGAAACTTGACCCAACTGAAAAGAAGTAAGAAATGGTGGACCTTGAAAATGACTTCAGGTTTTCTCACACAGAAGATAGTCAAACACTGCTGCAGTTACATATTTTACCCTTTGTTCTCCCTGTGTGATCTACAATAATAATCTGCTTCGTATTGATAGTCACTGCTGTGTTGCTGACAATTACCTGAAAAAAAGAAGTTGGGGTGCTTCACTGGACTGAAAAAAGTTTAGCTAAATCAGAAAGCAGGTCTAATAAGCAAGTTTATTCTATATATATAAAAGGCTAAGTTGACTCACACATGCATGATACATATAAAGCTCTTGCTGGCGCCAATCACATGTGTGTGTTTCGATCTGTCATTGTCAGTCGTGAATTTGGATGACACATCTATTATAGAGAAAGGGCGAATAGAGATATTAAAATATTTCTTTAACTAATTTCCTTTCAATGTGCACGAATTCATGCACTGGGCCACTAGTTAACTATAAAACACAAAACAATACTTACAGTGAGATCCTGTTGGTTTTCAGGAACTTTATGTGAAATATTAGGTCAGTAGAGAAAAAAACACACCAAAATGGGATTACTTGGAGTAAAATTTATTCTTTTTATCTCTGATCTCTAAATTTTTTACAAACGTTAGAGATAAAACACTAAAAATGTTAATACAAAAAAAAAAGAAAACCTTTTGAATTTGAAACCCTGAGTTCCCCCAGCTGACTTAAGCCTTGCTTCCCTTCCTGCATCCCAAGGCCTCTAAGCTGCCACCCAGCTATTTTTATTACACCCACAGCTCACCCAGGGCTGATGCCAGGGCAGGAATTTTAATTCCTGGAAAGTTGCTCTAGAGACAAAGAGCAGGAGTGGCAAGGGATTTCCCGTCAGCAGTCCCAGCTGGCATCATTTCTGGACTCTGAAGTCATCAGCAGCTGAGTCAGAGCCCTCAAAGGGCATGACCTGAAACCTCACCCACCCTGTGGCACACCTTTGGAGAAACCACCCACCCTTGCCCCTACCCTGGCCTCACTCCCTCTTTCTGCTGCAGGATCCTAATAACGGGAGGCAATCTCATGGAAGACCTCTCCTGTGGCCGATCCCACGTTCATGGTTAAGGGGATAAGATTTTAAAAGCCAAGATTTTTCTCATCTTCCCCAGCTCAGAGGAATGAAAGCTGGAGACCAATGCACTAGCCAAAAGTGGTCACTGCTCCCTCCAGCTTGGGATGAACCCAAAAGCAATTCCCAGATGGCTGGAGATGTATTCAGACACATGGTCAGGAGGCTCCAGTTCACTCTGCAAGGGATTTCCAAGTGACCCAACCTAGAGCTCAGCCACTCCCAGAATCACAGCCCATCCCTTGAAATGCAGAAGCTGGCCTTGCCAGAACTGTTGTCCATAGCCAGGAGAGCTGCTGGCTGGTGATTCCTGGGATCTCCGGTCACTGGAGGCGACCGGCCCCAGCTCTCCTAGCGAGCAGCCCGCCAGAAGCTCCGTAAAGGCACGGGGTTTCTTGGCCCAGATTCAGAGGACAGGGCAGAGCAGTCACAAGCCCCACGTGAAAGCACACAAGGCAACAAGCCCCTGGTTTGCAGCGCTGCTCTCCCACTCGGACTGGGTGGGGGTGGGAGGGGTGAGTGTGATCACTAGAGTGATCATATAATCCATTGTCCAAATGGGACATTTTGGAGCATGAAAGGACATGCTATTAATAGCTATGCCAGGCCCTAACTGGTTTGGCTTCATGAATAGAGCGTCGGGCTGCAGACTGAAGTGTCCCAGGTTCGATTCCGGTCAAGGGTATGTACCTTGGTTGAAGGCACATCCCCAGTAGGGGGTGTGCAGGAGGCAGCTGATCGATGTTCCTCTCTCATCAATGTTTCTAACTCTCTATCCCTCTCCCTTCCTCTCTGTAAAAAATCAATAAAAATATATTTTTAAAAAATAGCTATGCCAGGATAACATGTTAAACAGGAAAACCCCAGACAAACGAAGATGTGTGGTGACCCCAGAAAACATCTTCCACTCCTGGAGCCAGGGTGGGGGTCTGCGGCTGGAGTGGTGGCCTGTTCTTTTCCAGAACATGTGCCACCGAAGAAAGTCTACTTTCCAAATGGAACCAGGGCCTCGTTCAGCAAGCTCCCGGGCATCCCAGGAAAAGAAAAGGAACCACAAAAATGCGGGCAGGGCCCTTCTCTGTCTGGTTCACCATTGCACCTCCTGGGCCAAGAATAGTGCTTGGCAGGTTGCAGGTGCTCAGTAAATATTTGAATGAATGAATGAATGAATGAATGCCTGAGCACATTCTAAAGTCACCTGAACCCCAGGAAACCAGAGAGACTTGGCAATCTTAGGAAATATACAAGGGTTTGAACTCTAAATTGCTGTAAAAATCTAAGGCACTGCATAGACTGCTATGCATTTCCCTTTGGCAGAGTTTATAAATATGCAATGTACAAAGCTTTCAAATACCAGATGAACCAGATAAGCTTCTACAAATAAACTCATTAGGAACAATATTTTTTAAGCCACTGCTGAACTAAACTGGAACTATCTCCTGCCATATTTCTCATGGGAACTTATTCAAAAATTTCAAGGCCCAAATTGGGACTGAATGAAGCAAATGCTTACCACACACATCAGAATTCCTCTAGCCACATCCTCACTGAGTGTGAGTTCTCTGGGAAGCAGGGGCCATGGCAGAATTACATTTGCAAGAGACTTCATGGCGGGGGGAGTGTCTGCGGAGGCTAATGGAGGAGGCAGGGAGGGTTCTCACACCATGAATCAGCTGGGACGCCTGGGAAAAGTGGAGGGACCGGGAGCATCGCAGACCTGATACAGCTCTAAGAAAGTTTCAGCCAAGTTGATGGGGAATCCTGGAGCCAGACTTTTCATTCCACTAATCCAGATTTAAAAAATTTTTCGTAGAATCTCAATGACAAGCTTTTAGTTAAAAAATAGAAGTCTATTCCTTTATTTTAATATTTCCAAGGAACCAAGCTCATCCCAAGCAGCCTGGACAGTGGCTGTTGAGAGGGACTTGAAAGGGAGGCATTGAGTCCCCGTCACCCAGCATCCAGCACTAAACTCTTTACAGGGTTAGGTCTGGAGCTCTTCATGCTGCTCTTGGCCAGTCTGACTGTGATTTTGGTCCAGAAGCCGCCCAGAGATAGCAAGGGTTGAGCCATCCTTAACTCATACCCAGGTGAAACAACTTCCGCAGAAAGGCTGGTCCTCCCCAGTAACCCCTGAAAGAAACGACATGGAAAAGATATTTGCATCAGAAAAGATGGGAGTGACCTCGGTCAGCAGGATGTTGAAAGGAAAGTCACATGGCTCACAGACATGCTTATCAGCACATAAAGCAAGATTTGTCTTGTGAGGTAGAAAGATCCTGTGACTAGGAGGGGACATGCTTCGAGTTCTGGTTTCGATATTGACTTGCTATGTGAGCCTGGACATGCTCACTCAGTTCAGCAAACTTGCATGCAATCTCTACTTCAGGCAAACTGCAATCCTCTCTACTTTCATTTGCTTATAGATAAAGCATAGGTCCAGGTTTCTCAACCTTAGCCCTACTGACACTATGAAATAGCTATTTCTTCGTTGTGGAGACTGTCCTGTGCATTGTAGGGTGTTTAGCAGCATCCCTGGCCTCTGCTCACGAGAAGCCAGTAGCATCCCCTCCAGCTGTGACAACCAAATATGTCTCCAGATATTGCCAAATGCCCCCTGAGGGGAAAAAATACCCTGGTTGAAAACCACTAGTATAAAAAGAAAAAAGAAAACCACTAGCATAGATTCCCTGACTTACCTATCTCATAGTGGTTTGTACAAGTCAAATGAGATTTTCATTGTTTGGAACTAAGAAGAGGAATTATTAAATGTTCTTACTCTATTCACTACTATGCCTACTATGTAGCTGTCTTTTAATGTGTTACCTCATTAATCCCCATCCTCTGAGGTTACTTTCATTTGCAGATAAAAAAGTTAAACACAGACCAGCAGGAGAAACCAAGATGGCGGCATAGGTAAACACCGGAAATTGCTGCCTCCCACAACAAATTCAAAAATACAACTAAAAGACATAACGGACATCATCCAGAACCACAGGAAGGCTGGCTGAGTGGAAACTCTACAACTAGAAGGAAAGAGAAAAGCACACTGAGACTCAGAGGAGGTGCGGAAGACTCAGCGGTACGGAGGAGCACATGGAAAGGGCTGGCAACAGAGGACACGGTTGTCTTTTTCAATTGAGAGGGAGTCTCAAGCTCCCGACTGCTCTGAACTCCAGTTCCGGGTGAGTCTCTGGGGACCCAGACTCATAC
>NW_005369870.1:2395188-2395871 GCF_000412655.1 Myotis brandtii
CGGGGCCTCTTGGCCCCTTAGTGAGGATCAGCCATAGCTGCTTGCTCTGCCCTGTTGATTCCCTGAGACCCCACCCCACCCAAGCTGTGGCGCTGTGGCATGCATATGAATGCCCTGGCCCTTTGCAATCTGAAAATTACCTAACAAACTGCAGCTGGGCCAGACAGACCCAGAACTTCCAAGAGAAGGCCCAAGGCCCCACAGCAGCTTGCATTGCTTCACAGCCGGGCCTCATTTGGGCACCTCCAAACCCCAAACAAGGAAGGGGAACCTGCAGATCTCCTCGTAGCTCCTGCTGGGTAGCCTCAGGCAGAGGCTAAATTAGCACCTCCTTAGATCCAAGAGCCAGTGTACCCAGTGGTCAGAGTGGGACCATCCAGATTACAACTCCTCAGATCCATAAGGGACACACTCAGGGGGCAGACTCAGTGAGCACCAAAGCCCCACTGAAGCAAGTCTTGCCCCAGAAGGGTGTCTTCAGCACAGAAGTTCTCCCACTGCAGACACAGCTGATTCTCACAGCCAATTGGCCTGGAGGTCAATTCCTCCCAGTGACACCTAAAACAATCAAGGCATAACTACAACAAGACTGTGCACAAAGCCCACAAGGGGGTGCACCAAGAGTGTCCACCTCAGGTAACTGGGGAGGCTGAGCCACTGGGCCCTATAGGACACCTAGCACA
>NW_005369870.1:2397069-2400629 GCF_000412655.1 Myotis brandtii
AGCGTGCAGGAGGCAGCCGATCAATGATTCTCTCTCATCATTGATGTTTCTATCTCTCTCTCTCTCCCTCTCCTTTCCTCTCTAAAATCAACAAAAAAAAATATTAAAAAAAAATAGATCCAGAGACATAGAAGCATCAAAAAAGTTGTTCAACCCCAGAGGGAAGGCAGAGGAGGAGGGGGGCAGGTAAGAGATCTACCAAAGGACTTGTATGCATGCATATAAGCACAACCCATGGACACAGACAGTAGGGGTGTGAGGTCATGTGCTGGGGGGTGGGAACAGCTGGGGAGAGGTCAATGGGGGAAAAAGGACACATATGTAATACTTTAAACAATAAAGAATTTTTTTAAAAAAGTTAAATACAGAGAGTTTAAACAACTTGCCCTAAGACACACAGCTAGTAAGTGACCAACACAAAAACTACTTAACATGTAAAAACGATTTACCAGGATTTATTATTATTGTGAATCCAGCAGTGAGAAAAAGCCAGAGCATGAAAGAGAGAAGACTTGGTTGCTGCCAGTAATGAAGAGAAGAGGCTGTGAGCCCTGTGGTGGTGGATGCACTACTCCCTTTCCTCACCCAGGGCAGCCTCTCTCCCACTAAGTGCGGCTGAGGATCCAGCACCCTTAGCAGGCTGCCATCACCAGACCATGAGAAATGGCACAGTCAGGGGGATCCCACTGGCTGGTCCTGGGCTCCGGGTCATGATTTCTCCTGAAGCTGGAAGGCTTCCTTAAAACCATCACCCGGCACAAGTGGGTCGCTAGACTAAAAGACGTGCCTCTCCCCCAGCAATGCACTTACTTTAGCATCATATTCCAGTACAGGAAGGGCATCATGTCGGCCTTCATGAGGTACATGGAAAGTCTCTGTTTGCTCTGGTCAAAGGGGAAGGTCTCCACTGGCTGTAAGTTGTAGTCAAACTCCGCAAGAATCACGCGGTTGTAGCTCGTCACCAGTGGACACGACGTGTAGCCATCATACTAAAATTGTACATGAAAATGAGTTGGAAAGTGGCTTTTTTATGATGTTATATAGATACTTCAGAACTTATTCTTTACTCTGAGCAGCTGCAAATTTTTTTCTTTTTCTTTTTTTGTACCTGAAAAATGGAGACTATATAACAAAAAGTAGTACTAAAGGCAACAACTGCAATGGCTATATTAGAGAAACTAATTAAGAAAGTGGCAACATTGTAGGAAAACATTGTTTTCACACAGAATGGAAGATGATAATTGAGACTCTGACTCTTACAAACCTTCTTCATTGGTGCTTCATTCTTCATGATCAGAGAAATTGTTCTGTCAAGGATTCCTGACTGGGCGGCTGTAAGAGAAATGGAAAAGTCAGAAAAACATAAGCGTCTAGGTTTTTCACAAAACCTAATTTGCAGATAACTTTAACGTGAACCAGTTCAGAAGGCTCCATTCCCTATCCTTCTAAATTTTAACTAGAACATGATTCTTACTATTTGAAGTTCTGGATACCAGAAGGGGCTCTTCAGTTCATCCAAGGCCCACATAAGTGCCTCCACTCGTTTGACACTGACAAGCCAGCTCTCTCTAACAGGAGGACTGGCAATTTCAAACAAAAGGACTATAAGGGAGACAACACCCCAACCCCACCCGCCTCCTCCTAGGGTCCAGTGGGTGTCGCTTGATCTGTGTGCCCCGTATCCCCTAGTTATCTGGGAGGTCCCTGTGTCCCAACCTAGATTAATAGCCTAAGTATATCAATTAGGCAAAACAGTGAGCTTTCCTCTCTACTGGACTGCCCTGAGGTTGGACCAGATTAGATAGAAGATGATAGATAGATAGATAGATAGATAGATAGATAGATAATAGATAGATAGACGTTTTTGTTTTTTGGTGGCAAGAATGGGAGACTGCCTTTTTTATTAGGAAAATTTTCCAACTCTGTCGTTCTTGTTTCATCTATCCCATCACACGTGCCACTTTTCTTCCTGGAGCATTTTTAGAGCAAACATCATAGCAACTCACCCATAAATATTTCTGTGTATATCTTTGATAGATGAGGAGGTTTTTTTTTTTTTTTAACACAAACACAATAACATGCTTACACCCAAATTTCTAGCAATAATTCCTTAATATTATCTAATCCCAGAATAGTGTTCAGTTTTAAATTGGTGGTTGCCAGATGGGAGGGAGGTTGGGGGCTGGGCAAAAAAAGGGATTAAGGAGCACAAAATGGCCCTAGCTGGTTTGGCTCAGTGGATCCCAGGTTCGATTCTGGTCAAGGGCATGTACCTTAGTTGCAGGCTACTCACCAGCCTGGGCCCTGGTCGGGGCTTGTGCAGGAGGCAACCAATCGATGTGTTTCTTTCATATCGATGTTTCTCTCTGTCTTTCCCTCTCTCTTCCACTCTCCCTAAAAATCAATGGAAAAATATCATCAGTTGAGGATTAACAAAACAAAATATGCCAGTTATAAAAATGGTCACAGGAATGTACACCATAGGGAATATAGTCAATAATATTGTAATGACTATATAAGGTGTCAGGTGGGGTGATCACTTCATAAGGTATATAAATGTATAATCACTATGTTTTACACCTGAAACTAACATAATATTGTATCTCAACTATAATTGAAAAATATATTTTTAAAAAGACTGCCCTTTTTAAAATACAAGCAGTTTGTGTCTTTGAGATGGGAGACTGGATTGACTTTTGAGGAAAGATGGGTTACCTATCTATTGTAAAATGCTTATTAAAGTGATTATTCTGCAATTCCCAAAATCAGGGGTCAGCAAATTTTTCTGTAAAGCAAAATTTTAGACCTTGTGGGCCAAGAGGCAAAACCAAAGCTATTATATAACAAGAGAAAACAAAAATTTTTATTAACAAAATTCAAAATGTAAAAGAAGTATAATAATAACTTTTTGTACTACTAGTATAAGTCTACTAATGAGAAGAATGGAATTCTTCTTTTCTTAAGAATAACAAAGAGTCAGTGTTCCCTATCATCAAGTGATTATAAATGTTCATCTGTAGAAAACATCTTAGCCAACTGTATGAAAACAAGCAGTAAGCTGCATTTGCTGATGCCCAAAAGAGCAATGAATATTTTACTGGAATGAGAGGATCCAAAATATAAGAAATAAGTAACTCTGCTTTAAAAATACTATCTATAATAATAAAAGCATAATATGCTAATTAGACCGGACAGTAAAACGACCTTCCGGACGAAGCCGGGGCTGTGAGCACCAAGGCCAGAATTTCATGCATCGAGCCTCTAGTTCAGTGGTTCTCACGGACGAAGCCGGGACTGTGAGCACCAAGGCCAGCCGCCGCAGCTACGAGGGCCAAGCCTCTTGCAAGAATTTCATGCATCGAGCCTCTAGTTCAGTGGTTCTCAACCTTTTTAATGCTGCAACCCTTTAATACAGTTCCTCATGTTGTGGTGACCCCCCAACCATAAAATTATTTTGGTTGCTACTTCATAACTGCAATTTTGCTACTGTTATGAATCGTAATGTAAATATCTGATATGCAGGATGTATTTTCATTGTTTGTGACCCACAGGTTGAGAAC
>NW_005369870.1:2401054-2403530 GCF_000412655.1 Myotis brandtii
TCAGGTGGTCATAATAATCTGGCCACTCAGTGTATATAGATATATATATACTAGAGGCCCGATGCACGAAATTTGTGCAAGGGTAGGCCTTCCTTCCCCTGGCTGCTGGCACCAGCTTCCCTCTGGCTGCCAGCACCCAGGACCTGGGCTTCCCTCCAGCTGCCAGCAGCTGGCCCCACCCCCCACCTGCACCCACCTTGGCCTGGCACTGCCCGTGTCCGCCGCCACCACCCTCCTTCCCTCTCGATTGATCACACCACCGGCCGGTGGCCTGGGTCCCTCTGCAGGGCAATCGTGGGGTGATGGCGAGCACCCCCCCACCACCACCACCACCAATCGCATCGCACCTGCCTTGGCTGGCCTGGCACCAGTGTGTATCATAGCGTGGTCATCCGGACGGTCGTTCTGCTGTTCAGCTCTTCAGTCAATTTGCATATTACGCTTTTATTATAGATATATACCAGCTATCTTTGTGTGGGCAAGGTAACATCTCTCAAGATCACATTTCCCTTTTGGAAAACTTTGTTCCTCTTTGAGGGCCGTGAAGAGTTTAGAATCTGTACTGAGAAAACCCGAAGAGGCCCTGCAGCAGGACATCAAGGCCAACAGAAAAGGAGAGAAGAGGCCAGAGGGTGCCACCACGGAGAGGCTGGGCCCTTGGACCCAGGAGGCAGTCACACTGTCCAGGTTTAAGGTGCATGTGTGTGGAGGTGTATTGAGTTGGCGGGGGCGGGGTTGGGGGGTGCCTCCCCTGTATTATAATCCCTTTCTGTTACGCCCAAGCCTTCAGTTAACTTTTGTTAAATGCCACATGCTGGTCTTGGCTGTGCTGTATGTCATTCATGGAGAATCCTGGGGCAGAGAGAAGCAGAGGAAGAGGAGGAGCTGCAGGAAAGCCAGACTCAGTGTGGCAAGACAGGGTCTGGCTCGCAATAGTACGATGGCCTGGACGGAGGTAAGACACCTGGCTGGTGGCAGGGAACGCCAGGGACAGATTTGTGGGACAAGTGTATACATTGCTAAGAATGTATGTATTTTCAACACATAAATTCAGCAGCCTTACATGAAGAGAAATGTAAATTCAGAGGACTTGCTGGGGAAAGTTAAGACTATTGTTAAGTGGACACCAAAGAGAAGAGCAAATAGACTTTCACACAAGTGAAATGACAGAAAGGAGAGCGTTCACTGCAGCACAGTTTAAGAATAATATGGGTTGGGAACAATGCAAATATAAGTTGTACAAACTTGTTAAATAAACCCTGGAGCAACCCTACAATTGGATACAGATTGTAAAAAAGCATGTAAAGACAACGGGATGCCCTCCACGCAAACGGGATGCCCTCCACGCAAACGGGGACATCTGTAATACTTTTAACAATAAACATAAATAAATACGAGGATGCTTTCTGCATGGTCATGGGGGATGTAGAGGCTCAGAAAATGGGGTAGGACTGGGAGCAAGACTTCATTTGGAATTTTCATTTACTTGTATTTAATAGTATCTATTTGGAACACGGAATCAGATATATGTTTTTTTTGAAGAAAGCCAAAAGTTGGGTAATCTGGATCTCACATGCAGCACAGGTATTTAACACATAAATTCAGCAGCCTTCCATTAAGAGAAACGTAAATTCAAAGTATGGCCCCGAAGTCTACCTATAAATCACAAAGACAAAGAACCCAGGACGAAACAAATGAACATCATGGACTCCTGAGGTAACACAGTGGGAGGCACACAACCTCCTGTGTGGAGGGTCCTGCAAAACTATCGCCTGAATCTAAATATAAGAAAAAACTAGGCAATTCTAAATTTTTACATACTCTATAGATTAACCAGCCTGGACTCTTAAAAAATGCCAATGTCATAAAAGTTAAAAAAAATGTTAGAGGGCGTGTCTTTGATGAAAGGAAACCAGAGACATGACAATCAATGTAGTGTGCGGTGCTGGGGAAATCGGGCTCTTGCACGGGATCCAGAGAAGAGCATTCCAAGGACCCATGCCTGGGAGACCTTGGTGTGGCAAGATCTATTCAGGAAGGCTGCCCCTGGATTGCCCCCGAGTTCCCAATGTCCCATCTCCAACCACCTGGCCATGAAAAAAGCCCAATCTTGTCTTTATCAAGGCCCTGTCGAAGGCCAGTGTCCAGAGTTTCCATGTTGTATTAACGCTTAGTCCTTTGGAGCCCTGAGAGGTTTGCCTGGGACCCCAGTTAGCTACTAGACTCGCATGGTTACACAAGTACTCAGGAGAGAGAGAGAGAGAGAGAGATCTTTGTTCCCCTGGGGTTGAAAGACCAGGAGTTTTTCTAAACAACCAATCAACTTTTCAAGCTTTTTTCAAGCTTTTGATGGGTCCACCCCCTGACCAATGCTCCCTTTCCCAGGCCTCTATGGTCAGGCACTTCCCCCGGCGCCATTTTGACTTCTACTGCACATGTGCTTACCTCCCCAGCACCGCCCCCCCCCAGTTCTGTA
>NW_005369870.1:2404101-2427561 GCF_000412655.1 Myotis brandtii
GACCCTGGTCGAGGCACATGCAGGAGGCAACCAGTCGATGTGTTTCTCTCACATTGATATTTCTCTCTGTCTTTCCCTCTCTCTTCCACTCTCTCTAAAAATCAGTGGAAAAATACCTTTGGGTGAGAATTAACAAAACCAAAAAAAAGTGGAAAAGATATGCAGTGGGTTTCCTTGAAAGTCTTCCTTAGGTTGAAGTAGTCAGCAAAAGTAATGCAACAGGAGCTGCATGTGTACAATTCACACAAAACACTGCCGTTCCCGTCAGCAGGGAGGTCTGCGCTCTGCAGCAGCCACAGAGGACAGCTCCTGTCTGTGCAGGACAGAATGTACAAGGCAATGCTCCCCATCACTGCTAGTGCAGAACACCGAGGCGAAGAGTTTAGTTTTCCAGGCGGAGACCTTACTGGTGTACCAATCAGGGCACGCTCCCTGTGTTTGTCTTAACAGGACAATTTTCTGGTCTGCAAGCATTCATTGACTTGCATGTGTTTTCTGGGGAAACAAACACCTCCCTAACTTTGCGGTGTTTCAGGCAGAAGAAAAATAGCCAACCTGCCTGGTGTCACAGACTGGGAAGGTCAGGGATGAGCGTGTGGCACTAGGAGAAGTAACAGAACTCCCGAGAGCTGGGAAAGTGGGGCCCTCTCTCGAAGGCACTCTCCCCTGAAAACAACCTCTCTGACCTAGAAAAGGCAGAAGGGGTCATGCTACTCTGATACAAAGCCCTCAGCACATTCTTCTTTACACAATACTAAGTTCATCAACATGATTCTGTGTCAGGGAAGTCAAAGTCATTTTTAACCCAGAAAAGTTTCCTCATTATTCGTGGAATGCTATTTGTGCCAAATTATTGTTTCAGTTACGATGGTGCCTTGGGGTGACATCATTTGAAGGGGGGAGAAACGCTGCACGTTATCTTACCTACGGCAGCGGCGGTCTTCGACGTAGGAAGGTTGGTGCAGTCCCCGATCCCAAACACATTTGAGTACTTCTTGTGCTGCAGGGTTTCTTTATCCACATCCACCCAGCCAGCATCATCAACCACAGGGCTCTTCTTAAGGACATCAGGGGCACTCATTGGTGGTGTAACATGAAGCATTTCGTACTACAAAAAAAGGAGAGCATCCAAATTTGTGTTTTTTCCATATATCTACAGCCCCACAAGCTCTGCCCCCGCCTCCCTCACCCATACACGGCTTTGGCTGCACCAAGCACTACATAATTGGTGCTTATACTAATCTACACCTTCTCCAGGATCTTACAGGCTCCTTTGGAATCTGGTGATAAAATAACTAACCACTCTCTTGGTTGACATTGTCTCCCCATAGAGTCCACATGATTCCTTTGGCAGAAGGCCTGGGGGAATCCAAGATACTGGAGGGAACCTCACTAAGGTTCTGAAAGAACCCATTGATGTTTCTCCTGTCACTGACACTAAAACAAAGGGGCTGGCTCATTTCAGTTGCTCTCTCCCTGACTGTCATCTACTGACTTGTAAAGTCTGGGACTGCAAAGAGGTACTCCAAGTCCTTGAAACTTGTCAAGGCTGTGTTAGGAGCTGATAAGTGAGTGGCATTCCCAAATATGGGTCAACCCTCAAAATAAAGGAAGCAGTCACAACACCAATTTAAAATGAAATAAAGGTTGGTAAGAATATTGCCTGGCAACTTGGAGGAAAGAGGGGTCTGATTCAGTATTGAGTTTACTGAACAGTGTAGAAGGCAGGGTGGATTCCCCCACTCGCCCCCAAATACCTCTGTCAAGATTACCCTTGGCAATGGTGCACTGGCCCGTTTTTTGTTTCTTTCTGTACTATTCCTCTACTTTTTGTAGTTCATCCTTTTTATTCTTTTAATTTAATTTTAATAAATTCCATCTAGAAATTCCAAATTGATTCAAATGTTCACAAAACATTTTATTAGGGTGAAAATTTTAGCATTTTAAGACAATTCCAACCTTGTGAGAGTCAATAGCCCCTAGTTCCCATAAGGAGGTTCATCAGGACTTGTTAGTCATGGATGACACTAGAAGCCTTGTATTTATTCCCAATTTCAGACAATTATAAGCTTCGTTAACCCTAAGGAAGAAGGAGTGCTGAAAAACGCTCAGTGCTGCCCTGCCGGGTAACCTTGGGTGGCTCTTTAGGGACGTGGGTCCCTGAGGCTGGGTCTGTTAATGAACGTGGAGACGGAACACGCCTGTGGGATAATGGAGGGAATGGTCAACAACCATCACCCACCAAATCATTAAGGCCATGTCTGCACTGCACTGCTTCAGTTAACTACAACCACTTTTTTAAGCTGGTTTAAATCTTATGAATTCCAGATATCTTTCTAGAAGTTCAATATTTTTACATAATCATTGTAAAGGCAAGACTATTTACTTGAACTAATTAATATCCTATGTAAAAGAAATACTAAGCAAAATAATAAATATAGACCATCTTCTTACACCATACACAAGAATAAACTCAAAATGGATTAAAGATTTAAATGTTAGACTCAAAACTATAAAAATCCTAGAAAAAATATAGACAGCAAAATATCGGATATTTCTCGTGGCAATATTTTTTTCTTATATTTCGTCAGACAAGGGAAACAAAAGAAAAAATAAACAACTGGGACTATATCAAACTAAAAAGTTTTTGCACAGCAAAGGAAACTGTTAGCAAATTGAAAATACAACCCACTTAATGAGAGAATATATTCATCCATGATATACCTAATAAGGAATTAATATCCAAAATTTATAAAAAACTTATACAACTCAACACTAAAAAACAAACAATCCAATTAAAAAATGGGCAATGGACCTGAATAGACACTTCTCCAAAGGGGACATGCAGATGGCCAATAGCCATATGAAGAGATGCTTAACCTCACTAATCATCAGAGAGATGCAAATTAAAACCACAATGAGATATCACCTCACAACTGTCAGAATGGCTACTATCAATAAATTAACAAACAACAAGTGTTTGTTGAGGAAGTGGAGCAAAGGGTACACTCATGCACTGTTGATGAAAATGCAGATTAGTGCAGCCACTGTGAAAAGCAGTACGTAGTTACCTCAAAAATTAAAAATGGAATGCCTTATGATAGTGAATCCACTTCTGGGAATACGTATATCCGAAGAAACCCAAAACACTAATTTGGAAGAATATATGCACCTCTATGTTCATTGCAGCATTATTTACAATAGCTAAGAAATAGAAGCAATTTAAGTATCCATCAATAGACAAATGAATAAAGAAAATGTGGTACATATATACAATGGAATATTACTCAGCCAGAAAAAAATGAAACCTTGCCATTTGCCACAACATAGATGGACCTTAAGGGTGTTATGTTAAGTGAAATAAAGCAGGCAGAGAAAGACAAATACCATACGATTTAACTTACATGTAGAACTTAAAAGATGAAATAAACAAACAAAACAGAAACTCATAGATACAGAGAACTGATGGTTGCTAGACAGGAGGGTAAGGAGGATGGGTGAAAAAGGTGAAGGAATTAAGAGGTACAAATTGGAAGTTATAAAAAGTCACGTGGAGGAAGACAGGGTAGGGTGGGTAGGAAGCGATCAACCAATGAACTTGTACGCATATATGTATAGCCCATGGACACAGACAATGGGGTGGTGAGGGCCTGGGGGAGAAGAGAGGATGGGAGCAGGCTGGAAGAGGTTAATGGGGGGAAAGGGAGGACTTATATAATACTTTCAACAATAAAAATAAAAAGTCATGTGGATATAAAGTGTGGAATAGGGAATATAGTCAATAACCCTATATAATAAAAGGGTAATATGCAAATTGACTAAACAGCGGAACAACCAGTCGCTATGATACACACTGACCACCAGGGGGCAGATGCTCAGCACAGGAACTGCCCCCTGTTAGTGCACTGCCACAGGAGGAGCGCTGCTCAGCCAGAAGCTGGGCTGACAGCTGGTGAGCCAACGGCGGTGGCAGGAGCCTCTCCCGCCTCCATGGCAGCGCTAAGGATGTCCAACTGATGGCTTAGGCTGTCAGTCGGACATCCCCCAAGGGCTCCCGGACTAGGAAAGGGTGCAGGCCAGACTAAGGGACCCCCGTGTCCCCTGCCCCAAGTGCACGAATGTTGTGCACCAGGCCTCTAGTATTGTGATAACTACCTATGGTTTCAGATGGATACTAGACTTATCAGGGAGACCACTTTGCAAATTATATAAAAGTCTAATCACTAGGATGTACACCTGAAACCAATATAATATTGTATGTCAACTGTAATTGAAGAAAAAAATGAATAAGAAAATAATTTTTTTTTACCAAAAAAAAAAAGAAAAGAGTAGTATTGGGTTTGAGAAGATAATCTGACCTGACATCCTATAATTCAAAAGGGACACAAATATCTTCTTTCTTTACAATCCCTTTAGAAGAACAATAACCATTTATTTATCCAAGTCCCTATCAGTAAGCTCAACTACCCAGAACACAGCTGAGAACCAAAGTGAAAAAGACCAAATAACGAAATTAAGTTCATGCACTCAAGCTCATACACTTTGCTCAAAACAGTATGCTTTGGGCCCTCACTCATGACTCATTCACTTTTACTTTACATAAAACTAAACATTTGGCTCTCTCATTTTCCATCCAGTAAAAAATTGGAAGCAGCAATTAAAAAGGCCACATGCGGGAGAGACTTCCAAAGTCACTTACAACGTCTTGAGAGCTCCGAAAGAAGAAAACTGGAAAACTACAAAAAGGACACACACAAAATCAGAGTAGTCTGAGACGCTTCTGTAAGGTGCTAACTAGCCCTAAAACACCCTAGGACCGTGGTCGGCAAACTGCGGCTCACGAGCCACATGCGGCTCTTTGGCCCCTTGAGTGTGGCTCTTCCTAAGCCTTAGGAGTACCCTAATTAAGTTAATAACAATGTACCTACCTATATAGTTTAAGTTTAAAAAATTTGGCTCTCAAAAGAAATTTCAATCGTTGTACTGTTGATATTTGGCTCTGTTGACTAATGAGTTTGCCGACCACTGCCCTAGGAGCGTAACTGTATGAATATGAACTACTCATAATGACCTTGAGCTGGGGCAAATAGATGCTACTCAGCCTGGGAATCCTGTGACACCAGAAAGTAAGAAAGTGCTCAAAAATACGATGGGGACATGTCACAAGGACATTGGAGCCATCTAAAAGGGCTCCTCAAATCTGGGGCAATTTGTGCACCAAAGTAATTAAAGATAATGATGAATTATAAACATTGGGAGGAAAGGAGGAATTTAGGAGTTCTTACTAATAATGAATTAATAAAGAGAGAAGGGGGGGGCTTTTGCTGACAGAATGCCAAGAGCCTATTGCTAAAATTAGAGAAAAGGCTGGAAAATCATCATTTTGCAACCACTGCAGTAGAGATTGGATTAGATAATGATGAATTATAAACATTGGGAGGAAAGTAGGAATTTAGAGTTCTTACTAATAATGAATTTAATAAAGAGAGAAGGGGGGGCTTTTGCTGACAGAATGCCAAGAGCCTATTGCTAAAATTAGAGAAAAGGCTGGAAAATCATCATTTTGCAACCACTGCAGTAGAGATTGGATTAGGCAAAAAATCACCAATGGATGCTAGATCCAGGGGGAAACTTTAATGAGAAATAGGATGTTTACATGTTCTTAAAGTGTCTCCCTACAGACTTATCAGTAGCAAGGGAGAAAAATAATAATTATATAATGGAGAAATTGGTTCATATCTTGACTGGTCTAAATGAACATCATCAGTGAGGGGCAGCTGAACACAGTGTGCTTTCACCCTAGAAGGACACATCGCATAAGCAGCATTTCAGTCTAAAACTCATAACCTGGCCCTGGCCAGTGTATTCAGTGGTTAGAGCGTCAGCCTGAGTACCCAAGGGTCACGGGTTTGAATCCCAATCAAAGGCACATACCTGGGTTGCGATTTGCTCCCCACTCCCAGTTGGGGTGTGTGTGTAAGGCAATCAGTCGATGTTCCTCCCTCTCTTCCTCCCTT
Source organism: Myotis brandtii (assembly GCF_000412655.1). Classification (NCBI taxonomy): domain Eukaryota; kingdom Metazoa; phylum Chordata; class Mammalia; order Chiroptera; family Vespertilionidae; genus Myotis; species Myotis brandtii. The sequence continues at coordinate 2,410,119 of NW_005369870.1, forward strand.
CCTCCCTTCCTCCCTTCTTTCCTCCCACTCTCTCTGAAAAGCAATGGGAAAAAATACCCTCAAGTGATGATTAACAAAAAAATAATAACAATAATAATAATAAAGTAAAATAAAAAATCATAGCCTGAAATGAATCACAAGAAAACACAAACAAAACACAAACCAAAAATGAAGAACATTCTATTAAAAAAATTAAAGTGTGGGAAGGGGGCTGTATTATTCCAAAATGCCAGTGTCACAAGAAACATTCCAGATTCAAGGAGACTAAAGAGATACCACAATTAAATGAAATACCTGAGTATAGACTGGATTCTGTCCTAGAGGGGAGAAGTACTATAAATGCTATTGAAAACAAAACTGGAGTACCAATGGTAGATTAAAATATTGCATCCATGCTAAATATGCTAAGTTGATAGCTGTACTGTGGTTATGTACGAGAATACCCCTATGTCTTAGGAAATTTACTGTGAAGTATTTAGGGGCAAAGGGCTATGATGTACGTAACTAACCTTTCAATGCTTCGGGGAGAGGGAGAGAAATGAAATGATAAAACAAATGGGATAAAACTCTCTATTAAGTTCATCTAGGTAAAGACTATATACAGGTTTATATTATTTATACATTTACTATTTTTATCATGGCAACTTTCCCTAAGTTGAGATTATTTCCCCAAAAAAAGTATTTAAAAATTATGACCTTGAGTCATCAGTAAGATTTTAAATACACTCACGTACAAAAGACAAGATGTATGCAATTTATTTAGAAAGAACTTGACTTAAAAGCTTATAATGTAAAGTTTTGATGTTTAGAAGACTAATCTTTGATTCGAAAAAAAATTCATTTTCATGGAACCTTTTCTTACCTCTAAAAATGCTGAATAAATAAAATACGCCTGTGCACTGTTTTCTCACTGCTAACAGTTCTTGCCAGAATGACAGAAACAAAGGATTCCTCCATGCATGCTTCTCCAGCCACCTTTTCATTTTGTTTTTACTCCTCACCCTCCGCTACAAAGGTGCTGCTCTTCCCACTCACAGAAGAAAGTGAGACACAGAGAAGCCAAGGCCATGTACAAAGGCTAGGCCTTCCCAAGCAGGGGGTTGCTCCACCAGACCTTTCCAAGGGCTTTAAGTGCTTCCTTTCATGCGCAGGTGAAAGATGTTGAAAAGACAGCCTCTTCAGAGTGAGAGACGTCCCTGTCATTCTTGAACTAACCACAATCAGGGCTGTTTTTCCCATTCTATAAACTCCATCAATCACCAGATCCTGCATGTAAGGAAGCCCTTCCAGAACGCTCGGCTGTAACTGAAGTTGTGAAATATCTGACTGCTTCAAGTGGCTCAGTGCCAAGAAAAGCAGAGACATAAAACAGAATAAAGCCCTAACCGGTTTGGCTCAGTGGATAGAGCGTCGGCCTTCGGACTGAAAGGTCCCAGGTTCGATTCCAGTCAAGGGCATGTACCTTGGTTGCGGGCACATCCCCAGTAGGAGGTGTGCAGGAGGCAGCTGGTCGATGTTTCTCTCTCATCGATTCTAACTCTCTATAAAAAATCAATAAAATATATTTTTAAAAAAACACAGGATAAAAATCTACTTGGTACCAGTAGATAAACCCTCCTCCCTCCCATGAACACAGTCTCCTACCTCTTTCTCTTCCCCACCCATGTTGGTCCACCCTCCTCCATCACTGTCCTAAGATGCTCATTATAACCAGCCTCCCTCAGTGCACAATGGTGATGGGCAGGGAAATAGGAGCCATCCACAACACTGTTCACCTGACAGCTCAACCTCGCCACTCACAGAAATCACTTGGGTCTCTCCAGGTTTGTCCATGTTCTCAAACACAGCCTCTTGTTTATCGGCTCGGACTTCAATGAGATTTTGCTTGTAGTTCACAGTGAGGTTCCGTTCCTGGATGATCTCCATCAGGGCATCTGCATACTTCTTAACCCCAAAAATCGATCCAAGGGAAGTGTTGAAAATGATATTGGCCTTGGATCGCTTCCCTGTCTGAGAAAAAGGAAAGAATAGAAACACCAACACCAAAGCATTACTCCAGCCACCTTTTGTTTTGTTTTTCAACTGAGACAAGAATTAAACCCTTCAGAAGAGACCTCGCCGGCTTTCTCTACCCCTTTACCCTGGTGGGGTGAGGTGTGGACCAATCCACTACCTCCATCTTATTTTCCGTCAACAACACAGCAACTAAGTGCACACCTGAACCAAAGGGTTGAGGTGGGCACTGTTCAATTGAAGGCCAGAGGTGAGATTTCTTCTAGGGGAAAACAGAGCTGATTGTTTACTCATATACTCATTTGCTCATTCAATCAGTGATGATGTGATGAGGTCCTAGAGCTGCCCAGTCTGTTCTCGGCGCTGAGGGACAGGAGTGAACGACACGAAGGCATGTCCCCTTGGCTCGCACACCCCAGTGCTGCTCAGGTCTCAGAGAGGCTGGTATTCTCCCCAACACCTACAATCTCAGGAAGGTCTCTCAGACCACCCAAGAGTTGGGAAGTGAGTTAAACAAAGAGAATTTCCAGGAGGAACAGCTAGTCTCTTTTTCTTCTGTCCAGCTCCTTGTAGGATTTGCTCACCTGGATCTCACTATTTAGAAGAAGCTAGGTGAGTAAGAACCTCAAATTGCCAACCCGGAATTCTCTAACCCAGAAAGGCCTTTCTTACCCACAGAAATGATGACTTAATTCCCCACCCGAGGGGTTGGTGCTGGTCTCCATGACTCAGGTGAAGCCTTCCCAGTGCTGGGTTCCCAGCGCGCATTCAACACCTCCTCCCTCCCGTAGTCCCCTCCCCTTCTCCTCACCTGTCCCCTTACAGAACCATAGGCTGCTCTGAACCTGCACCGTCTCGAGTGGGACCACACTTTAGTAAACCTAGAGTGACACCCTGCAGAGGGCAGGAGGGCCAGGGCAGCTCCCCCAGCTTCACACCACGTGTTCTTGGGCTGCAAACCCGACACAGAGGGTGTGTGAGCAACGTCTCTAAACAGCATCTTAGTGGAAAGAGACAAATCTTTCCACTGAAGTTCTACGCGAACATTATTTTTTTCCCCTTTAGAATTGGCATTTTTTCCTATTATACTTCTAAAAATGTATATAAGAGCCAGAAAATATTTATAACCTTAAACTTGAGCTGAGGATATTATTATTTGAAGTTCTACACGAACATTATTTTTTTCCCTTTAGAATTGCATTTTTTCCTATTATACTTCCAAAAATGTATATAAGAGCCAGAAAATATTTATAACCTTAAACTTGAGCTGAGGATATTATTATGTATAAAAATGATCAATGTGCAACTAATTGTCTAACTATATGAAAATATTTAAGCAGTCTTTAACATACCTCCCCAGGGGACTTTTATACACACATTAAAAGGTATGTTACAGCCCAGCTGGCGTGGCTCAATGGTTGAGCATTGACATATGAACCAGCAGGTCATGGTTTGATTCCCAGGTTGCGGGCTCAATCCCCAGTGTGTGGTATGCAGGAAGCAGCCAATCAATAATTCTCTCTCATCATTAATGTTTCTATCTCTCTCTCTCCCTCTCCCTTCCTCTCTGAAATCAATAATATATTTTTTAAAAAGTATGTTACAAAGACTATTTAATAATCATACAAACTTAGTTTGTATGTACAGTATGATTGTAACCATGTTTTAAAAAAACATGCATAAGAGCCCTAGCCGGTTTGGCTCAGTGAATAGAGATCAGCTTGTGGACTGAAGGGTCCCAGGTTCAATTCTGGTCAAGGACACATGCCCAGGTTGCAGGCTTGATTCGCGGTAGGGGACGTGCAGGAGGCAGCCAATCAATGATGCTCTCTCATCATTAATGTTTCTCTCTCTCTCTCCCTCTTCCTTCCTCTCCAAAATCAATAAAAATATTTTTTAAAACAAAACAAAAACAAAAACATGCATAAGAAAAAAATGGAAAGTCATGTCAAATTGATGATACCAGCTGTATTAAAACAATTGGATTATGATTGTCTTTTTCCTTTTTTCTATTTTATGAACTTCTAATTATATAATTTTGTACATATGTAACAAGAAATAAGAAAAAGTATCTTGACATGGATAAAATGGAATTCTGGCACTCAGCAAATTAGTACCGTCTACTCCCCCACCCTGTCCTGTCCCTGGAAAGGAAGCATACCTTCCTGAAATAGTCTTCCGATAAGTACATGATCTTCTGTGGGGCCCCAGCACACTTTACGGGAGTGTTTGGAAAGGTAAAGATGGCATTGCCCTCCTTGAAGTCCTGCAAAGCTTTCCATGTCTTCTCTACCGTACCAACTGAATAGTTAGACCCTATTTTGGGTTGGGAAAAACCTTCAGGTAGGCCTTTAATCTGCAACAAAAGACACACACAAAAAAACACATTTTTTTACCATATGATTTTACTTATATGTTGAATCTAAAAAACAAAATAAACAAACAAACAAAGTTGGAACAGACTCATAGATGCAGAGAGCTGACCGGTGGTTGCCCAAGGGGGTGGGGATTGGGGGACTGGGTGAAAGAGTTGAAGTGATTAAGAAGTACAAATTGGTAGTTATAAAACTGTCATGGGGATGTAAGGCACAGCATAGGGAATATAGTCAATAATATTCTCATAATTATGAATGGTGCCAGGTGGGTATGTAAAGCATATGATTGTTTAACCCCTAAGCTGTATGCCTGAAACCAATATAAAACAAAATTGAATGAAAACTGCAAAAATAAATGTTTAACGGAAGTGCAAATGACTTGCTTTGCCATTTCTACAGCCTCACAAGCATTTCAGTACAATTATTAGCCCACAGTCCTCACACACAATGCAGCAGGCAGGTGGGTGTAGCACCCAAGCTGCAGACTGGACTCAGCCCAGAGAAGCCCCTCTGCCTCCCTGGCCTTGAGACCATAATTTGAAAACATCTCTTCCCACCATCGGAGTAAAGGCAAGAATCCAGGCATATTTGTGTTTGGAGAACCAGCTGCCTTACTGGGAAGAAGAAGGGTGACCCTTGGTAAATTAACTAATATCTCTACAAGAATCCAGGCATACTTGTGTTTGGAGAGCCAGCTGCCTTACTGGGAAGAAGGGTGACCCTTGGTAAATTAACTAATATCTCTAAGCCACTCAAAGTGTGGTCTCAGGACCAGCAGCACCAGCACTACCTGGGAACCTGCCTGAAAATGCACATTCTCAGCCCCCACCCCAGACCTACTGAATCAAGAACTCATGGGCAAGCCCAGAAATCGGTTTTAACGGGTGATTCGGTGGGCACTGAGGCTTGAAAAGCTTACGCTCACCACCTGTAAAGGGGGATAAAAGTAACAGCTCCGTAGGGCTCTTGGCAGGAGTAAATGAGACCATGTGTGTCAAGTGCTGGGAAAAACTGAACCACACAAGGCGATGCTCTGTAAGCGGTAGTGTATTCCTGCCAGTGAGATAACCGGGTACTTGTCTTAAATGCTGTAGGTTCACAGCCTGCAACGAAAATGGCACAGATTGAGGTAAGAGACTCAAGCACCATTTCTTCCAGCAAGAGAAGGAAACTCTCAAACACACAGTCATCAAGATGGGCTGGTCCTTCAGAACCTTCCCAGGCTGTTGTCCAGAAGATAGGCCACCTCCAGGGTGGACACCAACCCCTCTGGTCTCAAGGAAACAGGATCCTGTGATCGCCTCCATCTCCCTCAATGACAAGGGCAACTATTCCTCTGATTACTGATCACAGCTCCTGCTATGGTTCAAGTAGCTGTAATATTAGCAGTTTAAATATTATTTCTTGGTTTGCTGCAAAAAGCTGCTAAGGACTCTCAGCACTGGTCTCTTCAGTCCTCTCAGGCGGCACAGGAGCTCCGGGGGGCAGGGGAGGGGAGGGGTTACCGCGGAGCTGCGCCATCTGTGCTGCATCACCACTTCGGGGTCTTGTGAGAGACAAGGACCTCCCAGAAGGTGTAATTGGCACCTTCTCCACAGTCTACTCCACAGCTTGTCATTCTGTGAGACTCATGGCCAAGCCACCATGACCAAACTCATCACAACCTTCACACCAACACATGGCTTCTTCGAACCATCTCAGGACACGCCCCAGGACACTGTCACCACCCCCACCCTGGACATGTCATGGTTTGGGGGGTTTTTACGCAGAAACACACTTCAAAGATGAGTCTTTCCTGGGCCGACTCGGATAAGGCCCTTGCCTGTGTCACTCGGCTTTATGTGCTCCAACTATTCACCCAGCGTCCCCAAGAAACTTCTGGAAATCATAATAATTACTGACTTACTCCATGATGTTTTAGAAAACTGAGCTTGAATGTCACAATTGTCAGACAGCATCCAGATCCCTAGCTCATGGAAAAGGGAGATCGAAGGAACTTCCAGGGTAGAAGTTATATTGCGCTGGTCACTTTGACCAAAAACACCCAGCCGCCACAGGGCAAAACCCAAACCTCTCTCCAGCTCCTCATCAACTAACTGCTGGCATTCTATCCTTAAAGTCTGCTTAGAAATTCAAAATCTAAATCTCACTTTCAAAGGAAAGTTTAACCTGCAATACCGCCAACTCAGTCCCACATAGAAAGGTAGTTTTCTTGTAAGTGTGGAAAAGGCTGCTCTTTTGCATGAATTCCCACCAGAGCATGGACATGTTGACTTATGATTAAAGCTTAGAGCTGGATCATGTTATCATTAACAGAATCTCGGATAAGACGTTTTTAAAACCATAAAAAGACTGCTGAGAAATAAAACTAGAAGAGGATTTCTTAGTACTTTTTCTTGTCAAAAGAACATAAAGACACTCAAGGCGGTGCTTGATCTTGGCAGAAGTAGGCCAGGGAACACAGAAGTCATTTAAACGTACCTTCCCATAGTCCAGCTGGATTCCGAGAGCAATAATGAGATATTTGTAGGAGATCTGCAACACAAAGCAATGCCATTTAGACCAGGACCCAAACAGTGGCAGTCCCAGGACTGACTCAGGCCCCAGGTGAGTGGGGCCATCACAGCATTTCCATTTTTTTTTATGTGAATGACTTGGGGCTGTGGGTGGTGGGGCAGGGTGTGTGTGTGTTGAGGGGGGAGGGAGGGGGCCGGTACAGGCTCCAGTCTGCCATCACGCCCATCATTCTCACACCTCATTGCTTCACAAACATTGCATAACCTGCCTGGCTTCTGAGAGCTGAGCCTCCTATATTTTCACACAGTGGAGAATGACAGCAAAGAGGCCACAGCTTTCTCTGCAGGGCTTGTGTTAACACTTTTTCATGTTGGGGAATGACTTTCTAATCTTAAAAATAATCCATTTTCTTTTAATAGGGTAAAGTGTGAATCCCTAGCAAATCTGGCCTGTCAGATGGATGGATTGATATCATAACTGAGAAACTGCTCTTTTGAAGGCCATTGAAAAGGAAGTGATACAGTGTATCTCATATTATTTAATGATCTGTTTGGAACTTAAAAGTCCCCTCCTTAAATATGGGTATTGTGACTATTCATGCTGGGAGCAAAAGTCTCCCTACTTATTATGATAGAAATGTGGGTTGCAAATGGGGAGGAAGAAAAGTTGAAGAAAAAAAAAAGTCAGCAAGAAGGATGTAAAGTAAAAGGACCTGCCTAGGAAGCTGAAGGTGAGATTGCAATGAAAGTCAGGGGCCCAGAAAGGACATCAGGTGATGACGCTCTCTCTCCGTTACTAAACAGAGAAGCGCAGCACACGGCCGTGCAGATCACAGTTAAAGAGAGGGGATTCCAAGATGCAGGAGGCTTGACTCACGCTGGGGAGCAACAGGAGCAAGTCACTGAAGAGGTCCTGCCCTGGGACCCAGATCAGCTCTGTGGTCACGACCACAGTGAGGCCTTCCTATGACTCAGTCTTAACCCAGTGCACCTGTCGAGCTATATAACAGTAATATCCTCCCCACCACATCAAACACTCCTCGAGGATAAAGGTTGTGTCTTACTCCTTATATTCCTAGAGTCTAACATAGTCACCAAGTTAAAGTGAGGAACTCAGTAATGTTTGTTGGATGAATGAATGGATGGGTGGTTGATTCCAGCTGCATGTGAAAATACAATTTATCAAAGTGGATAATAATATATACATCACCATCCCTGTGATTTGCCTATCCATAGACAACGGGTGCCCTGAAATTCCTTGTTCTGTAGGAAAGTGTACTGGGCCCATTAAATGGCTGGGGGAACTGTGTTGAATCTTCAGGGTATATGAGGTCAGAGGTAGCATGAGGTCCAGGGGAGATGATCTACAGGTAAAACATATGCCCACTGTCAACAAGAAAAGCCTTTGGTCTGTGTGTGCCCTGATGTTTCTATTAGAGCACAATATTGATCATTTTTTAGGAGTAATAATAACAGATAAGCTTAAGATTACAAAAAGTCAGTAAGGGAGAATAAACCCTAACGTAGCAAAGAATAAAAAGAAAGCCTCAAGTGTTTGGATAAGTTCAGGTTTCCAGGCCAGATGACCTAAACCCTAAGGAATTGAAAAACTTGTAGACAAGACTTTTGAGCAACTGCAGAGAACAGTACAGACCTCTCCAGAAGGCTAAATATGGGTAAATGCTCTAATTTTATCCAGGGGGTGGGAAGGTAACTAACAACTTAGCAAACAGGATGTTCATCCAGTTCAACATTCCAGGCTCATCTACTGTAGTTTGGAAAAAGAAGAGCACTGACATGGATTCATTTTGCAACCCTGCTTTCACCAATAACTATACTGGCACATAGTGGATTTTCAATAAATACCTCCTTTTCCTTTTTTTCATGTATTCTCTTAAAAATAATAACAGCAACATTTCTTGAACATCGACTTTATGCAACTGACAAGGTATCTCCCATGAGATGCTATACGCAGATTTCAGATATGACTATGGAATACTTTTGCCTTAAAAATCCTGGAATAAAGTCCCACCATCTTGCACCAACTTCTTCCTCAGCCCTAAAACAAGACACTGCAAGTTCCCTAAGGTCTACATTTGAGAGGTCTACCCAGGGCTTAGAAGTGAGAACACCTACCAATGCCTTCCATTCTCTGAGATGAGACAAGATTATGATCCTTAAATGAGCACAAACTCAACCACAAAGGGCTCTGAGTGTTTCCTATAATGTAAAGGGGTGTGATCAAGGGGGCAGACACTGCTCTACCAGAGGGCTGATGAGGGTTATAAGACAGAGCTCTCCTGGCCCCATGAGCCGGCAGCAGATGGCAAGGGAAATGAGCCCCAAAGCTCAGTCTTGAGAACTGAGAACAATTTTGTGTTTCATTCAGACCACCCTCCTGGAGATGCAGGGGAAATAAGAAAGTTCATCAACAGGGGGGAAATAACATAAGAATTTTAACTTAAATAAATGTATATTGTATTAAATAATATATTAAATATTGTTTGTTTGTTTTAGGATGGGAGAAGCCTGACTTGTGGATCATATGGAAAAAAAAGACCCAGAGGCTTGAACTGACCCCAAGCCCAGCATGAATCAGCCTGTGGCAACTGTCGCTACAAAGGTAAATGCTAAATTAGGCAGCATCTGACTGTGGGAGGGAGTGGGGCCACGCTATTCTGGGCTGTTCTGCAGAGTGGCTTCCTCTTCCAGGAGCCTTTTTCATGGAGGGGACAGATCAAGGGGGACACTGCTCTACCAGAGGGCTGATGAGGGTTATAAGACAGAGCTCTCCTGGCCCCATGAGCCGGCAGCAGATGGCAAGGGAAATGAGCCCCAAAGCTCAGTCTTGAGAACTGAGAACAATTTTGTGTTTCATTCAGACCACCCTCCTGGAGATGCAGGGGAAATAAGAAAGTTCATCAACAGGGGGGAAATAACATAAGAATTTTAACTTAAATAAATGTATATTGTAATAAATAATATATTAAATATTGTTTGTTTGTTTTAGGATGGGAGGAGCCTGACTTGTGGATCATATGGAAAAAAAAGACCCAGAGGCTTGAACTGACCCCAAGCCCAGCATGAATCAGCCTGTGGCAACTGTCGCTACAAAGGTAAATGCTAAATTAGGCAGCATCTGACTGTGGGAGGGAGTGGGGCCACGCTATTCTGGGCTGTTCTGCAGAGTGGCTTCCTCTTCCAGGAGCCTTTTTCATGGAGGGGACAAGTCCGATGATGTCTAAAGTAGGAGAAAGAGGGTCATGAGGGGACTGAAGACCATGGAAGATGATGGAAAGTGGGGACAAGGGGACAAATCCATCTGAACAGAATACTGACATAGACTATAAGAACCATCTTCGAATAGTTGAAGGGTTTCTCCTCACAAGAGAGAGAAGACATTCTCTCCCACACTACAGAAAGAACAAGGCATAAGGAAGGTATTAAGTCCCATAGCACCCTGGGGGCCCAAGAACCATGGGAGCCTGGAGCAGGCGGGGTGCAGCATGATGGCTGCACTGCCTGCCGTGGTCCTGGGCTCAGCAGCAGATGAGGGGACATGACATTGCAGATGGCTTCTGAGCCTGTGGTCTCACCATCTGCTCTCATCCCCTTAATAAAATGCAGGGACAGCACTTTCTGAAAAGCTTTGACCCCTGGGTGGTGGGGGGTGGAAGGAGACTTCTAAATGATGCTGATCCATTTTGAGCCTCATGCTCCAGCAGCTGCAATTCTCCTGAGCCCTGGTACAAAGCTCAGTCACATGGGTATTTACTGCACTGGCAGAGCGCCCCCTGGTGTGACTGGGATGATATTTTCCAACATTCCCTTCCTCTGGGAGGCCAGCTGCCAGGGAGAGAAGCTGGCTGCTCCAAAGGGAAAAGGAGGAAGGTGCCTGCTATTTTAACACATAGCAGTATTTGCTCAGTAAACATTCAGATGCGAGACACTGTGCCAAGCAATAGGGCAAAGAGTGGGTGTCCACAAATACTTGTCTTAGTTGTTTATTAATTCAACATCCTCAGTCCTTCCATCTGTCCCACCCTCCATTCACCACACACTCTACCCTCTCAAGCAGTATTTACCACACACACATACATGCACACACACTTATATATACCACTGTCTCACCAGGAAGCTGACCAGTTTGATAATAGCTGTGCATGTCATACAAGCCTTCAGATTAACAAAAGCCAAGGGATCCCAGCGGTTACCTCCTTGCCGGTGTCTGTGCGGATGCAGTTCTTGTCTGGGTTCAGCTCAGCCACTCTGTCTTTGATCCACTCCACACCAGATGGAATCACACTTGCTGTGGGACGGCCAGATGAGGACAGCTGTTTGGCACCAGCACCCACCAGTGTCCAGATGGGCTGGTAGAAATGTCTCTGAGAAACAAAGTTTAGGAGATTCGTTTCCATTTGAGGCTGACCAAAGTGTCATAGCTAGAGGCACCCGAGCTAATACTCCCTCCTGACTCTTGGAGCATCACACAGAAAGTCTCCGGGTTGTCCTCCCACCACCCCTCCCACTGGTGTCTCCTATTATGTTAAACTCTGAAGAGTGGTCACCTACAAGAATTCTGCCAAGATCATTTTTAAAAAAGCCATAAACTACCCTGGCTGATGTGGCTCAGTTGGTTGGAACATCATCCTTACACCAAAAGGTTGTGGGTTCAATTCCCAGGCAGGGTACATACCTAGGTTGTGGGTTCAACCCCGCTGAAGCATGTATGGGAGGCAACTGATTGATGTTTCTCTCACACATCTCTCTCTCTCTCTCTCCCCCACACACACTTTCTGTCTCTCTAGAAAAAAATTAATAAAAACATATCCTCAGGTGAGGGTTTTTTAAAAAGCCATAACCTATCATTACCGACCATTGTATTATTTATTGCTGACAGTTGATTTGGGGCTTAACATGTACATGTTACATATACATGTATAATGTAGACATTATGGATACATTTACTATGTGCACAGATATAAAGAAAAATTAAGTCCAGTAGCATAATATGGTTCCTCAGATGTCTGTGGGGACTGTGGTAAGTCTGAAGCTTACAGTGACTCTGGGGATCCTCAAACTCTATTAGTTTCCAACTGTGTTTGCCAAGCCCATGGAAGACGCAGACAATGCCTGTCAACCCTATCAGAGCCTCCTCCTTTCTTAGAGGACTTACACCCAAAGCCAGGAGACACCAAATGCTACCGCATAATGCCACATATGCCCAAACACCTTCTCAACATTGCCCAAACACCTCAGACTGGCTGGACAGAATTGTCAGCAGCCACAGAGAGGTGACAAGAACTGAGGAAGGGCCTTGCAATCTCCCTACAGCCAATAACGGCTGCGATCCCGAGGACAAGGGGCAGAGGACTCCAGCTGCAAGAGCTGAACAGTTCCAAGTCCATCTTGAACAGATAGAGGAATAAGAACAAGCCCGGATGTTTTATAGACTACAAACAACCATCAGCTCCAGCAATCACTAAACCAGATACAGGAGGGAAAGTGCCAACCGCCTGAGCCACTGGCAGCTCCTTCGAGAGACTCCTGTCCTGCACGTCCTCACAGACATGATTCTGGCCTCCTGAACTGTGTCCAGCGCCTCCGTCTCATTACAAAGAGTAGCCCCTGTGCAAGGGTTAGCTACATTAGGCCACCTGACAGGGCTCTCAGACCACTCTCATTTATAATGCTGTCCTGAATGAGTCACTTTAAAAAGGAGAGTAACAGAGAGCACCTCCCAGTCTCCCCTCCCATCACAGCACACCCGGCTGAGATTGCAGGGAGCCTGGGCAGCCGCCCGGGTACTGTGGAGATGACTTGGAAAGCAGGGTGCCTTTCTCACCCTCCCCTGCCCACCAAACAGGCACCAGATCCATTCTGCTCCCTGCCCCCAAGGACACAGTTCCCAACTGTACATGCCTGGTTCCTTAGGAAACCTTAGACAAACCACCAGAAATCTTGAATACTTATCCATAGCTTTTGAACAATTTTTAAATGTTTTTTCATGAAATAGTGCCTTACACATAAACACTTCCAAACCTCCCTCCTGGTAACACTTCCCAACTTCCCTCCCGGTGTTTATTACCTTTTTCTGCCTTATAATCTATTTCTAATTCCTTGCACTTAAATTTCTGAAACCCACTGACACCTTCCCAGAGGCCTCCCTGGGCCTTCACTCATCACCTCTCTCCAGACTGTACCACAGACAGGAAAGAGCAATGACCACTGACTTTCCTCTGGACATGATGTTGGAGGGAGAGGGTTTCCCGGGTTGAGATATACTAAAGTCCTGACCCGGGTACCTAGGAACGTGACCTTATTTGGAAATAGGGTCTTTGCAGATGTAATCAAGTTAATACTTATGAGAGAATAAGTATCTATTGTTTTAAGACACTCCATCTGTGGTAATGTGTTAGCACAAGAAACTCATACAGAAGAGAACATAAAAAGCCAAGGGATCTGTTCTCTCTCCCTCCCTCCCTCCACCTTCTCCCGTCTTTTTGGACTGCCTGATTGCTGTGCCCAGAGGAGAAGCACTAACCCGGGGACATGACATCCCACGCCTGACAGTCATCCCCACCCCCTATCGCACACACGCACATGCGCACACACACACATGCACCCAGGAGGGGGAGACTTCCCTCGCTGGGCTCAATGATGGCCACATTCTCTGCACCCACTCTCTTCTTCATGCGGGAGGCCATGGTGATCCCACCGCTGCCCCCACCCAGCACCAGCACCTCATGGTAGTTCTTGGCCGCCAGGCTGGTCCCTGTGTGCAGCTGAAGTGGGCTGGCCTGCTGGGCGCCCAGTTTGAAGAAGCAGGTAAACAGCCGGGCATGGGGGCTAGACACCACGGCCACCAGCGGGGTCATCTTCACACTGGATCTGGATAGAAAGGAACAGATGAGGCTATGAGTAAGGAAGGGACCAGTGTGCGACCAAAGCATTTTCCTCCGGGAGGAAGGGGAGGCGGGCATCTGGCCAGCTCCAGCGGGTGCCCACCACCTCCCACACAACCACCTCCCCAGCTGGCTGTGGTCCCAAAGTCTCCTGACACCACAAGATTGTAACTAACAACTGGCTGAGCTCCCATTTCTCCCCTTCCTCCTCCTGTCAGGACATCTAGGACTTTGTCCATCCAAAAACCCCAGGGCCTCCTGAGTGCATCCGGCAGTCCCCCATTCTCCTCTCAGGCACACGCCTCAATGCTTACTTTGGTTTTTTAGTCCATCAAAAATGGACAAGTCCACAGCTAGACAGACACCTGCACAAGTCCTTGCCATAGGGCCCCTAAGACCTGCTGAAGCAGAAGTAGTCCAGCAAGAAACCCACCTTCTGCAACTCGGTGTTCACACCAGGGAAACCAGGGACTCGGCCCCACTCAGAGAGCCTTCTGGCTCTGCCTGCCCAGGGACACACAATTCAATCAAAACATGGGCAACAGACACGCAAGCAAAGGCCCTCCACACCTTTGGCAATTTCAACCAGTTGATAAGGGAGCCATAAAAAGATCCCTGCCTGGTATCATAAAGTTATGTTTTATGTAAAGAATCTGCATATGCTGCTGACCAGTCAGTCTTTTATTGTATGCAATCAGTAAGCAATCTCCCCTTCATAGTTCCTCCGAGAGACGGGCGTTTCTGCTCTGAGCATTTAGTGCTTTGGCAGTGAGGAAATGAAGGCTTCTCAGACGTGGGCCTTGGCTTGCCCCACCCACAGAACTGGCCTGATTTCTTGGACACCATGTACTTGTATAACTGCAATGCCGCTCTGGGTATTACTGTGCCCCAAATTCCGCCATCAAGTTCAGTCCTTTGGGTTCAACACTGCCCCAGGAACCCTTTATTCAAATGCAAGGACCCAGCTGGGGGTAACCCTTCTAGCTGCTTAGATCACTAACTTCTTAATGGGACCAATTTCATTATATTGTTTTTTCCCAAAAAAACTGAAGAAGGGGACAGCTACCTGAGGGGATTAGAAAACGCTGAGAGGGAAAAGGGGCTCTGAAAGGAAGGGGGAAAGGCCCTGGCAGAGGGAGAAATGACAGGAAGTGGAAAGGAGGTTGAGTGCTGCCTTTAATTAGGATGAACTTTATTCGGAGGTTTTGGCACTCTGACAACTTCTTCAACAGTTCAGATCTGAAGTGACACAGCGATTTGGGACCCACAGAAAGTGAGGCAGGCTCATACATTGTTGCTGCAAGTTTGAAATCTATAAGACCCTTCTAGAAAACAACATTTATCATCCTTTGACTCGGTATGTCCATTTCTGGGACTCCAGTCTAAGGAAGTAGCCTCTAATACGAAAGAAGACAAACCTTTACAAAGATGTAGCTCAATGTTCATTCACAATATAGGGTCAACCCTCAGTTAACTGGTTTGTGGATTGATCTGATTACATCCAGGTCACAGAAAAAACTTCGCACTGGCCAGGGAAAGCGCAGGTCCCAGACCGTTTCTACCAAGGTTAACTTATGACCACTTCCATTTAACATAGGGGGTTGGGAGAGGTAGGGATAGCAGTCTGAATGTCAAAACTTTGGGAAAAGGTTAAGTAAAATACGGTTGCACAAGATGATTATATAAAGACTATATAAGTCCTTCCAAATTATGTTTACAAAGAGCATATAGAATGTTTATGTTATGATCAGTACTGTATACAAACTGGAAATACAATATGAACAATAGGAGCTCAACTATGTAAGAAAAAATGCACTAAAAAAAAGCAAAATGTTGCCCTAACTGGTTTGACTCAGTGGATAGAGCTACGGACTGAAGGGTTCCAGGTTCGATTTCAGTCAAGGGCATGTACCTTGGTTGCAGGCACATCCCCAGTAGGGGATGTGCAGGAGGCAGCTGATCGATGTTTCTCTCTCATCGATGTTTCTAACTCTATCTCTTTGCCTTCCTCTCTGTAAAAATATCATTAAATCATATATTTTTTAAAAACAATTTTTTTAAAAAGCAAAATGTTAACACTGGGTGAGCGGTTTTCTCTGGGTTTTAGGATAATGGGTGATTTTCATTCTTCTGCTTTTTGTATTTTATGAAATTTCTACTATATACATATGTTAATGTTGTAATGATAAGCATTTTTTCCTTTTTTATTAGATTTATTGGGGTGACACTGGTTAATAAGATTATATAAATCTCATGTGTAATTTCTATGATACATCATCTGTATTTTGCACTGTGTGCCAACCACCCAAAATCAAATCTTCTTTTGTCACCATATATTTGGCCCCTTTACCCTTTACTAACCCCCCAACCTCCCTTTCCTCTGGTAACCACCATCCAGTTGTCTGTGTCTATGATTTCAGTTTTATATCCCACATATGAGTGAAATCATATGTTCTTAGCTTTTTCTGGCTGACTTATTTCTCTTAGTATGATATTCTCAAAATAAACTATTTTGATGATAATAACATAAGCCCTTAACTTGTGAGTTGGATACCATTATCATCCTCATTTTACAGATGATAAAACTGAAGCAGGGAGCAACTAAATGACTCCCTCAAGGTCATACAACCCATAAGTGGTAGACAATGATTTGAACCCAAGCATTCTGGTGCCAGTCCCTTTCTTAAATCACTACACTTTACTATGTCTGTAATCTTTATCAACAATGACAAAACAGAGCTAATGTGACAATGTTAAATGGAAAAATATATGTGTGATATATATATATTAGAGGCCCGGTGCACAAAAATTTGTGCACTCAGGGGGGTCCCTCAGCCCGGCCTGTGCCCTCTCGCAGTCTGGGACCCCTCGGGGGATGACCACCTGCTCGCTTAGGCCCGCTCCCCGGGGGATTGGGCCTAAGCTGGCAGTCAGACATCCCTCTGGTAGCCCAGGAGCCCTTGGGGGATGTCCACTTGCCATCAGGGAGCAGGCCTAAGCTGCAGTCGGACATCCTTAGCGCTGCTGAGGAGGCAGGAGAGGCTTCCGCCACCACCACTGTGCTGGCAGCCATCAGCCTGGCTTGTGGCTGAGCAGAGCGCTCCCTGTGGAACCACGCTGACCCACAGGGGGCAGCTCCTGAATTGAGCGTCTGCCCCCTGGTGGTCAGTGTGTGTCATAGTGACCAGTCATTCCCAGTCGGGCTGCTGTTAAGGTCAATTTGCATATTACCCTTTTATTATATAGGAAAGAGGCCTGGTGCATGGGTGGGGGCTGGCTGGTTTGCCCTGAAGGGTGTCCCGGATCAGGGTGGGGGTCCCGCTGGGGTGCCTGCCCAGCCTGGGTGAGGGGCTAAGGGCCATTTTCAGGCTGGCCACGCCCCCAGGCGACCCAAGCTCCCAGCCTCTCTCTTTTTTATTGTTTTCAGCACTTCCTTGAGCGGTATCTGGGATTTATTTATCTTCTATAATTGAAACTTTGTAGCCTTGAGCAGAGCCCAGGTCAGACCAGGGCAGTTGGGAAGCTTGGCTTCCTCCATCACCAGGGGTAACCCAAGCCTCCTGCTCGCTCCAGCTCCGTGGCCACCGCCACCTTAGTTGGGTTAATTTGCATACTCGCTCCTGATTGGCTGGTG
>NW_005369870.1:2428513-2437845 GCF_000412655.1 Myotis brandtii
CCTGGTCGCCCCTCACTGCCTCCACCCCCCCTCCCCCGCCAACCTGGTTGCCCCATGCAGCCTGCTGTTCAGTCGTTTGGTTGTTCCTCACTAACCCTCCTGCCGGCCTGGTCACCCCACACAGCTTGCTGTTCAGTCGTCTGTCCAGTTGTTTTGATCGTGACAGCCCTGGCTTTTTATATATTAGAATATATATATTTCCATACTTCCCAGAAAAGAGACACTACTTTTCTCAAGTTTTCTTTAATGAGCTGTACTGCTTTAAATTTTAAAAATCACTCAATTTGATTTTGATTTTTTATGATTGAAGAGTGGAGGAAATCACCAATTAGGATGTTACTGTTTGGTAGGGAAAGGATATTTTATGGTGAATAGAAAGTCATCACATCTTGCCTTTCTAAACTGTCTATAGAATGACAGAATCATAGCAAAACTCCTCACTTCCCAGAAAAGGAAAACCATTTTTTCATGGTCCTGACCCCATGGAAAGAGTTAAAAATATACATATACATATTTTTTTTTATATTTACATATATATATAGATCTAGAAGGAGGCCAAGCTAAGTTTCTAGTTTCCAGCCACTCCATCTGAGGTTATTTATTCCCTGTAGCCTAACATCCCATGGTTCATCTCTTGAAAGAGGAAGCATTTATGCAGATTATTTCCCTCATTCAACCAAGAAGGCAAGTTCTGCTTTGTTTTAGCAGTTACCCATGGCCCCTTTCTGGAATCAGTATTTACAAACACAAAGTCCTTCTGACCCGGCTGTATTAACTTCATTAATAACAGCTGTCAAGCAAAATGCCTGGCCTTTGCAGTCAAATTTCCTTGTAAAATATATATAATTTTTTTTAAAAGTTAGAGGAAATGTTCCAGGTTTCAAAACTCCTGAAAAATCTCAATAACACTCTCATCCTAACAATATAATAAATTTCCAGATCAGAAAAACCAGAACCATAATCAATATCTGTTTGTGGATAAGGTGGGGCACGATACTATATCAAAGACTACACACAACCCAGGGCAATAATCATAATTATTTAATATCCCACATTGGAAATGTGGTGTAATAAAAATATATATGTACTTTTTTTGGTGTTTGTCCCCAGTCCTGGCACAAACCTCCTAAAACCCTTGGAATTTTCTGAGTGAAAAGAGTTGTTAGTCAATAACCAAAAAGAATAATAAGGAGCCCCTTTTGACCATAATTGAGTTTATGCTAATGAGGTGACTCAACGTGAGATCCCTAGATAGCTTCAAGATGTGGGCTGATCACCAGGAAGGCCAAACTTGTGATTAGAAAGTTGGAACTTTCAGCCCCCTCCCAGCTTCTGTGAGGAGAGATAGGCTGGAGATTTAATTCTATGAAAACTCCTTGCCAACCAGATTCTGGAAGTTTCCATGTTGGTGAGCACAATGATGTGCAGACAGGGTGGGTGGCATCAAACACCTCTGGAGCTATCTATACCGACCCATTCCATGCCCAAAACCTTGCTCTATGCATGTCTTCCATTTGGCCATTCCAGAGTTGCATTCTTTATAATAAACTGGTTCATTAGTAAAGTGTTTCCCTGAGTTCCATGTGTCATTCTAGCAACTTAGCCAACCTGAGGGGAGATCCTGGAAACCTCCAGGCAGAAGTGTGGGTTGCCTGGGACCCCATTTGCAGCTGGCATCTATAATGGGGGCAGTCTTGTGGGACTGAGCCCTTAACCTGTGAGGTCTCAGATAATTCTAGACCAGCTGTGGGCAAACTACGGCCCGGGGGCCGGATCCGGCCCGTTTGAAATGAATAAAAATAAAAAAAAAAAAAAAAAAAAGACCGTACCCTTTTATGTAATGATGTTTACTTTGAATTTATATTAGTTCACACAAACACTCCATCCATGCTTTTGTTCCGGCCCTCCGGTCCAGTTTAAGAACCCATTGTGGCCCTCGAGTCAAAAAGTTTGCCCACCCCTGTTCTAGACTCTGGTCCCGTCTACCCCCACTGACACACTTAGGAGTATCTGGGCCCTTCTTGTCATTCCTTGGGGTAGTCTAGACAGAAAACTGCTGCAGTCTGCCAAGAATGTAGCATGGATCTCTCTGGCCACCTCCTCAGGAACAGTTGCAAAAAATGGGATACCTTTATTTTCCAACACCTGTGTCATCTCTGGACTAGTGGAAGCAAAGTTAGGTTTGGCTTCCAAAAATCTGGACTGATATTCCATCTTAGATTTAACTAGCAGAAGGTAAGTTGTGCTTTGTTTTAGCAGTTACCCATGGCCCCTTTCTAGAATCAGTATTTACAAACACAAAGTCCTTCTGACCCGGCTGTATCAACTTCATTAATAACAGCCATCAAGAATGCCTGGGCAATGCAATCAATATGAGCTAAACACCTAAGCTGTATTGACAAGAGAAGGAAACAGACGGAATGTGAGTAGGCGGTAAAGGACTGGCAGCACTGGGGCAGTGGAAATGCTATGGGCAGGAACACCAAGAGGCGGGAACAGCGTAAGTAAATGAACCAAAGAGATGGTGACTGCCCTCCAGACCTCTCTCCAGCCTTCTCCGCCCTCTCTGGGCCCTGACAGCTGACCTGTAAACAGGGTGGGCATCATCTGGCTTCCCTTGTCCTCTGGTTTCCAGTTAGGTTCAACCAGTGGGAGGCACCAGTAGATTTGAAGATGGAAAAAGAGTAAGATTAGGATATTTATTCCTCAGACCCCTCCCTGCTGAACCTCTAGTAATCACTCCCTCTACTTGCTTCTTCAGGCCTCAAAGCAATACAATTCCTTCACCACTCTCGGTTCCCCTGAACCTTGCCCACACTTTTGTAAATAGTTATTTTGTTAAACCTTTCTTAATACCATGTCTGAGAGTGCCAACTGTTTCCCAGAGATCCTTGCTGATGAGGTGGGAAGGCCCAGAGTAGGTTTGGGCAATGGAAGTCCAACCAGATTTGACCGATGTGAGGAGTAGACAAGAAAGAAATACCACAGCCCCATTAGAAAGGGTCATGTTCTGGAACTGAAGCTTTATATTGAAAAATCAAAGTTTCGAAAAGTGACAGAACAGAGGGGCAGCTCTGAGAAGATGAATCTACTGTGAGGGAGCCAATTATATTGGAGGAAAGACAAAATTAGTTCTGGGAGTCAGTTAGGAGGCTGGTACAGGGACACAGGTATGAGAGATAAGGGCCTGATTAGGTGCTGGCATTAGAAATACAAATAAAGATTCAGATAAGACAGAGGTGGGAAAAAAGAATGATTGGATCAGATGTGGGAAGAGGAAAAAAGTCAAAGTTGACATCCAGGCAACTGAAGAGAGAGAAATCATGTGGGCAGAAACAGGAGAGTGAAGGCAAGGACCCGTCTGGGTTAGTTTGGGACAGTTAGGTTTGAGGTTTGGGAAGTGGAATCACCTAGACTGAGGATCACATAACTGTGGTCAAGGAGGAAGGCAGATGTCCACTGGGGATAGGAAGAAATCTGGTTTCAGGGCTTCATCTTAGACAATCGTAATCCCATCTAAGGGCCACAAAGTAGCCACCTGCAGGCCCAATGCAGACCAGAGCTGTGTTCTGTCTGGCTCACAGTGTTCTCTTAAATTTTAAATTAGTGCCAACATTAAAAAATTTGGATATCGCACAGAAAAAAATCCAGATTTGGGCACCTCTGACAACAATGGGCCCACATTCTTACATGTAGCCACCTGGCCAGAATGAGTAGTCATTGCCCATCTGGACCTGGCGCGAGGATCCTGTTCACCCCACCCCACATGGCCTATGTCATTTATGTCACCTGCTGGGTCCTGGCACCCATTTGAGCGTGTGGTCCCTGCTAATGGCAGTGAGAGTCCTTGGAAGTTCTTAACAAAACAGATGTCTTTGGAGACACCCTGGGAAAGTTGAGAGGATGAACTGGAGCAATTCAATTGAGTTCAGCATTTTTGAGTTTTTACTAAGTGCCTGGCATTGTGCTAGGCACCGCAGGGCCTGTGATGAATAAGAAGAGTCTGTCTATTATGTAACAGCAACAGGAAGGTCTGTTAAGTAGCTGTTTCAGAAATTCAGTCATGAGTAGGGGCTTAGAATAGATCATGAGAACAGAGATGAAGGTGTGAATGCACAACAAATGTTGAAGGAATTTCAGTGACAAATTAGCTACAAGGGATAAAGAGGGAAGAATGTGAACTATGACTTTGTTCCATTTGATAAATGAAGAGAGGGTGTAAGCAACAGTATTGGATTACTCAAAGTGTACTAAAGGTTACACAGGCTGCACCCTTCCTCTTGCACACCTCCTCTTAAGTAATGACAGCGCTATCATCACCTGTGTGTTCAGGAACTGGATTGCTATTTTGTTATCAAATAAAAAAAATGGTCCTGGCCCGTGCTCAGTGGTCAGAGCATCAGCCTGTGGACCAAAGGGTGGCAGGTTTAATTCCCGGTCAAAAGAGCACATATCTGGGTTGCAGGTTCAATCCCTGGTCTACCAATCGGGGTGTGTGGGAGGCAATCAATCGATGTGTCTCTCTCATGTTGTTTTTCTCTACCTCCTCACCTATCCTCCCTCCCCTTCATTCTATCTGAAAAATCAATGGAAAAAATATCCTCGGGTGAGGATAGGAAGGAAGGAAGGAAGGAAGGAAGGAAGGAAGGAAGGAAGGAAGGAAGAAAATGAAGTTTTGGCTGGGTGGCTCAGTTGGTTGAGCATCGTCCTGTACACCAAAATGCTGCAGGTTCGATTCCCAGTCAGGGCAGTTACCTAGGTTGCAGGTTTGATCTCCAGTTGGGGCACATAGGGGAGGCAAAAGATCTCTCTCACATTGAAATTTCTCTCTCCCTTACTCTCTCTGAAATCAACAAACATATCCTCAGATGAGAAAGAAAAAGAGAGAGGGAGGGAGGGAGGGAAGGAACAAAGAGAGAAGCAACCTTCATTTAGTCTTGTAGGGCCAAGTTGGAACTCTACCTCCGAAGCTGTTTAAATATTATTAAGTATTTGTTTAAATATTAAGCTGTGAAGCAAGGCTTTGGTAGTGGACCAGGAGCAAATCATCCAGGGAACAGAAACAATCATAGTTCCCTGATGATTCAGGGTTTTAGGGCCACACTGAGTTTCTTTAGTTCCCTAAGGGAAAAATGTAGGAATTTTCTTTAAAGAGTCACTGATTAATGGTTACTAATGAGGACTTGGCAATGCAACAGTGGCTCCCTTTGCTGCTGAGAAACGTACTACAAATGTCCCTAACCTATACTCATTTTACAATCAGAAAGCCTTATAATATAGGGAGGCATTGACAATTTCACTAAGCCATACATTTGCTAAGGAGAAAATACAAATTATATTTACAGAAAGAAAATTCTTATATTATGGACCCAGAAGCAGAAAAAAAAATAAGTCAATTGGATTATTTCAACTGAAAGTTAAAAGTTTTGACTGAATTATATGCCCTGTTTTTCTGCTTGCTTTAGCCAGTGGGAGCTTGACCACTCATGTTCTAGGGTATAAATCAACACAGTTTAGTTCCTTTTCAAATCCATCATTCGTAGTTGGCCTCTAGTCAAGTATACTGGAGGTTTCCTTTCAAGGTCTGCATATGCTTGTGTGTGTGCAACTCTAGAGCATACACCACCACACACTGGAGAGGGAGGCCTGACGTGGAATTACTCAAGTCCCGTCACAAAGCAGGAATAAGCTTGGGCCTCGTCTCCTAAATCTGTTCAATGGTCACAATGAAATGACTCATCAGCTGCAGGAGTGCTGGGTGGGATTCCCACTCAGAGTCTCACACACAAGAATCCTCGAAAGCAGTGGTTCTCAACCTTGGCTGCACATTAGAATCACCTGGGGTAAACAGGACTAGCCAATTAGTCAGGCATATTATTCACACCTGAAATTCAATGTGTGCTGTCTTTACACAATGAGAAAAGACTCTTTCATTACAAGTTATACACCTGTTTCGAAAACGATTGAAGAGATGCCAAACTCTTTTAAAGGTTAGGACAGCATGAGGTGAGGGCTAGGTAACCGGTGTGCCAGGTTCCCTAAGTGCATGTCTTCCCTTTGTCTAACCGTGATTGGCAAACTGCGGCTCGCGAGCCACATGCAGCTCTTTGGCCCCTTGAGTGTGGCTCTTCCACAAAATGCCACGTGCGGGCGCGCGTACAGTGTGATCGAAACTTCGTGGCCCATGCGCAGACGTCGGTTTCCAGCCTGGGCGAGTCTATTTTGAAGAAGTACTGTTGATATCTGGCTCTGTTGACTAATGAGTTTGCCGACCGCTGGAACTAAATGGCACAGTTCCCCATCCCAGTAAAGCTTTAAAATGCCTGCGGGCGCGCGTACAGTGTGATCGAAACTTCGTGGCCCATGCGCAGACGTCGGTTTCCAGCCTGGGCGAGTCTATTTTGAAGAAGTACTGTTGATATCTGGCTCTGTTGACTAATGAGTTTGCCGACCGCTGGAACTAAATGGCACAGTTCCCCATCCCAGTAAAGCTTTGTCTGAAGGTGTGTCAGGAGTCAGGAGACCCAGGATCACACCCCAGGTAGTAGCAGGTAGGGTGGTCCTTAACCGTTCTGGGGCATTTGCACTGGGTGGCTTCAAAGGTCCCTTCCTTTTCTAAAATTCTGTGATCCTCTAAATGAGCAGAAAAGGGAAACAGAGGTTCACAAGCAGGTACTCAAATGGGAATACTTGTTCTACTAGAGCTGTGAAGCATTGCAGCAAGAATGACAAGGGCTTATAACCAGGCCTGTCCCCTAGGCTCTCTTCATCTTCTTATAAAGACACCAGCCATATTGGATTAGGGCCCCACCCTTATAATCTCATTTAACATTAACTACCGTTTTAGGCCCTATCTCCAAATAGCCACATTTGGAGGTACTGGATTTTGATGGGACACAATTTAGTCCAGTATTTGCCCTCCAAAGGTTATAGGCATAGTTAGCCCCAGTGTGTTCTAAATGTCCTGTTCTTTACAAAGCTCTCTCCCCATCTTCCTGCCCCAACGTAGCACTTTTACAATATAAATCACAGGGATGGCTGGTTGGACCGACTTTCCTTCTTCCTATTACCATCCACATTTGGTTGGATTACACAGACTTTTAAGGCTGGGAATTAAAAAGCAACTAATTGGCTTCAGGCCCAGTCTGGGCTGCTTCTAGCAATTTGCCCTCACCTCTCCCATTTACCAAGTCTTCAGGGTCACTGAGGAGTTATGCATTACGTGGCAGGGCAGGGAAAAGTGAAAAGAAATGTGCATCTCTGCCCAGAAATGCTTCATCACGGGTCTGTCTCCATTCCCTATACGACACTTCCTGTGTTACAACATCTGGTATTAACAAGCCTGGACACAAGCAAGATGGAGACACTGTTCTGAAAGGACTCCTCATTTTCATTTTCTCTGGCAGGACACCAGCCACAAACTCTTACACAGACCCGTGAGCCCTGGTTGATGTTTCAGGCACTTCAGCTCCAGATGTGTTGTTTACATATTTGTTCAGCCAGTTAAAAATTTTAAAAAGCCCAAATTTTAAAGTTACTCCTCAAACCACCATCTTGTTCCTTGATGAATTTTGTTTTTGCAGATGCAGCCACAAGCAACCCTCTCCAATCCACTTATTCATTCAAAAAATATCTATCAAGTGCATTCCATGTACCAGGATTGGAAATGTAATGGTGATGGCTATATGCTTGCAGTCCAGTGAAGGAGATAAACAAGTTCTAATAAATGGTACTTATTTCACCCCTCTGTGACAGGTGCAGTGCTGTACAGCATGATCATCTCCACTGTACAATGAAGAGGCAAAGGCACAAAGAAGTTCAAAAAGCTAAGGTCAGGCCCTAACTGGTTTGGCTCAGTGGATAGAGCGTCGGCCTGCGGACTGAAAGGTCCCAGGTTCGATTCCAGTCGACGGCATGTACCTTGGTTGCGGGCACACCCAGTAGGAGGTGTGCAGGATGCAGCTGATCGATGTTTCTCTCTCATCGATGTTTCTAACTCTCTATCCCTCTCCCTTCCTCTCTGTAAAAAAATCAATAAAATATATATTTTTAAAAAGCCAAGGTCAGACTGCTAGTCAATGGAAGTGTCGAGACCAGAACCCATGTCACCTAACTCCTGGGCAGTGCCCTTTCCCCTATCAGGGAATCTTTATTTTTCACTAATCTCCAACTGAAAGTTAACACTTACTTCAATATATATAGTGTCATATATATGTGAACTTTAACATCTGGTAGCTCAATTTTGAAAATGAAATGCCTTTATAATTATTCAAAGTATATATATACACACATTTTGGGGGACACCCTCTAGACAACAAACCACAGCAATTATTAGCTGTACCTATGACTGTCTCCAATAGAAATCATAGATACTTTCTTTTATTAAAGGTGTTGTCTATATCTTGAAATATTGTTTATGCTCATTACTACTTCAAAATTATGGTAGCTATTAGATCCACTGATAGATCTTATTTAATGAATTATTTGTAAAGGCATATATATTACTACACAATAAATTATTATAATATTTGACAAATGTTTTGAAACTGGTTTCCTTTACAATAGTGTGCCTTTTACTTTATACCTTTAAAAGTATTGTTCTGAGAAGGGGTCCTTAGTCTTCCCACACCTGCCAAAGGGGTACATGGCACAAAAATGGGTCAGAACCCTACATGATAGCAATGGGCAGCCCACACCAATCCAGAGGCTCTGCTCACTGTGCCTTTGAGCAAGAAGCTAGGTTGGGATTTTTAGAATTAAAAGAGAAACGTAAACCAGAGAGAAAAGAACCCGCAATTCCTTTCTGCCTCCTTTCCGCCTACTCAGTTCCGCACGTGCCCTACACGCTCCGCTCTCTGCCAGTCGCAGGGCAGCCGACTGGAGCGCCCACCTGTCCCACGCGCTGCGTCGGTGGCTAAATGTGTCCCTGCTGTGGGCAGGCGGGCTGACGTCAGCCTCTGACCCGGAGGCCATGCACCCCCCGTGCCTGGCCGGTGCTGAGTGACACAGTCAACAAGCCGGGGTGCCAGCACCTCCCACACACGCAGGGGGGATCCTGCGGTTTTTACCCGCCCGGAGCAGCTCAACCCTCCGCGCCCCCAGGCCCCGCAGTCCTAGAAGGAAGCTCAGTCCAGGACCTGGGTTCCCGACGGGGCAGCCAAGAGCTGCTGGTACGGGGTGGGGAAGAAAAGTGAGAAGCGAAGCCCCAGCCGCGAGAGCAGAGCTGGGCCTGCAACCAGCCTCGGGGGTGCTTTCTGTCCCGCCGGGACCCCCGCCCCTGGCCCAGGGCCGGAGATCGGCCGCCGGATGCCTCTTACCCAGCGGCGAGCGGA
>NW_005369870.1:2438142-2469221 GCF_000412655.1 Myotis brandtii
ACTCCCCGCACGCCCTGGAGGGCGGCCCGGCACCCCAAGCGCGACAGCGGAGGGCAAGGAGGCCACCTGTTGCTAACCCCCACCCCACCTCGCCCGCCTGCCGGTGCCCGGGTGCTGCTACCGAGAGGGCAAAGGTGGAGGTGGGGCTGTGGTAGAGGCCCTGCTGGTTTGTGTCGGGTCCTCAGGTGCGTCTGGCTTCCCACCTGGTTCCCGCGTCTGCTCAGGGCGACCGCAGTTCCCCTAATTTTAGGCTTTGGATGATGGAGGCTCTGCGCAGCCCCGTGGCTCATTTGCCTCGGTAAGCGCAGCGGTCAGCGGGCTTTCAGCCACCGCCCTCCGCGCCGCGTTGCGCCCTGCTTTCATGCTGGGCTTGCAAATGCCCTTTCCAGGTGGGTGCAGTGTAAGTGGTTCTCACAATATCAGACCTAACAGCCCCCCCCCCCGCTTTTTCACCTAAGATATATTTTTACTTATTTTTTTAGAGTGAGGAAGGGAGAGGGATAGAGAGAATAGAAACATCAGAAGAATCATCCATTGGCTGCCTCCTGCACGCCCCCTACTGGGGATGGAGCCAGCAACCCGGTCATGTGCCCTGACCAAGAATTGAACCTGACCTCCTGGCTCATAAGCTCACACTCAACCACTGAGCCAAACTGGCCAAACAGCCCCTTTTAATAATAAATACAGGGTGCCCCACAAGTTTACTGCAACTTCGGATGTTAAAAACTTTCCCCCTGAAAAGCCCCTGAAAGTATTATTTGTTCTTTTACATTTTGTTTTGTGACTTTTAAATAATTACTTTTTTAAAAATTTTGTTACAATCAACGTTTTCTATCTTCAATCAATGGGACGAACTGCATCTATGATAAAAGCACTATGAGCACTATAGCTACAAGTGCAGACTGTAGACTTTTATTGGCAACTCAGTTCCACCTGCAGGACTGCTTCTATTACATGATTTTCTGAAACGGGGACCAACTCTGGTAAAGAAGCTCTGAAAAGAAAAGGGAACCCTCCTTCACTGCTGGTGGGAATGTGGGCTGGCACAGCCACTATGGAAAACAGTGTGGAGGCTCCTAAAAAAAATTAAGAATAGAGTTACCATATGACCCAGCAACCCCTCTGCTGGGTATCTACCTGAAAAATTTGAAAACATTTCTTCACAAAGATATATGGCCAACACATGGAAACAACCAGAGTGTCCTTCGATAGATGACTGGATAAAGATATGGTAAATTTATACTATTCAACCATAAGAAAAGATGAAACACTGCCATTTGCGATAACATGGATGGATCTTGAGAATATCGTGCTAAGCAAAATAAGTCAGACAGAGAAAGTCAAGAATCCTATGATTTCACTCATATGTGGGATATAAAACTGAAAGCAACAAATGAACCAACAAAATAAGAAGACTCATAGACAAAGACAACAGTATAGTGGCTACCAGAGGAAAGGGGGGTAGGGAATAGAAAAGGATAAAGGGGATCAAATACATGGTGACAGGAGATTTGACTTTGGGTGGTAAACACTGAATGCAGTATACAGATGATGTAGCATAGAATTGCACACTCGAAACCTACAAAATTTTATTAACCAGTGTCACCATAATAAATTTAATTTAAAAGATATTTTAATAAAATAGCATATATATATATATATATATATATAAAATTATGATAGGAAAAAAAGAAGCTCTGAACAAAATGAGTACAATCTTCTTTCAGTTTTTCCAATAGATGAATTCCTGGAAATTTCACCCTATGCATATTTGTAATTATCTCAGCTAGATTCCCAATTTATTTTACAAAAATTATATATTTTTTCATACTTGAATGTTACGGCAAAAGGTGGGGACACCAGGAATCATGCAGGACTCATGACAGTTGTTGTATGACACTGTCCACACAGGTCAGAATGTGGCCTGACTCCTACCCTCTAAATGCCAATAGATTACGTTTCAATCATCTTGACAAACAGAAATGCCCCACTTCACATCCCAGTCATACAACCCTCCCCATCCCAGTTAAGAAGCCCTGGTTTACATGGGAAGACTGCAGGCAGCAGAGAATCGGAGGAGACATGCTGCTTGCCGGATGGTTTGAGGTTGGTGGGTGTGGAATCAGATTCAGTTAAGAAAAGTGTCCTGAGCAGATCTCACATGCGGGGGGCTCTACATGTATTCATTCTAATACCTCACCGAAGACCCCTTCTTCTCCCCTCCAAGGACTGCTACATCAGGCAGGCAGGCAGGAGGCTGAGAGTTTACTCACTCACTCATGCAGTGTTCTTTCATCTAATCCCACCTGCTATGTATCAAGCAAGCCCTGTGCCTGCTGCCTGGTCATATACTGCTAACAAACTCAGACTTGGTCCCTACCCATGTGGGGCTTGCAGTGTTGCAAACATGTGCTTGGGGAGATGGGAAACTAGGAGAAGCATCATTAAGAGTGGGAAGAGGAAGTGGTAGGAGGAGCTGGCGCTAAGAGCAACACACCCCATTTTAACAACATCCTAAAGAATGAAGAGCAAACCACCAGGGCTCTGGGAAGACATGCAGGCTAGTGAGCAGGAAGGACTGGCAACAGGAACTGGGCGAGAATAGGGAATGGAACAGAGAAAGGAACCCTTTGAAGAACAGGAAGGGCAGGCCGGGAGGAAGAGCATGATAAAGAGGCTGTTCTTGTAGGCATGCAACTTTATTTCTTTAAGATTTTTTAAAAATATGTTTTTATTGATTTCGGAGGGGAAGGGAGAGGGCAAGAGAGTTACAAACATCAATGATGAGAAAGATCATTGATTAGCTGCCTCCTGCACGCCCCCTACTGGGGATGGAGCCCACAACCCGGGCATGTGCCGTTGACTGAATCGAACCCAAGACCCTTCATCTGCAGGTCAACAACACTCTATCCATGGAGCCAAACCAGCTAGGGCTTTTAAAACTTTTTTAATATTGATTTTAGAGAGAGAGGAAGGAAAAGGGAGAGAGAGAGACACCAATGTGAGAGAGAAACATCAATCAGCTGCCTCCTGGGGATCAAGCCAGGGAACTGAACGGGCAATCCTTCAGTGCACAGGACAATGCCCAACCAACTGAGCCACACCAGCCAGGGCGGGCACACAACTTTGAATAGTACCCTGTTTTGCCGAATCAGCAAGCCCCAACCTCATTCCTTCCCTGCAGCAAATCTTCCCTGGGTGAGTAAGTAGGTAAAGAAGTAGCTCACTCCTCCTTCCCGCTCCCCCCATCCCCGCCCCATCAAATCCCTCCCTAGCTCAGAAAGCAGCCCAGCCAAGGTGACACCAGCTTCCACATAGTGTTCATCCTGCCAGACCACGCAGCGGTCTCAGAACCTCAGAAGGGGTGGGCAGAGAGAGTACAGTGATCGTGTATTATGCCAGGTTTTTTCAAGGCAGTCCCCATACCTCCCAAATGTGCCGTTTTCCTCACAGCCATCCTCCACATCAAATAACAAAAGTTGCTGTCAGGCTATACAGAGCAGCTAGAGTTTCCTCATTTGTTACATAGAAGATCAAGTGGTTTTTAAGACCAGGAGCAGTAATGTATAGAGAGGTGCAACACAAACTATAAAGATTCTATCTCAATCAGGATTCTTGGTTGCAAGCAATAAACCAGCTCTGGATAACTTACATAGAAGAGAGATATTAAAGGATCTCAGGGGTTCATAGAACTATCATAATGATGGAGTAATGATGGCAGGGAAAGTGGAAAGAAATCAGGACAGCTCTGCAGAATCAAAAAGCAGAAATCACACACCATCTTTTAGCAGGAAATCACACACCATCTTTTAGTATTCTGGCCACCCTCAGAATACTCCCATTGCCTTCACAAATGACTCTAGGAGGAGTGACACAAATATAAACGGACTGAGAATCAGGTCCTCAGCGGGAGTGTCCATTGACCAAATCTATGCCAAAGACCAGCATCATAGCTGTCAGAACAGGGAGAGAGCATACTTGGTCCCTCTGACTTCCACCAGGACGCTTGTGATGGGTATTCCCCCCAAATGGGGAAAAGGGTTGAATACTAGGCAGGCAAAACAAAAAGATGTCTACTGTAGGCTACATAAATATAAGAACTTACTACATATATTGTTTTTTACATACATAAGCAAGGTAGCACAATAGTGAAAATCCTCAGTCCGAGAGTAACAAAGAGCTCTGCTAAATATAGTATACTAGTATATATATTAAAGAGTGCTGAAAAGCAAGGGTATGGCAGGCAGACTCTCTATCCAGAGGGGGCTCCTAGGAAGAAGGAAAAATACTGAATCTGGAATCATCTTTTTCAGAAACTTCGTCTCAAACACGGTTTTGGGAAATTCTTTTTTGCCTAAATTTCCTCATCTATAAAAGAGATAAAATTTGTCCTCCTACCTCAAGGATATGCTGGAAGAATAAACACTGTATCTTTTGGGCTATAGTAGCTCAGGGTATATGTGGGACTATGAAGACCAAAGGTTATGTTTGTGTTGTACACCATCTCTCTCAAAGAGAAAGGCCTCAGTTAACTGCATCAGTACAATGGGTATTTTTGTAAGTACCTACCTCATAGGATCCTTATGAAAATTAAATGAGTTAACACAGCTAAAGTGATTGGTACTATACCTGGCATCGAATAAGTACTCAGGTCAATGGTAGGTAATAAATGGTAATTACTAAAGTACTGGTAACTACAGTACTGTAGTTATTGTTGTTATCTAAAGTTCAGGCAACTGTTAAACTAGATACTGAAGAGAAAGAAGTTCCATATGGACAGGACGAGCAAGAGAGGGCCAGTATGCTACAGGTCTCAGTAAGATGCATGCACTACAGTGGATGGAAAATAAACCCTATGAAAAGTCAGAAACAGGCCATTTCATTTACTATCAAGGCCTCTGAAATGTTTCCATCTAGCCAGCTAACTCTTCTTTAGCTTTTCCCTGGACTTTTCATTTTGCAATTGGTCAAAGGATTGAGCCTGATGAGGTTAAGTAGGCAGAAAACATGTAGACTTTAGAATCATCTAGCCTATCTGAGACATGTAGAAGAATGGCTGATTTTGTGATCTGTGAGAGCACAGAAACCACCTTGCCTCTAGGTACCAAAGATGATGTCCAGGTCGAAGTGGAAGGTTACAGGGGTCCTCAAACTACGGCCCGCAGGCCACATGCGGCCCGCCAAAAACATTTGTTTTTTTACTTCAAAATAAGATATGTGCAGTGTGCATAGGAATTTGTTCATAGTTTTTTTTAAACTATAGTCCGGCCCTCCAACAGTCTGAGGGACAGTGAACTGGCCCCCTGTTTAAAAAGTTTGAGGACCCCTGGTTAAGTGGTCAGGAGGTTCATGAGGAAGTATCCGAGCATGTTCTGAGTATCAGTAGACAGTGCCAGGAAGTGAACAAGTCCAAGAGGACCTTCTGATTTGTCCAGTCTTTCTCTGTAGGTATAATGTCTTCTGTTTTTCATGATGCTATAATAAAGTCAGTTCAAGCATTTAAAATAAATAAAAATTTCTATTTAGCCCTTTACCTAAAAAGTTTGCTCATCCGTTTTGGATGCTAAGGAGCATACCCATCAACAGCTGTCTACCTATTTTGACCCTAGGTGCAAAACTGACACCATTAACCATCATCCACAACTTATTGGTAAAGTCCTGCCCTCTATCATCCCCACAAATGCTAACAAGTTCAATTTGTAAACGCCTCTCCTTCTGTCATCCCTGCCCCTAGTGACGTTGGTGCCCCTCTCACCGGCACATTTGGATGGCTTGGTGAATGGCGTGTCCTGTGTGCCCTCATGGCACACATCCTGTGGTGGGCCTTTTGGCCTTACATACCAGTAATAGAGCCTTTCCAGCATGCCCACGTCCCTCAGCCTCTTTATTCCTTCCTGTATTGTCATTGGAGTGAAGAGGAGAAAGAAGGTTGGAGGGAAGCATCCTAAACTGCAGAGCAGAGCTTCCGTGAAGACAATGGGCAGTCCTTGAGCCAAAGTGGCCCATCGGAGAAGTCCCATGTCTCCCAGGAGTGGGCCCCTGGCTAGGAGCAGCATGTAGAAAGCGTGTCTCAGTGCAAATGCACAGACCTCAGAGCATCCCAGCTGAGCCCCTCGTCGGTTCCAGTCCTGTAGTTGAGGTGTGTGAGACACATTCTCACGGCTATGACTGGAGCCCAGAACAAAGATGAGGGTGGGGTGACCCAGCCTGCTTTAGATCCCAGTCTGCATCTTTAATAACCGGCCTGACCTGCCAGGTGGCACAAGCTGCCTCTCAGGACACCACCACTCCTGGCTAGAAGCGGGTGAGTCAGAATAAGCGGGCTTCAGGGTGGCCTGCAGAGGGGCAAGGTGACTCATGTGGGCCTCGCCTCCTCTCTCCTTGCCATTACACTTTCAATCCAGACAGGAAAGGAGCATCTGCCCTCCTTCAGAAGCAACCTCTTCCCTGCCCCCCCCGCCCCCATTCAGAGAGGGTAAACTCATCTGAGGCCCAGGTTATGAGGAAGTTACGGTCAGAAACATCTCATCTGAGATGAGTGCACTGCCTGGATGCTGTCAGTGCATCGAGCAGATGGACTGGAGCCATTATGAGTGAAAACAGCAGTCCATGAGCCAACACTCCTGGAGACCCGTGGGATAGAAGGTGTCTCAGAATGTTGGTGCTGGAAGAGCCTTAGGGATCACCTCCTGTCAGCATGTCTACCCGGAGGTAAACTGAACTGCTTAGAGCCCTCCAGGGAGAACTGAGTAGAAGCCCTCCTGGCTTTTAATCCTACTGTGCATTTCCCCACAAAGCCATAGAGGTGTGAGAGAGACAGAGCTGAGTGATAAACTGAAGACCCAAAATTGCAGGCCCAGCATGGCACTATCGAAGATCGCTTTCTTCGGGTGCTTACGGTGGTGGGGAAATGTCTCAGAGCAGCCGTAATAGGAATGTCGCGGCCATTCTGGAGTTGCCCATTCCCCCAGCAGCTTGGCCTCTCTCCTGTCTACTCCAGCGTCAGCATCATCTCAAGGGAAGAATCCTGAGCCGATCTTACTCAGTCCAGCCTCACGGTGGCTTCCTTCTACCAGAGAGGCGTGGAACTTCCCTGTCAGTGCAGGAAAATCAAGAGTTCTGGGCATTCTTCCCATTAGGCTCTCTCTTAACAGGACACTCATGTCTCCTTCCACTTCTGTTCTTCCAATATTATCAGGTTAGAAATGAAGTGGTCTATCCATATAGTTCCCTATCATTGATATAGTTTTATCAAAATAGTCAAAGTAAAGCTCCTGAGGTCTATTTCTATCTCTGTTCCTAGTATCTCCAGCCTAAGAAAATTCTCTAGGAAGGTGGTACTTTGGGTTTTTTCCACAGTAAAATCCTAGCTCCACCACTTGAATTGTATGATCTGGGAAGTTACTCAGACTTAACATGTCCTCAGCTGTAAATGCACTCACCGGTAAAATGGTGATGAGACTATGGTGTTATGGTGATAACCTCCCACGGCTGCTGTTACAGGATAACCTATGTATAGCAGCTAGCATGAAACAGATGCTCAACACACCTGGGGTTCTGAATCTTAGGCTTGGGGATGAGCTAGAAGTAGATCTGAGATTAGAAATCCTGCCAGAGATGAAAATACTCTAAGCAATTAGATAAAACAAGGGGGAAAACCCAGCAACCAATGAGAACAGGTATGTGGTTGACAGGAGGACTGCACCTGGGTGCTGGTCACTGCTATTTCCTTCTTTGAATTCCTGGATTAGCAGGCATAGAAATGAACTCCTAAGTAGCATCCTTATTATTAATTTAGGTAATGCATATTAAAACACTTTGAGCCTGGCCAGTGTGGCTCAGTGGCTGAGCATCAACCTATGAACCAGGAGGTCATGGTTTGATTCCCAGTCAGGGCACATCCAGCCTCCTGGTTGGAGGCTAGATCCCCAGTAGGGGGCGTGCAGGAGGCAGCCACTCAGTGATTCTCTCTCATCATTGATGTTTCTCTTTCTCTCACCCTCTCCCTTCCTCTCTGAAATCAATAAAAATATATTTTTAAAAATTTTAAATACCTTATTTTAAAAAACTTTGAAAAACAGAACAGCCCTAGCCGGTTTGGTTCAGGGGATAGAGCGTCAGCCTGCAGAACAAAGAGTCCTGGGTTTGATTGGGTAGAGGGCATGTACCTCGATTTCAGGCTCCTTTCCAGCCTGGGCCCTGGTCAGGGCATGTGCAGGAGGCAACCAATTGATGTGTTTCTCTCACATTGATATTTCTCTCTGTCTTTCCCTCTCTCTTCCACTCTCTCTAAAAAGCAATGGAAAAATATCCTCAGATGAAGATTTTTAAAAAAGAAAAGAAAAACAGAACATGCTAGAGGAGCCTAGAAAACAATAATAATGTTAGATGCTTACATTTACAATAAATAGAGATTTGTTAAGGTTATCTCATAAATGGGGGAAGGGAGATGGAAGGGTAGTGTGTCTTCTCACGTCTCCTTTATTTATTTTATTGATTTCAGAGAGGAAGGGAGAGGGGGAGAGAGATAGAAACATCAATGATGAGAGAGAATCATTGATCGCCTGCTTCCTGCACACCCCACACTGGGGATCAAGCCCACAACCTGGGCATGTGCCCAGACAGGGAATCGAACTGTGACCTTCCGTTCATAGGTCAATGCTCAACCACTGAGCCATGCTGGCTGATCTGACTGAGTATTCTAATACATATTCCCAAGACAGTAGGTAACTAAGCCAATGAGATTCCCTATGGTCTTCATCTAGACAGTTTTACTGCCAGGCTAATTTTTCACCAATTAGACCAGGTGTTGGCTTCTCTTGGGCCCGGTGCCCAACCTATACCCTATCAGCTAAGACCTAATGTGGAGGGTCAGGTGAATAAAATCACACAACACCTAGGACCTTTGACCCAGCAAAATCTCTGGCCTGTAACATTTTCCTTAGAACATGGTTGATGGTGATATATTACATGACTGGAGAAGAAAAAATAGGTAAAAATTAAAAACCTCAAGCCCAACTAAAAGACTCAAAAAGTTAGGAAAATGTCATTTTA
Source organism: Myotis brandtii (assembly GCF_000412655.1). NCBI lineage: Eukaryota > Metazoa > Chordata > Mammalia > Chiroptera > Vespertilionidae > Myotis > Myotis brandtii. The sequence goes on from NW_005369870.1 coordinate 2,447,197, forward strand.
AACCTACCAAACGTTCCACACAAATCACTTTCAAACATCTCACTGTTTAAACAAAAGTTCGGACCATACAGAAAATCCTGACTTACCTAAAAACTATATATAGTAGTTGAAAACGCTTAGGCCAAACTACATCAAGCCAATTAAGTCAGTATCAGAGTCTGTAGACCTGGGGAGCAGAGTACCACAAGATGGCAGTATTGTCCCACCTATGCTTTCTCGGGTTGCGTGTTCAACCGTTGCACCTGCTCTAAAACGGCCCAATTCTTTCTTGAAGCTACAGTATTTTTAAGAGGCCTGAACAGCCCCTAGCTGAAAGAGAAGGTGTAAATCTTAACAGTAGATGTGGCGTCTATTTTTTTTTAAGTCCAGTATGCTCATTATCTCTAAGCTCACTTCATTCCCAAGATCCTGGGACTGGCTATCATTATTTTTTTAGTCTATCTGAATATGTAATTAGGCAAGGAAGCAATGGCTTAGATTATCCAAGAATTACAAGCTCCCAAGCCATTTTTTAATTGTAGGAATTTGATCTTTTTATTGCAATATTCCTTATTTATGTAATCTAGTTTTTTTATTTTAACTATTTTTAATATCTGTAAATCTCTCCCCTACTAGATTCAATTTGATCCCAACTGTGATGGTTAATTTTATGTGACAACCTGGCTAGACAATGGTACCTATATATTTGGTCAAATACCACTCTAGACATTTTTTTTAGATGAGACTAACATTTAAACCAGTAGACTTTCAGTAAAGATTACCCTCCATAATATGGATGGACCTTGACCAATCAAATGAAAGCCTTAAAAGAAAAAGACAAATGAAAGCCTTAAAAGAAAAAGACGGAGGTCCCCTGAGGAAGAGGGAATTCTGCCCCCAGACTGCCTTTGAACTCTTCCCTGGGGATCGAGGCTGTCCTGAAGATTTTGGAATTGTCAGCCCCCACAATCATGTGAGCCAACTGCTTGATCAATCTCTCTCTCTCTCTCTCTCTCTCTCTTTCTCTCTCACACACACACACACACACACACACACACACACACACACACACACTGTTAGTTCTGTTTCTCTGGAGAACCTTGATTAATACACCAACAATAGGCTGGGTGGGCACTACTGCATGATGGAACCATAAGATGATTAATAAATACCCCTGATCTTAAATGCTAAGGCAAATGTAATATTAAGTACCATGAGGACACAAGAAAAAAGAACTTTGGGAGGTGGTTTAGAAAACTATAAAGAAGTGACAACTGAGTTGCAAATAATGAATAGGTGTCCAACAGGCAGACATTACAGGATGTCGGGTCCTGAGCAGTGGAAGCCCTGGGAGAAAAAATACACATGCACAAAGGGGCACAGTAAGTACCTCCCCCCCATGTGGATGTGACTTCAAGATACTGTGATATAACATCCAACATTTTTTAACCTTTTACTATTTTGTTAAGGGCTTTTATATGGATAGCAAAACACCTCAAAACTCTATGAAGCCAGAAACACTTATCCCCAACTTTACAGTTCAGGAAACTGAAGTACACAGGGTTTAACCAAGTCCAAGGCCCCAAATATATAATTCACTGACACTCTATCCACTGAGCCAAACCAGTTAGGGCTCAATGATTCTCTTTCATCATTAATATTTCTATCTCTCTCTCTCCCTCTCCCATCCACTCTAAAATCGATATTTTTAAAAAGCTGGTGAGGAAATTAAAAGACATCACAAAAAGTCAAACATTTAACTTACTGAGTTTATGGCTTACACTAGAGGCCCAGTGCATGAAATACATGCACGGGTATAAACCAGCAGTCTGACTTCAGAGTCCACAATCCTAACCACAGTATTACTAAGACTGAATATACTATAAAATTTTAAATTTTATGATCAAAGCAGAGGCCAGGAACCTTCAAGTCTATATACATGTTTTTGTTACTTAGTATTCCCTGACAAAGTATTCACTATCCTTTACCATCTTTTCCAAAGTCCTAATGAAAGTCAAGCCGACCCAGGAGTGAGCAGCACCCACACATGCTCAGTGATTTTCAGCCCCGTTCTTATCCAGATTTGAGCACTGCAGGCCTCCTGAAGCACATTAGGAATGTATTAATCAGAATGAAGAGTCAGTAGGGGGCGATCTTACCCTAAAAATAGATGAATTTCATTAATTTATCATTCTTTTACAGGCCTTTAAATCTCCTTTATTCAGGGTACACAATAGATATATTACTTCACCTCTACCTGTCTTGGCCCTTCCTTTTCTCTTCCTCGGTTACCACCCCCGTTCCACCCCAAATTTTATCTATCTTCTCTCTGATGGCCCTGCCTTCACATTGTGTTTCTTTGGAAATTTCACTTTTCGTGTTTTTTGGGGGGTTTTAAATCCTCAACTGAGGATATTTTTTCCATTGATTTTTAGAGAGAGTGGAAGAGAGAGAGAAAGACAGAGAGTAATATCAATGTGAGAGAAACAGATCGATTGGTTACCTCCTGCACGCGCCCCAACCAGGGTCTGGGCCAGGGAGGAGCCTGCAACTGAGGTATGTGCCCTTAACTGGAATCGAACCCGGGACCCTTCGGTCCGCAGGCCAACAATCTAGCCACTGAGCCAAACTGGCTAGGGCTGCTTTTCCTGTTTTTTAAACTAGTCATTCATAACTGTCTCCCTTGACGACTTCCTTCACTCTCTTAATGGCTTTGAAAATAAACCTAGTCTCACCCTAATGGCCTTATACATGCAAAAAAACTAAAACAGTATGAATAAGCTAAGCAATAGAACAAATCTTAAATATCTGAATAATCAGAACAAAAATATTTGAAGAAATATACAATAGAGAAACTATCTTATCCAAATGGAAAACCTAGAAACTAAGTAACTTTTTAAAAAATATATTTTCAGCCCTGGCAGGTTTGGCTGATCGGATAGAGCGTTGGCCTGCAGACTGAAGGGTCCCGGGTTCAATTCCAGTCAAGGGCACATGTCCGGGTTGCAGGCTTGATCACCTGTAGGAGGCGTGTAGGAGGTAGATCAATGATTCTCTCTCATCATTTATGTTTCTATCTCTTTCTTCCTCTCCCTTCCTCTCTGAAATCAATAAAAATATATTTTAAAATATATATTTTTTTCATTGATTTCAGGAAGGAAGAGGAAGGGAGAGATAGAAACATCCATGATGACAGAGAATCATTGATTGGTTGCATCCTGCATGCCCCACTCTGGGGATTGAGCCCACAACCCAAGCATGTGCCCTGACCAGAAACTGAACCGTGACCTCCTGGTTCATAGGTCGACAACCAACCACTAAGCACACTGGCCGAGTAACTAACTTTTTAAAATATGTGCACAGTGAGGTTTGAAGATTTAATCACTGAATCCTTGTTTTGGAGGAAATCATATACAGGATGTCCAAAAAAAATGTATATATAGTTTAATAACTGATAGCTCAATTTTGAAAATGGAATGTATTTTAATAAACACTGCCTTTATAAATATTCAAAGCGTATGTATACATTTTGGGGGGCACTATATATATATATATATATATATATCTCCTCCAAAGGTCATCCACAGAAGTCCCTCCAAGGGGTCCAAGAACTCCCAAGTTAAAAATATATATATAAAACATGACCTAAAATATTCTATTGGTTGGAATTTTCTGTTATTTATAGGCTATAGATCCTTATGAAGCACTTTCTACCAAACTACTAAAAGCAGTAGCTATTATTTTTATTCTCAAATTAAAACTTTATACAGTTGGGTTATTTCAACTAGAATCTTTTCACACTTTCTACCACTTTTCTGAAAAAGACTACATGAGTGGACTAGTCATTTTGTGACACAAATTTCAGAGAACATTAAGAGAAAGGTGACAGGAGAGGAAAGCAAAGGAGTGGAATGGTTGAAATAATGTCCATAAAGGGAAGTATACAGTGCTATGTACACAATAAATAGTGCTTGGTCAATGACTTTGGATAATTTATAGGCCTTTTTTAAATTAAATGTGTAAAAAGTAGTCTTCATTTTACAAGTCAAAATCAGACAAATCATGAGTGTAAGTGATACATTTATAAACTGTAACAACTCAAAAACTCACAAAGGATACAATCCTTGTTACATTCTACATCTGCACATCTACATGATACCTCCTACACAGTAAACACACAATCAACTCCCATCATTTTAGTTCAGTACATGGGAAATAGTATCACAACAAAGGTAATTATTTTTCAACCCAAAAACCAATTCATTATTTTGTGCAAAAATACAGTATAAGGGTTCTGTCCAAGATTAGTAAGATATGTTTCTATATTACTGAAATACAGCTAAAGTTTTCAATTTTAACTACCACGGTAATTAAATTTAATTAATTTAATTCCCAAGGGAATTACTTCAGATTTACAATTGACCTACATATAGTGGATGCTATTTTTTTAAAAAACAGCATTTTTAAAAATATATAAGCTTTTATTGATTTTTTTTTTTTAAGAGGAAGGGAGAGAGAGAGAGAGAAACATCGATTGGCTGCCTCCTGCATGCTCCCTACTGTAGATAAAGCCCAAAACCCAGGCATCTGCCCTGACCAGAATGGGAACCAGTGACCTCTCTGTGCATGGGACGTGCCAGGGCTAAAAATAGCATTTTTTAAAATCTCCAAAGTTAAATAATACAATTCTAAAAGCACATGTGCCCTGTCATTCATTCAATAAACATGATTTATTTTAATACAGGTCACAAACGTTCAACTGATTTACCAGAGTTCTTTATTTCCTGCCTGCTATCAATTTCAGTCTTAAACCTGACTTTATATCAAAAGCAGCAGTTCAGAATTTATTTCATAAGATTAATCCCAAAAGTTACTGGGTGGCTTTTTAAACTATTTCACTCTTTACAAATATAAATCACTAAAATAGTCTAGAACAATGTGGGAAGCTCTTTAAAATTTGCAAGGGCCCCACCTCAGAACTAATGAGTAAGAATCTTCCTGAATGTTGGGTGTGTTGCTTTTTTAACTTCCCAGGTGATAATAATATGCAGCCTAGTGTGGGAACCTCTGACCTAGACCACTAGACCAGTGGTTCTCCACTTTTAAGATGCATGAATCACTTGAGGAAACTCTTTTTAAAAAGCAACACAAACAGATTTGCTTCAGCAGACTAGGAGTGGTGTGCAGGAACCAGCATTTAAATAATCATTGCAGCTGGTCCACAAACCACTCGGAGAAACAATGCACAGCCTTTGTCAGATTATAAATGAGTACATTCAGCGTGCAGGTGACATTGTACTGCAAGCACTACTGAATCCTGCCCTAGGCAGTTTTAGCCAGTATTTGAGGGCAACATATAGTCTTTTAAAATAAAATGTATTCTTAAACATAAGGTCAAAGTCAAGTGAACTGTGAGATCATAATTCATTCATTAAAGAAGGAAAAGGCTTTCAAACTATTTAAACCTTTAAACAGACCAGTTTTTGCACGCAACTTAAATCTAATGCCTTTCTCCATCATTAAGTATCCTGATATGAGATCAGAGACACTGACTCCAGCTTACCAAAAATGTAATGTAGACTATAAAAAAATATACATTCTAATCACACACCTTTACAGATTCTGTACAGTCTCTATTTAACAAACTGGAGACCAGCTGGACATTAAAGAATACTAAAACCGTAAATAATAAACTCTCAATTTTAAAACAATGAAACTTCACATTTCCCTCACATAAGTTTCTACTTATAATATTGGGGGGAGGATATCTAAAAAACGCTAATGGTATCATGCTGCCTCTTTTGTGAAGAAGCTATTTACCAATTTTCCACAATTATGTCATTATCTACAAAACTAGATAGTTGGTATCTATCAATCTACTTTAAGCATTTTTTTAAAAAGTAACCACATGTAGCCCTAACCGTTTTGGCTCAGTGGATAGGCCTTCGGACTCAAGGGTCCCAGGTTCGATTCCAGTCAAGGGCACGTACCTTGGTTGCGGGTACATCCCCAGTAGGGAGTGTGCAGGAGGCAGCTGATCGATGTTTCTCTCTCATCAATGTTTCTAACTCTCTATTCCTTTCTGTAAAAAATCAATAAAAAAAAAAATTTTTTTTTTTAAGTAACCACATGTAAAGCCACACAGCAAATCAGAAGATAGAACTAGTGATTAGACCTTCCATTTGGAAAGTTGAGCTCACTATCGTATCAGCTTGACAACCATCTCAGTGTGTGGCAACTCTTACTAAGTATTATAAATATTTAAGCATATCTGAGTGTGTGACAGCTCTACCACCACCCCTGCCAAACTTTAGGAGCAGATACAATCTACTCTGAACCAGCAGCTACCGAAGAACTAAGTGGCAACAATGCTAGGAAGCAGATAGAGCCTATGGTTAGTGGAATCTATCTGGTATTGTGCTCACCTCGCCTATGTCTAAGATGCTATTATTTACTGTGTATACACTTTTCTATCATGTTCTTCACAAAGATTTATACCATCACCTCTTTTCCAGTAGCATATGTGATTAAACAGCTGGCATTTCTTTGTAACCAAGCAATGAAAAGGCAACTGCCAAAAACCAGCATTGTATTCCAAAAGAGACAAGCCATTTCATAAAATAAGAAACTGAAACTTAATTCCACAGTTATTAAGAAGCTAAAACACTCATACTAATTTTTAACCACTTAAAATCTATTAAAAAAAAAAACAATCAAACCATTTTCCAGTTCATAAATGACTCAAGGCCAAAATAATGAATTTTAAAATTAAGTAAAACAGAAATTAAAAAATTACCCATAAATATCCAACCAAGTGACATTGTCTTTTACTTGGGGGTGGGTGGGAGGAAGAAGCTCTTAAATGGCTAAAATGAACATATAGAGACAGCACTCCTGGGGAAAGGATTTCAAAACAGGACACAATGGTATAAGGCACTACCTTAACTTCAGTCTGCACTTAAGTCTTCTTAAATGCAAAGCACGTGGACAGGGGAGGGAAGAACACACACACACATTCAACTTTTCATGTCCTTTTCGCTGGTTTGGCAGTTAACTGCTTTTCTCTTTCAAATTCCTTCTCTCGTTGCTGCTCCCTTTCCAACTCTTCTTTCTGCCTCTTCTGCTGCAGTTTAAGTGCTCTTTTCTATATCAAAAATTCAAAAAAACAAGAGAACAATCAAGGTTTACAGATTATGGCCTAGTTTAAAAGTAAAAGTGCTTTCGTTTGAGGTAATCAATACATATTAATAAATTTCCTATTTAACATAAATTCATTGTGGGTAATTTAAGGTCTCCTTGGAACAAAAAAAAAATAATTGTTACTCCGTTAAATGAGAATTGTAGTGGCATAGTCAGAGAATAGGAGCCTACAAGCTCGGCTATAAGTAAAAAAGCCCAGAGTGGGGTTTCAACAGGATGTTTTAAAAGAAAAAAAGAAAACAATGTACCAGGAATTAAGTATATTATTGTACATGGATATATAAGAAGTCAGAAATGAATACTGAAGAACAGACAATTACACCTCTATTTTTATAAAGAATATAAAAGAACCTGCCAACTCACTTTTAACTTCGATGTCTTTTCGTGAAGCATCAGCATTTCTTTCCTTATATTCACCAACTTGGCATGATAGTGTTTGGCTTCAGTGAACTTAACGTGGAAAAGTAAACGAAAAGTCAAATTAAAGTAGACTGAAATATCAAAATGGTTAAATAAATCAATGTCTGCATTACACTTCATTCTTCCTAAATTGGTCAAATTTTTTAAAGCCTTAATTATTTCCACAATTTAAGTCCAAATTTAAATTTTATTAAGCCATTAGTAGGATTTTGAAAACACTTGATTCAGTTCAGATTGATAAAAAGTTACTGACCATACAACAGGCATTTATTTTGTATACAGATACATTTTTGCTTTAAAAACATGCAATATAATCCTAAAATTTCGGTAAAACTACCCAATAATGCTATCAGTTTCATCTGAGAAAAGTAAAACTCTCTCTACTGCCTTTACAAGAGAGAGACCAAGCCAGGATAAAGGACAGTTTAAGTGTCTGCCCATCAGGAAAAGGCAAACCGTGTCTGGAGAGCCCCGTGGGCTTCTGAAGTCAGACCAAGCAGAACCACCTCTGTAAGGACACCTTTCCTCCCACGGAGTTACAGGTGTAGATTTTCCCATCTCACCCAGAGATGGCAGAAAAGCAAAAAAGCACCTCACTCTCAGGCAAGGGAAGAGAGAAAACCAGGGAACAAAATTGAGAGAAGTGTCGGTAGAGATACTAGCAACCTTCATGCAGCTATACGTAAAGTCATAGTCTGGTGAGCTCTAGAGCTTACAGTCTCTGTCTCTCTCTGTCTCTCTCTCTGTCTCTCCCTCTCTCTCTCTCTCTCTCTCTCTCTCTCTACCTTCCAGTTTTCAGTTCCTAAATGATAATCAGAACCACTATGGTGCTGAGAAACTACAAAAGAGGAAGACTTAGTTTCTGCCCCTTGCCTGCCTCCTTCACAAGATATCAGGAACTACAGGCAGAAAACTTTGTATTTACTAACCACAGGCCTCTGCCTAATGCTAGAGGAGATGGACTTCCTTTTTGATTGTTATAAAAGGAAAACATTAATAAGCCATATTTGTCCAGTGAAAAATCCATTTACTGAGGTATGCGTGAAAGTTCATAAAAATCATGCAAAACAAGCTATTTGTAATGTTTATGCCTAAGAGAAAGGTAGTCCTAAGTTCCTTATTTTTGTTAATTCTTGTTTCTTAAAATACTAGTAGAGTATCAGTTCCTCTCATCTAAAAGCTATAGAGCTTCTGATGAAATTCAACTATTGTCATTTATATTGAAAGCTTTAAAGGGTCCATAAAGGAACTTCAAAGGGTCCGTTTTAGAGTTAATTTGTCATAACATTATGAAAATGCCATACAATTAAATAAAATATGAATTTTTAAAACCGTTTAATTGATAAAAAGGGATGCACAAATTTTAAAAACCAGGTAATTGATAAAAAGAGGTGCACTTTCCCTAAGGGGAAAAATAGTATCCCAAAAGTTTCCTATTTTTAGTTCTCTTTTATAAAAATAAAGATCTATTCCAGACTTTATAAGTTCTATTTCCTATCACAAGTTCAACGTTTGAAAGATAACTATTCAAGGCAACAGAAGTTCCATAAAGTAAATCAAAGTTTCCTATTAAAAGACAAATTCTACCCTTTAAAAAAGTAGATGAAAAGATCCCAAACATACATATGTACAAAGTTGGGGGGACAAGCCTATTTCTAAAACAAGAAAGATGTCATTAAGCTATGTCAAGTAAATCATACTTACCAAAGCATTAATATCCAACATAGAATGACATTCTTTAAATTTTGAAATCTCTTGTTCCAGTGTGTCTAATAATACAACTTGGTTCTGTCTGAAACAAAAGCACACAGCCAAAATAAACATTACAAACTGTAAGTGCTGGTTCATTAAAATGAATCACATTCATCTTGTTTAATGTTGAAGGTAGAAATTAAGTTGGAAATTTATTGATTCTCCAAGGCTTATTAGGTTCAGCATAATCTTTTTCAAAATAATATTCCAAAGCCACATTCTGATAACTAAATGTATCTTTTATTCTTGCCTCAATTTCGATTCTAGTAACTAAAATGACCAAGTCATTTAAAATTATTACTTGTTATTTTTGGCAATTCTCTGTATTCTCCCAAAAAAGTTTTTTATGCTATCTTGCCAAAGAAACAGCATATTAGGTTCAGCATAATCTTTTTCAAAATAATATTCCAAAGCCACATTCTGATAACTAAATGTATCTTTTATTCTTGCCTCAATTTCGATTCTAGTAACTAAAATGACCAAGTCATTTAAAATTATTACTTGTTATTTTTGGCAATTCTCTGTATTCTCCCAAAAAAGTTTTTTATGCTATCTTGCCAAAGAAACTCGATATTTTATTTATATTAAAACTGGAAGAAAACCACAAATAAAATAAGAATCAGTGACTTTTTAGAGTTGGGAAAAAATGCAGGGATATCAAGGGATAATAAGTCTAAAGGGATAAACAGGAAGCAAGATGAAAAAAAGACTAAGAATCACAAGATTCCCCTACCAATAATCAGTTGTGTGATCTTAGTTTATTTCTCTGGGTCTAAATTTCTTCATTTATAAAGTGAGAAGGTCAGACCACATAATTTCGAAGGTTACTCATAAAAATTCTGATTCAAAACCTTATACTGAGAAAGAGAAACCAACTTTCCTAATATAGTAGTACAGTGGTTCTCAACCTTAGCTGCACATTAGAATCACCTGGGAATCTTTTTAAAATCCTGATTTCTGGGCCTCATCCTCCGGAAATTCTGTTTCTTTGTTACTAATGTTGTGGCCCCACCCCGTAACAAAGAAACAGAATTTCCGGAGGATGAGGCCCAGAAATCAGGATTTTAAAAAGATTCCCAGGTGTTTCTAATGTGCAGCCAAGGTTGAGAACCACTGATTTAGAAAGTCACAGAGGTAGAAGTGAACTGTGGGAGAGGGAGCCAGCTAGGCTGCATGGACTCTGGAAACAAGTTACAGAAGCAAAAAAGGGCCCTTGGACCTAAGGAGATAGAAAGCAAAGGTACGTGTCTTGAGGCGAAAAAAGGGGGAAGAAAAGGTGTGCAATCAAGAGAGACAGCCAGCTTTGGATCATCTGTCTTACAGGTTTTCATCTGTTTTCTAAAGTTGGGAATCTTGGCGCAGCTAGCTCTCAGGGGAGGATCTCAATAAATATTCCTCAGTCACCAGGTGTGTCCTTTCCGGGTCGTGGTCTCTACTGGCTGGTCAGCACCAGGGCAGGGGGTCATCAGTCATTGCACCTGATTCTGATGTCAGCCATGGCCACGCTTTGTCAGGTTTTGCTGCTTTTCTAGGCCTGGAGCTGAGATCTAGATGTTATCTCTAGTTTGACCAAAACTCTGTCGCAGTACCTGAGGCTTTGTTCCTGATGAAGGCTTTGTTCCTGATGCGGGTCAGAACCCCATTGTCCTGAGGGCTTAAGGCTCAAGGTGTGGTCATGCAAGGGCTTGTATGGGAGTCATATAAGGCTATTTCCTGCCCTCTTGTTCCTCCTCTAAGGAGATCTACCACTGACTAGGGACATGCCAGGGGACAAAAGGTCAGGGGAGGATCTGGACCACATGACCTATAATATGAAAGGTCAGGGGACCAACTATATGCTAGGGAAGGAAAGGTCACCCTGAGGGCAAAGTCCCACTCCCCAATACTTGTTTTCCCAATTTTGTCCATTGCTAGGCACCCACGGATTTCCACCCCAGTGACCTTCTGTACCTGGCCTACTGTTCCTACTCTGCTCATGTCTTTCTAACTGCCAACAATATATTTACTAGAAAGGTTGAATTAATAAGTAATAATCTCCCAGAATGAAAGCACCAGGACCAGACAGTTTCACTGGTGACTTCCTATAAACATTTAAGGAGGAAATTATGCCCATTTTCTACAACCTCTTCCAGAACACAGAAGTAGAAAGAGCATTTCCTATGAGGCCAACATTACCCTAAAATCAAAACCCAGATAAAGGAAAAGAAAATCTACAGACCAATGTATTTCATCAGCATAGATGCAAAAATTCTCAATAAGATATTGGCAATCAAATTTGACAATGTATAAAAAGAATTATACACCAGTCCTGGCCAGTATGGCTCAGTTGGTTGAGCGACCATCCCATGTAGCAAAGGGTTGCTGGTTCTGTTAGGGGCAAAAATAGAATATTGGGGACTAGCTATAGTTATAAAAAATATTAAACACGTTCTGTTTAACCATGATTGCCTTGTTCTTATTAAAAAAAGGACATCCTATATGTGCACCCATATGTTCACAGCAGCACAATTCACCACACGTTCTGTTTAACCATGATTGCCTTATTCTTATTAAAAAAAGGACATCCTAACCTGGCTAGGAGTTGTACATGCCTGGGACCTGAGAGTCAATCTTGGAATGTCCATTCTCATTCAAGAACTATTTAATATGGAAAAATTAACAATCTTGTTAGTCAAATGGAGCCCCACCCCAGCCCGCATTGCCTATTTCCCCAGCCCTGTAATCCCTACTTCCCCATGTCACATTTGTCCAACCCAATATAAGCAGCTGGCTTATGGGGGATTGGAGATCAGATTTTTGTGGCTGACCTGCTGCTCTCCCATACTGCTGGCGGTATTAGAATAAAGGCTCATATGTGATTCAACCCTCTGCTGAATTGGCTAAAGTAGTGACAGGCAGCCCAGACTCATTGGTTGTCCAGTTTTACTTCAATTCCAGGTCAGGGCACATATCCAGGTTGTGGGTTTGATTCCTGGTCAGGGTGTATATGGGAGGCAACCAATCAATGATTCTCTCTCACATTGATGTTTCTTTCTCTCTCTACCTTCCTCTCTCTCTAAATCAATAAAAATATTTTTTAAAGTATTATACACCACAACCAAGTGCAATTTATTCTAAGTATGCAAAGCTGGCTCAATATTTGAAAAGAAGAAAGCTAAAGAAAAAAATCATATGGTCCTATCAGTTGATGCAGAAAAAGTATTTAAGTCCAACACCATACATGATTAAAAACACTCTCAACAAACTAGGGAGAGGAACTTCCTCAATTTGTTAAAGAATGTCTAAAAAACCTATAACTAACATCACACTTGTGGTGAGAAACTAGTTGTCTTCCCCCTAAGATCAGGAGCAAAGGAAAGTGTCCATTCTCACTACTAGTCTATGTGACACTGGAAGTCCTAGCTAAGGCAATACAAAAAGGAAAGAAAATAAAAGATACACAGATGAGAAAGAAAGAAATATACAAATTACTAACATAATTAAGAAAGAAATTTTCAAAAAGATATAAACAATGGAGAAATATTCCAAGTACATGGAATAAAAGCCTCAATATTAAGGCCCTGACCACGTAGCTCGGTCGGAGCCCTGTCCCGATGCACCAAGACTGCAGGATCAATCCCCGGTCAGGGCACACACAAGCATCAACCAATGAATGCATAAATAAGTGGAACAACAAATCAATGTTTGTTTCTCTCTCAAATCAAATTTTTTTTAAAAGTCTCAATATTAAGTATCAATTCCTCCCAACTTGATCTATAGATTCAATGCAATCCCAATTTAAACCCCTGCAAGAAGAAAAATATGAAGAGGAGGAGGAGAAGGAGGAGGAGGAGGAGAAGGAAGAAAAGAGGAAGAGGAAGAAAAGAGGAGGAAGATGAGGAAGGGGGAAGAAGCAGAGGAGGAGGAGGAGGAGGAAGAGGGGAAAGAGAAGGAAGAGGAGGAAAAAGGAAGAATTAGAAAAGAAATATGAACAATAAAATGGCAATAAATACATATCTATCAACAATTTAATCTAAAAATCAAATAAATGAACAAGGAAGCTAATGAACAAAATAAACTGATGAATAAAACAGAACCATAGGCATGGAAACATGGAACAGACTGATAAATCTCAGAGGGAAGGGGGGGTAGGGGTGGGAAGAGATTAACCAAAGAACTTATATACATACTAGAGGCCCGGTGCACGAAATTCATGCACAGGGGGTGGGTCCCCTGAGCCCAGCCTGCACCCTCTCCAATCTGGGACCCCTAGGAGGACATCCCTCTCACAATCTGGGACCGCTGGCTCCTAACTGCTCACCTGCCTGCCTGCCTGCCTGATTTCCCCTAACCGCCTCTGCCTGCCAGCCTGATCACCCCTACCTACCCACCCCCCCGCCAGCCTGATCGCCCCCAACTGCCCTCCCCTGCTGGCCTGATTGCTCCTAACCAACTCTGCCTCGGGCCCGCCACCATGGCTTTGTCTGGAAGGATGTCCGGAAGGTCTCCCGGTCTAATTAGCATATTACCCTTTTATTAGTATAGATAGCCAAGATCTGAAGCGTCCCAGGTGCCCATCAGTAGATGAGTGGATAAAAAGGTGTGATACATTTACACAATGGAATACTACTTGACCATAAAAAATAAGGGAATCTTACCTTTAGTGACTGCTGGGGCTGACCAGCTGACCCTGAGCAATGGATGAACAGATTACTCCAACACAGGTTTCTGTGAAAGAGAGGGCTAAGGGACTCTTTTACTTCAGTAGTAAAAGCAGTCCTATTCGCCTGCCTCGTTGGCTTTTTATTGTAACAACAGCTTGAACTCAAATTAACGTCTAGATACAATCAGCAGGGCAAGAGTCCTTGAGAAAGTATATCCTTCTTACAAGGTCAGGTCTTTAAAGACTAGTAAACATAGAGATTCTAGCAAAACACCCTGGGGGGGTGGACTTGTTTGGAAAAGTCAAGGTAGTGGCTGCCGCCTTCGGCAAGGTCCCCTCAGAGGCCCCCAACCTTTCAGAGAATCCTCCAGACATTCCAACCAAGTCCCGTGCTTCCCCACATGTGACAGCACGAATGGACCTGGAGACTATTCTGCTAAGTGAAATAAGCCAGTCAGACAAATACCATATGATTTAATTTATATGATGAATCTAATTAGCAAAATAAACTAACAAACAAAATAAAAACAGACTCAGATACAAAGGACAGACTGACTGACAGCTGTCAGAGAGGAGGGGTATTGGGCACTGGGTGACTAAAAAGGTGAAGGGATTAAGAAGAAGAAGAAAAAAAGACACAGACCTACAGTATGGTGATTGCCAGAGGGAAAGGGAAGTAGGGGAAATGAAAGAAGGCAAAGGAGGAATAAATTATGGCAGAAAGAGACTTGACTTTGGATGGTGAGTGCACAGTGCAGTATACAGATGATGTGTTATAGAGTTGTGCACTTGAAACCTTATGGTTTTATTCACCAATGTCACCCCAATACATTTAATAAAAAATAAAATAAAAATGAAAGATGTTACAGTTCAGAAAGAAAAATGAAACTGCAAAGGCTATAGGTGCAAATACCTGAAGTGATGATGTTTGGTAAATAAATTCACTTACATTTCTTCTCCAAGGAATTATCAATGGAGTAGGGAATGCAGAGAATAGGCAGTTTTCAAAGCAATGGTTATAAATAGATAAGAAAATTAAAACAACATAACCCTTATTCAATCAATAGGGAGATTATATAGCATTGCATAGAGTGTGGTTTCTCTTCCATATTAAGATACATTCTGGTCTTTGTCCTGGGAGAAAAGACTAGCTGGATATACATAAGAATCATGGAGGATTTTTCAGAAGTTAGTACACACAGCTTTCTTCAGCATTATATAAAGTTGATTTCCCACAAAGTTTTAAGAAAGGAGGAAGGAAAAGATGAGACAGGAAATACAAGTCCCTAATGACTTCTCTTTTGACCCACAAATACAAGGAGAGGATGAGAAAATACAAGTGCTGCTCAAAGTCAGATCATCATAGCTCAACCTTCTGCTGGAATTAGAAGCTCCTTACTTAATGGAAAAAAGGAGAGCTCAGAGATGAGGGTTTATATTTAGTTTTCTGAAAGCCTCAGAGCCTAGGAAGATAGAGTTTGTTTATCTGCTTTTTCTTTTTTTCTATCTTTTCTTTCTAATTTTTTGTAAATATAATTCAGACTCATAAACTTTCAAAATAATCATGTTTTTTCCTTTCCTCTTCTTTTTTTCTAGACATGGGAAAAATAGCCCACTGATAAATAGTTGATACCGTTTTTCCTTTCTTTAAAAGTTTTAGGAAAGAGGTTTTCCTTGTGATATGAAATTTACTTTCTTTGTCAGATAAGTCAAATTAAAACTGTGTATTCACTATGTGTGTTACCATTCTCTTAAAAATTAGAAATTCAAGAGATCAAAACCACCACCTATTTTCTCCACTAGACACAGAGGTCAAGATCCAATGGTGTGTCACAATCTGTTGTGAGCTCTGTTGCAAGCAACCTGTTACTATTCATAGTTCAAAGTTTGCAAATGATTTACTTTTGTTTATAGGTTACAGAGAAGTCAAGGTTATCCTGAAATGTCAGTCTTATTTAGGGGCATTCTGATCTTCTCTGAGTGGGAATTACCATGTTTCTCTTTTATTAGATAGGATATGCATTACCTAAGAATACAGACAATAGGTGGTGAAGGCCTGGGGTGGGGCAGGAACCAGGTGAAGGGGACCTATGGGGACGTCTGTAATACTCTCAACAATAAATATTTTTTAAGTAAATAAGAAGAATATAAAAATTTTTAAAAAGATACTTTAGGCCCTAGCTGCTTTGGCTCGGTGGACAGAGCATTGGCCTGCAGACTGAAGGGTCCCAGGTTTGATTCAGTCAAGGGCACATGACCGGGTTGCGGGCTCCATTCCCAAGTAGGGGGCATGCAGGAGGCAGACAATCAATGATTCTCTCTCATCATTGATGTTTCTAGCTCTCTCTCTCTCTCCCTCTCCCTTCCTCTCTGAAATCAATTAAATATATATTCTTTTTAAAAGATACCTAAGGATTTCTGGCAACTCGTGAGCCAGCAATTGAATACAAATGTGACTCTTACGGAAGCAATTTTGTAATTCTACTCAGAAACAGGTATATGCCCATCCTGCAACATTCCCAATGGGCAAGGCTTTCATAAAATACTGGTAAAACACCAAAAGCTAATCAAAGTCTAGATAAGATTTAGGGGTACTTCTTAGAAGCCAAACACCCTAGAACAGTGATGGCAAACCTTTTGAGCTCGGCGTGTCAGCATTTTAAAACCCTAACTTAACTCTGGTGCCGTGTCACATATAGAAATTTTTTGATATTTGCAACCATAGTAAAACAAAGACTTATATTTTTGATATTTATTTTATATATTTAAATGCCATTTAACAAAGAAAAATCAACCAAAAAAATGAGTTCGCGTGTCACCTCTGACACGCATGTCATAGGTTCACCATCACTGCCCTAGAAGTATTCATTTCACTTTTTATATTTAAATTACTATGAACTCCTCTACTCCCATCTGTTATCACTAAAGATATAGAAATGCCCAATTGAATAACATGTTACAAAATAATACACCTTAATACAGTAAATGACTCTACCAGAGGGGAAATGAGTGCACCTCTGGCTTTTGTTAGCTCACGTGAGTTCCTGCAGGGCTTGTTTTGATCTCTGCAGATCTGGCAGGTAGTGAGAAAGCAATCCTTCTGCCAGTTGCTCCACAGCTTTGTCTTCCACAGTCAAGTCCTCTATTAACCCTTCATCTGGAGAAGTGTCACTTAAACCTGTCCCCAAGCAAAAATCAAATTTAGGAAGCTTTTAGGTTGACACAGAAATGAGAGAGTAGAAGGTAGGCAGGGAAGGAGGCTGGCGGTGGGGTTCAGCACACATATATGAGGTAGTACAGGTATCCTTTTCTCTTATTTTAACTTTTACCCTCTGAGTGTCCTCTAAAAAAAGGATTATGAACACTCAAAACATGTTTTTAAGCTACTAGTATAATGTAAAGTCTAGATTAAAAGAATATTAATATATGCAAAATTCTGTATGTTTATGTATTTTTCATAACAGGGGACTTATAGTTTTCAATGGATTGTGAAAGGAATCTGAGGCCTAAAAGTGGGAAACAATCACTGAATGAAAGCAAGAAATTCTTCTTTTCTAAAGCAGGCAGAAATTATATATTTTTTTAAACTCAATTCCTAAAAAATATTTTTTCATTTTTATGGAAGTGAAAATACGGTTCAACATTTATTTTGTATATAGTTGAGATATTATTTACATGCAAAAGGGGGGCTGTTTTGTCATTTGTTAAGAGGAGAGAAATTTTCTAAGAATTTCTCCTCTCTTGAGATCAACATCTTAATTTACTGTAGAAAATAATGTATAATGTCTTGTGTGTAAATCTAGACGTGATACCTCATACTTTTCCTTTGAACAAAAGGAGTGCAAGCATTGTACCAGGCATTCGAAAATGTCTAAAATGAATACCCATCAATCACTACTACTACCAGGAAAAGTACAAGACAATTTCTAAAGTGTTTGATGATTGGTTCGTAAGATTTTAGAATCACTGATTTAGAAGGAGAAAAAAATGAGATGATCACATTATTAAAATTGTACTCTACAAGCATTTTTAAACTAATATTAAACTCTAAAACATCTCTCTTTAATCATAACCTGGTAATAATCAGAAACTTCAAATTAGATCATTATATAGAATACATTTATTACAATACATTGCTTACAACCAATTTCCAAGAATAATTTTTATCGCAGATTTAAATTTGGGCAAGATTGAGGAATACAACATGCTGTCATATTCAAAATAAGCTTTTAGAGATCAAAATAAAATAGTATGGTTTTTATTCTGATCCTGAAAAATACATGAACAAAGTTTGGAATTCTCAAAGTTGAAAAGCAATATTCAAACAGGTAAGATCTAATTAAAAACTGAAGTACTCCACAAATGAAATAAAAATATAACGGGGAGCCCTGGCCAGTGTTGTTCAATAGTTAGAGTGTCAGTCCATGCAGTCCGCGCACCAAAGGATCGCAGGTTCGATTCCTGGTCAAGGGCACGCATCTGGTTGCAGGCTTGATCTCCACCCTAGTGGGGGGTGCAGGAAGCAACCAATCGATGTGTCTCTCTCACATCGATGTCTGTCTGTCTCTCTCGCTCTCTCTCTTCCCCTCCCTCCCTTCCACTCTCTAAAAATCAATGGCAAAAATACCCTCGGGTGAGGATTTACATATATATATATGATGGGGAAAGTGGAGCACTTAAGGATATTGTCACTGATGTACCATCAAATGGGAAGTGAATAAGTATATATAAGTATATCTAAGAATCAATGCCATTGCTTAAGGCTTGATTTCAATTATAGTGCAAACAAGAGCAACTCTCTTTAAGAAAATATAGCCCTGGCCAGGTAGCTCAGTTGGTTACAGTGTCATCCTGATATGCCAACATTGTGGGTTTGATCCCTATTAAAGGCACATATAAGAATCCACCAATGAACGCATAAATAAGTGAAACAATAAATCAATGTTTCACCCTTTTCTTCCTGTCTCTAAAAATCAATCAATAGGTAAAAGAAAATATAGAAAACGTAAGTATTATAGATAAACAAAAACACCCAAATAAGGACATTTCAACTTTAAGGAATAATAACTAACACACCTGCCTTACAATATACAGGGTGGGACAAAAGCAAGTTTATAGCTGTCAGTAAATGAAACACAGTTTATTCTTGTATTATTATTTATTAATTATTGTATTATTTTCCATCCAAACAATTGTAAACCTACTTTTGCCCCACCTGTCTATAGTATACATTTTAATTCATAGAGCCCCTTCCTACCCTGCCCTAATCTTCTAGTTAATTATTGGAAATGTCCAAGTTTTCATGTTTTCGCATACATTTAGTTACTAAGTTCGAGGTATTTTATTGTGGGAAATTAAAGAAAAAGAAAGGGTTCTTATTCTATTCACATAAGAAACATTTGCTGCATGTCTATATCATATACTAGTTTCTGAATATAACAATAAATTAGGAAAGTCTCCTTCTGTGAAAGGGTTCAAAACAGGGAACCAAAGAATGTGAGAAGTGCCATTAGAGAAACAGAAACTCAGAGGGGAAGTCAGACGACAGAAAGACCAGTTTCACCAGAGAAGTCTGGGAACAATTCCTAAAGGGGGTGTGGGCATTTGTGCTGAAGCTTGAAGAATGGATGAAATTTTCATTTCATTTCCTTTTTTAAAAATGTTACTC
Source organism: Myotis brandtii (assembly GCF_000412655.1). Lineage (NCBI taxonomy): Eukaryota > Metazoa > Chordata > Mammalia > Chiroptera > Vespertilionidae > Myotis > Myotis brandtii. The sequence goes on from NW_005369870.1 coordinate 2,466,858, forward strand.
TTATAAAAATTTAAAACACAAAGATGAAAAGTAAAAAATACTCTTTCTCATGCCTTTAGAATCATTCTGGAGTTCTTACACAGCCTTCAAGAAACTGTCTTTGCATACCCATGCAGAAATCCTGTTTTTATCACAAATGAAATATTTGTTGTATTTTTTGCAACTATTCTCTTAAATATATATGTTACATATCTTTCTAAATTAACATATACAGGTCTACTACATTCTTTTTATGTTAATAGAATTCTAACATAGTTTAACCAACACCCTATTGTTTTGGACTGAATGTGTGTGTCCCTGCCAAAAGTTCATGTTGAAGCCCTAACCTCCATGCAATGGTATTTGGTGATGGGGCCTTTCAGAAGTTTAAGTGAGGTCATGAAGGTGGGGCCCCCATGATGAGATTCTTGTCCTTAAAAGAGAACCAGAATTCTCTCCATCGACCATGTGAAGACCAGAAGATGGTCCTCATCAGGAACCTAATCTGCCAGCACCTAGATCTTGGACTTCCCAACCTCCATATCTGTGAAGAATAAATGTGTTATTTAAGCCACCCAGCCTATGGTACTTTGTTATGGCAGCCCGAGTAAACTAAGACACCTCTGGATGAGTACTTAGGTTATTTTCACTTTTTGCTATTTCAAACAATGTTGCAGTAAGCTTTCTCCCTTGTCTTTCCATATCCTTGTCACTGTTTTTGTAGGGTAAATTCTTAGAAATAGACTGTTGGGACAAAAGGTTTATGAATTTTTTAATAGGCATTGCAAAATTGCCTCCTAAGAGATGGTAACAATTTACACTCCTGCCAACTATCTGAGAGCTATTATTTCCAAATGGGTAAGAAAGTATGAAGACAGGATTGAAAGGAATACAATATGGGAAAAGAAAGCAGCATGAGGAAAAGTAGGAATACAGAATTGCTCTGAATAGAGAAGGTAGTTGGAGCATGGGACATAATAGTAGTAAGCTATATGAAACACATGGCCAGTCTAGGAGGACCCTTGAGTGCCAGGCTAATGGGTTTGGCTCTTTATTTTAATAAGTAGGAGCCACTTAAGGCTTCCAAGCAAGGAAATGTCATGATTGGAGCTTTATCTTGGAGCACTGATGTGAAAGCAGTGGGAGAGAAGGGGTGGAAGAGTAAAAGACTGGGAGCAGAGCCCTTCCGGTGTAGAGGGAGATTAGCATTACAACCTGTAGGGGTGAAAATACAAAGAGGAATTGGAAAGTGTATAGTAGAACCCCCTAGATCAGAGGTTCTCAACCTGTGGGTCGCGACCCCTTTGGGGGTCGAACGACCCTTTCACAGGGGTCGCCTAAGACCATCGGAAAACACATATATAATTACATATTGATTTTGTGATTAATCACTATGCTTTAATTATGTTCAACTTGTAACAATGAAAATACATCCTGCATATCAGATATTTCCATTACGATTCATAACAGTAGCAAAATTACAGTTATGAAGTAGCAACGAAAATAATTTTATGGTTGGGGGTCACCACAACAGGAGGAACTGTATTAAAGGGTCGCGGCATTGGGAAGGTTGAGAACCACTGCCCTAGATTAAACAGAAGTTGGAGGCAAGTGAGAGGAAAGAGTCCAGGGTAACATCGGAGCTTCAAGTGAGAGTGGCTTGGCACCATTAACAGGATCAGAGATCTCCTTTTATTTACGGACATGCTGTGAGATTAGTGCAAAGAACCCTGTCAAAGTATCCATCAAGCAGATGAAAAGGCGAGCTGAGAGGGACCCAAACTGCACATATAGACAAGGAAGTCATATTTATAGAAGCAACTTGTGAAGGCGGGGAGAGAGGGAGATCACTGAGGAAAAGCATGATGGAGAAAGGACTGAGCCCTATTTTGGGGTAACCCCTATATTTCTGGAACAAGAGATAAAGGAGAAGGTACATCCCAAATCCTGCAGCCTTTCTCCTCTACGGCCCCTTATCTGAGCCACAGAACATGACGCTGCTTTGAGTGACCACTTTCTCAATCCTCCCAAGGACGGCACAGAAATAGTACCATTCTGGATGCACAGCAAGTCAACTCATTCCATTCAATGGATGCCTTAGGACAGTGGGGCTTAAATCGCTCTTGGAACCCCTGGAGGAATAGGGGTGCAGCAATGTCAACAAGCAAGGCAGAGTTCTGGGTAACTCAGGTTTCTACATTACAAAGTGATCATCTTGACAAGTTCATTCTCAGCCACTAGCGTGTAACAAAGAGCTAACAATGAGCTGGAGTCACGGAAACGCAGAATGACTTCACCATCCACTGCTTCCAACTCCACCCCAAAAACCCGCTTCCCCCTGCGGATCTCCTTTCCCCCCACGCCGCAGGGCGCGGGCCAGCGCAG
>NW_005369870.1:2469781-2483356 GCF_000412655.1 Myotis brandtii
GGGCTCTGTAGAACTGGGCGGCAGTCGGGCTTACTTCGCTGAGACCCTGCACAGCTCTTCAGTTTTGTGTCGGTTAAGGTAACACCTTAAGTACAAGGACTGCGTGCCTTTCCTGCGATTTGGACCGTAGCTTCAGCCTTGCTCATTGGGGCATTGGCCAGGATTCCCGGCTCCCGCTGCGGATTGTAGGTGAATGATTTAAGGCAGCGGTTCTCAACCTGTGGGTCGCGACCCCTTTGGCGGTGGAACGACCCTTTCACAGGGGTCGCCTAAGACCATCCTGCATATCAGATATTTACATTACGATTCATAACAGTAGCAACATCACAGTTATGAAGTAGCAACGAAAATAATTTTATGGTTGGGTCACAACATGAGGAACTGTATTTAAAGGGCCAGAAGGTTGAGAACCACTGATTTAAGGCCTGGGTTGCAGCATCTACTGAACAAATTAAGTCATATGACTAAAAACTGCACTCACTGAGATGGAGAAAGAGAGCGAAGGGGGCATGCAGGGGGAAGCCAATCAATGATTCACTCTCATCATTGATGTTTCTATCTCTCTCCCTCTCCCTTCCTCTCATATATGTAATGTCAAACCTCAGAAACTTGCACCTGCAACCCCACTGCCCTTATCAGCGCATTCACACCCCTTCTTTTGGCCTCCCTCTGAAGGGTAGCTATTCCTTACCTGTAATAAGCAGAATAATGACCTCACCCCAAGATGTCCCCATTCTTAATCCCCAGAACCTGTTACTATGTTAAATTTCACCAAAACGGGTAATTAAGGTTGCTAGTCACTTGATCATACATAAAGTAGATTATTCTGGATTATTGAGTGGCCCAATATAATCAATCACAAGGGTCTTCAACACTGGAAATGGGAGGCAGAAGAGAGCTACGACTTTGAAAGATAGAGAGTTGCAACATTGGTGGCTTTGAAGAGATGAAGGGGGCCACCTGCCAGGATTGTGGAGATCTCTAGGAGCTGGAAAATACAAGGAAATGGGTTTACCCCTAGAACCTCTAGAACCCTGCTGACACTTTAATTTTATCCCAATGTAACCTGTATTGAACTTCTGACATACAGAACTATCTATATAATAAAAGCCTAAGCGACCTTTACGGCAGAATGACCAGAATGACTGGTCGCTCTGATGCACACTGACCACCAGGAGGCAGATGCTCAACGCAGGAGCTGCCCCGTGGTGGTCAATGTGCTCCCACAGGGGGAGCACTGCTCAACCAGAAGTTGGGCTCACAGCTGGTGAGTGCCTCTCCTGCCTCCGCAGCAGTGCTAAGGAGCAGTGAGCTGAGCAGTAAGGAACATCTAACAGGCAGGCAGTAAGGAGCAATGGGTACTGGACTGCGAGAGGGATGTCCACCTGCCAGCTTAGGCCCGATCCCTGGGGGTCTCGGACTGTAAGAGGGCACAGACTGGGCTGAGGGATTCTCCCCCCCCCCAAATGCATGAATATCATGCACCAAGCTTCTAGGCCTATGTAATAAAAGTGTAATATGCAAATCGATCAAACGGCAGGATGACCATTCGGCAGGGGGCAGGGCCAGTGAGCAGGCAGCACCAGGCCAGCCAAGGCTCGTGCCAGCAGGCAGAGGGAGGGGATGGCAATGGGGGCAGAGGGGTGATGGGGGAAGAAAGGGGGGGACCACCCAGAGGGAGACCGCCGGTGATGGCGGCGGGGGACAGGGCTAGCCGCTCACCAGCTGGCACCATCCTCTGATCGGCCTCCCCATGGAGAGCGGGCCTAAGCCATCAGTCAGACATTCCCTGAGGGCTCCAGGACTGCGAGAGGGCACCGGCCGAGCTGAGGGACCCCTCCAGTGCACAAATTTTCGTGCACCGAGCCTCTAGTAAGATAATAAATTTGTATTGCTTTAAGTTTGTGGTAATTTTTATCATGACAATAGGAAAGTAATGCACTACCCCCTTCAACCATCCTTTTTTCCCTTCAAGCATGGAATGTCTGCAATGCTCTTGCTCATGCTTATGCCTAGGACAGTGACGGTGAACCTTTTGAGCTCGGTGTGTCAGCATTTTGAAAAACCCTAACTTAACTCTGGTGCCGTGTCACATATAGAAATTTTTTGATATTTGCAACCATAGTAAAACAAAGATTTATATTTTTGATATTTATTTTATATATTTAAATGCCATTTAACAAAGAAAAATCAACCAAAAAAATGAGTTCGCGTGTCACCTCTGACATGCGTGTCATAGGTTCGCCATCACTGGCCTAGGATGTTCTATCCAATGACCTACTCATCTTTCAAGCCTCAGCCTAAATAATACCTTGAATTTAAAATCATTCACAATTCTACCTCCCGTTCAACTTTCAGAAGTTACAGTAATAACCTTTTCTCAATACAAAGCACCCTCCTGCTATTTAGCACTTAATCCATTCTTGTATTAGTCAGTTATTTCCCTTGACTTTATTATATTGGAAACTCCAAACAGAAACTGTTATTTACAGAAAACCCATAATAGGTTCCCAATAAATATTTTCAATTGAGATTTCCTGTTGCTCCAAACATTTGTTGGTGTCAATATTCTGGATTTTGGCCTTCCAATAGGGATGTAGTGGTAACTCATTGTTTCTTTAATCTATATTTCCTAGTGACATATAGAATATCTTTTTATATGCTTATTTGTCATCCATACATCTTCTTTGGTGAGGTGTCTGTTCAGATCCTTTGTCCACTTTTTAATCAAGCTGTTTGTTTTCTTCTTGACCTTTAAAGAGATTTTTGCATAATTTGGGTAACAGCCCTTTATCAGGTATGTCTTTTGCAAATATTTTCTTCAAGTCTGTGGCTTGTCTTCTCATTCTCTTGACAGAATTTTTAAAATGAAAACTTGAAGGGAACCTAAAATGGTGTGTGTTAATGGAAAGAGGGAAGGTTCTCTAATCTCCCACAAAGTTTTGACATTTATATGTATGGGCATCTTTCTGAAGGTTGCAGCAGTGGAAATAGCCAAGTATTTGATGTCAAAAGACATGTTTCAATAATAACTAAGACATTTACTAGTTAGGAATTTTTTGGTTACAAGTAAAGAAGTCCAAACCTACTTAAACAAAACAAGGAATTTACTGACTCACTGAACTTGAAAATTCAAGAGTTGATCTGGCCGACTTCAGGCATAGCTATATCTGTTTCCTCAAATAAAATCAGAATGTCTTGCCCTGGCCAGCGATGCTCAGTGGTTAGAGCGTCAGCCCACCACTTTCTCCACCTCTCTCCCTCTCTCCCTTCTCTCCTCTCCTCTCCTCTCCTCTCCTCTCCTCTCCTCTCCTCTCCTCTCTTCTCTTCTCTTCTCTTCTCTCTCTCTCTCTCTCTCTCTCTCTCGTGCTCCCCGCCACTAGGAATTCCCCTTTATTAGCTTTACTGTAGCAGTTCTCTCTGGAAAATAGCTCCAAGGTTTCATGTTCCTTACATCTCTCAAGTGAAGCCAACTCACTCCTAGAATTAATTTATCTCTCTCTTTAAAAATAAAAACTCACTCTTGCATCTTGGCCACCAACATGCATCCAGACTGAGGAAGACTCGGAAACTTCGGGCCACGTGAGCCACGGCCACGGTCCCATCGACAAGCACAGGAAGCACCCGGAAGGCCAAGGTAATGCTGGTGGCCTGCATCATCACAGAATCAACTTCGACAAATATCACCCAGGTTACTTTGGGAAGGTTGGGATGACACATTACCACTTAAAGAGTAACCAGAGCTTTTGCCCAACTGTCAACCTTGATAAACTGCGGACCTTGGTCAGTGAGCAGACACAGGTAAATGCTGCCAAAACAAGACTGGAGCTGCTCCTATCGTTGATGTGGTGCAATCAGGCTACTACAAAGTTCTGGGGAAGGGAAAGCTCCCAAAGCAGCCTCACACTGAGAAGGCCAAGTTCTTCAGCAGAAGAGCTGAGGAGAGGATTAAGGGTGTTGGCAGGGCCTGTGTCCTGGTAGCTTGAAGCCACATGGAGGGAAGTTCATAAAATGTCCACAAGTGAAAAATCAATCAATAAAAATAACTCAAAATATTTGGATCACATAGCCACCGGTATACCAGTCTCTGCATCCAGGGGATGTAGAGAGTTCTCATGAGCCAGTGTGGGTCACATGTTAACACAGGGAGGCAGACTCTCTTGACCGACAGTCCTGCTAGGAGTTATATAAAACCACAGGGCAGTTTCTTAAAGGAAAATCAGAGTCCTGTTACCAAAAGGAGGAAGGAAATTGTCCCAACCAAAGCAACAGATGTCAACTGTGTCAGTTACGAGATTTTAGTCAAGCCACTTACTCTCTCTGAGCCACTGTTTTTTCCATCGGTACATGAGGCATAAAACCAGACCCATCATTTGACATAGTTCGTGTGAGAATCAAACACTCGATAGAACATTTGAAGATTTGTAAGCTGTGAGGAACCATTGCAAACAATAACAGTCCCCAAGTCCTTACTATGTACCAGAAGAAACATTATTTCTGTTATTAGTGCCTTGATTTCATGTATTCACCAACCTCACTGATGTTTGAAGGGGTTCAGAACAGGCACTTTGGTATGTGAATTATTTTTGAGCTGAAAGCAACTGAGGTGAGGGTTCATGAGAAACTTTTACCTCTCCTTAAAGAATTTAAATTAGAGGTGTTGCCCACAATAAGAGTTATCACCAGAAATAGCTTTTAATGACTACTCTATAGGGCAGAGCAAACTTCTCATTACCAATCATTAGCTCTTCCTGTCATCCTGAAAATGACTCTTCCTCCCTTCTGAAGACTCCCAGGTGCCTTATTGCACCCTTAGCTTGAAAATGCCTCATTTCCCTTTCGGTCCCTGAACCTCTCATGTATATGGCATCCCCATATGTATACATGTCATTAAAGTTGGTTATTTTTTTTTCCTGTTAATCTGTCTCGTGCCAATTATTACAACAGCCAACAGAATCTTAAAAGGTAGAGGAAAGTGTATTCCTATCCTACAGTTGTTTTTTGTTTTTTATTATTTTTAGAGAGAGAGGAAGAAGAGAGAGAAACATCATTGTGAGAGAGAAACATTGATCGGTTGCCTCTCATATGCACCCAGACGAGGGATCAAACCTGCAACCTGGGCATGTACCTTGGCTGGGAATTGAACCGGTGACCTTTCAGTGCACAGGACAAAACCAACTGAGTCACACCAGCCAGGGCTACAGTTTCTTAACTAGGCTTTAGGCTTCTCAAATAACCTTTCAACCATAATTTATTTCTTAAATAGAGTTCCATGGTGGGATAAGAGAGACTAAAAGGTTTAAATAAATATCAGAGTTTGGAAATTACATGTTTTATTACAAACTCACTTCTTTTGTCCAAATCAATGTCTTAAAATAACTTTTTCTTAGGAGTAAAGCTCCAATGGCTGAGGTACCAGACTTGCAGAGTTAGAAAATCAAGTCCTGAAGTGCAGAGAACATCACCAACACCAAGGTTTTATTGACCATCAGTACCACTTTCTTTTTAAAAAAAATATTTTATTGATTTCTTACAGAGAGGGAGAGGGACAGAGTTAGAAACATCGATGAGCTGCCTCCTGCACACCCCCTCCTAGGGATGTGCCCGAAACCAAGGTACATGCCCCTGACCGGAATCGAACCTGGGACCCTTCAGTCCGCAGGCCGACGCTCCATCCACTGAGCCAAACCAGTTAGGGCAGTACCACTTTCAATGTTTTGCTTTTATTGGGGGACAGGGGTGGAGAATGAGGTGTCTTACTTTCTTCTTCTTTTAGTATTATAATGTCTGACTTATGATGTTATTCGTGAGTAAACAAATGTTCATAATATTGAGTGGTAATCATTGGAAATATCAGTGCTTCAGGACTATTGTTAAAAGTAGTGGCAAAAACTTTATTGATTCAAAGAACTTTACATCTTTACATACTTTTTATTGAATTTAATGGGATTACATTGATTAATAGTTTTCATCTGTGTGTTGTATTCTATGTTCACCTCCCATAGTCTAGACTCCTTCCGCCACCATTTATTCCCCCTTTGCCCTCTTCTATCTGCTCACTTCCCCTTCCCTCTAGTAATCACTATGCTGTTGTCTGTGTCTATGAGTTTCTTTGTTTTGGTTTAGTTTTCGTTTTTTGCTTAAAACCTTCATCTATTTCACCCAGCTTCCCACCCCACCACCCTGACAGCTGTCAGTCTGTTCTCTGTATATATGAGTCTGCTTCTATTTTGATGGTTAGTTTAAATATAAATGAAATAATACCATATTTGTCTTTTTTTGACTGGTTTATTTCACTTAACATAATACCCTCTAGGTCCATCCTCTCATAGAAGGTAAGATTTCCTTATTTTTCATGGTTGAATGGTATTCCATTGTGTAAATGTACCAAACTTTTGATCCACTCATCTACTGATGGGCACTTGGTCTGCTTCCAAATCTTGACCATTGTAAATAATGCTGCAATGAACATAGGGGTGTATATATTCTTTCAAATCAGTGTTTCTGGTTTCTTTGGATATATTCCCATAAGTGTAATCTCTGCATCATAAGACAGTTCCATTTTTAATTTGTAGAGGAAACTCCATACTGCTTCCCACAGTGGCTGCACCAATCTGAATTCCCGTCAACAGTGCACGAGGGTTCCCTTTTCTCCACATCCTTGTCAACACTTGATGTTTGTTAATATATTGATGGTAGCCATTCTGACAGGTATGAGGTGATAATCTCATTGTGGTTTTAATTTGCATGTCTCCAATGATTAGTGACATTGAGCATCTTTTCATATGTCCACTGGCCATCCGTGTGTTCTTTTTGGAGAAGTATCTATTCAGGTCCTCAACCCATTTTTAAATTCAATTATTGTGTTTTTTGGTGTCAAGTTGCTTGAAGGATTTTACATTTTAAAATTCTTCTTTTCATATGTTTATGGTGGTTCAAAAGACAATTTTTTTAAAAGCCCTAAACCATAACTTCAGGGTTTTTACAAATTAATTTGTTCATATTACTGTGTAGATATCAAAAAGGGCACCAACCATTATTGCTTTATTCACTTTCTATGTGATGCAGAAAGTGGGATTTATTTAACTAAAAGGCCCGGTACATGAAATTCGTGCACTTGTGGGGGAGTGTCCCTCCGCCCAACCTGCACCCTCTCGCAGTCCAGAAGCCCTCAGGGGATGTCTGACTAATGGCTTAGGCCCGCTCCCTGAAACATCCTTAGTGCTGCTGTGGAGATGGGAGAGGCTCCAGTGGATCAAGTCATTTTAAAATTATTACCCTAGTCTTTGGCCTTCCTATAAATTTCTTTTCAACATCTTTTCAATTATTTAATCAAAGTGCTCTGTCTTTAAAATTAATAATTAACTTACCTTCTTCTTAAAGTATTTTTTCTAAACTGTTCATTTAATTTACTAGATGAATTAACATATTTAAAAGAATTAATTTTTATTAATAGCTGTTAAAAACAAGACAACAATCTCAGGAATATGACACAGCCATTAAAAAAAGAAGAAAATCTTGCCATCTGCAACAACATGGATATGCTGAGTAAATTAAGTCAGACAAAAAAAACAAATGCCATATGATTTCCCTTATATATGGAGTCTAAAAATAATAATTAAAAAAGTCATAAAGAACATTTTGACAGTTGCCAGATGAGAGGGGGGTAAGTGAATGGGTGAAAAATGGGAAGGAATAAGGGGAATGGGTTAAGGAGTATAAATTGGTAGTTACAAAACAGTCACAGGGATATAAAGTACAGCACAAAGAATATATCAATAATATTGTAATAACAATGTGTGGTGTCAGATGAGTACTAGATTGGGGTGATCACTTTTTAAGTTATATAAAGGTTTAGTACTATGTTATACACCTGAAACTAATATAATATTGTATGTCAACTGTAAAATACATATATATAAAAGCCTAAGCAACCAGCTGACTGTTCGACCGGCCCACTGGTAGCTATGATGTGCACTGACCACCAGGGGGCAGATGCTCAACACAAGAGCAGAAACCACAGTCATGGAAACATGGAACAAACTGATGAATCTCAGAGGGAAGAAGGGAGAGGGGAGGGCGGGAAGAGATTAACCAAAGATCTTATATGCATACTAGAGGTCAGGTGCACGGACTCGTTCACCAGTGGAGTACCTCGGCCTGGCCTGTGCCCTCTCACAATCAGGGACCCTTCAGGGGATGTCAGAGAGCCAGTTTTGGCCCAATCCCCTCAGGCCAGGCCGAGGGACCCCACCAGTGCACGAATCCATGCACTGGGCCTCTAGTTGAAAAATAAAAAATTACTCAAAATTAAAAAAAAAAAAAAAAACAGGCCCAAAATGGAGTCAGTTGTGTTAAATTCCATGTCACCAAACAGAGACTGAATTACAGTTCAGCTCTCCCAGAAGTGGAATTTTAAATCAGTCAACCAGGAATCACTTGATCAGCACAAGTTATGTAATCTGCCTGACAGACTTCTCCCATCCCCTAAGGAAAGTAACTTTGCAATAATTAACTCACTTCTTTGCCAGTATAAATTCCTTTTTCCTGCTTTCTTCTGCCTATAAAAGTCTTCCACTTTGTACAGCTCCTCAGAGTTCCTTTCTATCTGCCAGATTAGATGCTGCCCAATTCGAACTGATTTTTGCTCAGATAAACTCTTAAAAATCTTATGCCGCTGGGGGAAAGCAAAGTGTGCCAAACCCAAAATGTGGCTTTTGGGGGATGTTAATTATTTTAAGCTGGTTATTGGTACAAACATAAAAGCACAGGAAACACCTTTGCCCTTCCCCTTAAAAGACCTAAAAGAATTGGTAGAGAGCCTGCACCAGGAAGAGAGCTATCATCACAGATAACCACAGTTTAATATGAACTCAGTGTGATAGACAGGGAGGAAGCTAGCAAGGCCCATTTGATCAAAGTCCTCTCTGTGGCCCTTTGTTGAAGATACTCCAGGAAACATTTATTTATCAAACATTTGCTTTTTCATCTCCATGTGAATTGCCTTCCAAACCACACCACTTCCCTTTCTCCTTAGTTCAAGGTGGCATATAAGCCTCAACTGCCAGATCTGTCCTGGGATCTCATATTCTTATGAAATCCTCATATGTACATACTTAATAAAGCTGTTTATTTTCTCCTGTTAAATGTCTCCTGTCAATCTTATTGTTAGACTAGCCAGAAGAATTTAGAAGGGTAGAAGGAAAATTATTTTTCCTGCCCCATACCTCAGTTGATCTTTTGACGCAGCTAAAGATTTCAGAAGGCATTTTTCCTTTTAAGGTTTTGGAAAAGTCTCTATTATGTCTTCCTGGGGGAGGGGGAATAGACACTAGTGTAATTTACTTGAAGAGATAAATATAATCTGTCTATATTTCATCATAAACCTAGTGGAACTAATTCTTTACCATCAGTGACTACTGCAGGATTTTGCCAGTCCTGGTTGCCCTCAGACCATTCTTTGACTTTCCCTGATAAACTCTCTCACAGGGACTGTGTTCCGTGGTCCCTGTGTCAGCAGGCTTCCAGCTGGGTTTGACCACTGGTGAGACTGGAGGCTAGAAGAGTGGAAGGGGGATAGTAAAGAAGAAGGAAGCCTTCCATTTTACTCAATAAATGGGTTGGAATCCTAAATGTGCTGCCTCCAGAACCAAAGAAATCTATGAGGTGTTGTGTGCCTTCTTGGTGGAAGGAATAACTGCAATAATTTGTCCCTTGCTTTAGAGGGAATGTCCCAGTATACCCAGACTACTGGACTTCTAAAACTTTGAAAAGCCTCTATTATGTATTCCGGGGGGGGGGGGGGGGGGGAGGGGCGGAAATTTAATTTATTTGAAGAGAGAATGAGCAGTGGTATCTCCCATCCTCTGGAGCATAGGTATCTTTCCAAAATCACCAACATGCTTGTTACTCCTTGCCCATCAAGTCTAAAGAAGCCATAAATATAATGAACCAACATTATACTCTGCATCTCCAGGTGGTCCAGATCCCTTTAAACTATATTATGCCAGAGGATGGAAAGTTAACATAGCCCTAGAACAACATAAAGGTATTCTGGTGTGTCCATCCCACGGAACGCAAACTGCTTTGTATTCTCTGTTCTTATCAGGATGAAAAAGAATGCATTCATCATGCCAACAGACTGTTCCAGAGACCATGATAATCTCTGGCAAGGATACATCTGACACAGCAGACTTCACCTATTGATCTCTGAATCTGAAAACTGACTCCAATACAGAAACTGGCATCACAGCCTCTTCTTTGGAGAGCTGCCCTCAGCCTCCTGACCATCCATTCTTGATTTTTTATTTTATAGATTGAGCACCACTCAAAATGCTTATTGGTTGTCCATTCATATTGCCCCGAGACACACAATCTCTTAGCCATCTTCATTGCTCTGTCAGACTCCCCTGAGGGATCGTTCTGCCTGTCTGCCTAGGATAATTGCACCTACTTTGCTTCTGATGGTTTTAGTCCTACCACTGGTCTCTGTTACTTTTTTTTTAATAATATATTTTTATTGATTTCAGAGAGGAAGGGAGAGGGATAGATAGACAGAGACATCAATGATGAGAATCACTGATGGGCTGCACCCTACACCAGGGTTGCAGGCATGCGCCCTGACCAGGAATTGAACTGTGACCTCCTGGTTCATAGGTCAGTGCTCAACTATTGAGCCACACCAGCTGGGCCCATTTAACCCATTCTTAAATGTACAGTTCTGTGGCAGTAAGTACATTCACATTGTTGTGCAACCATCATATCTTCCATCTCAACACCACTTTCATCTTCTCCAACTGAAACTCTATACCCAATAAACTCTAACTTCCCACCCTCCCTCTCCCTAGCCCCTGATAATTACATTCTACTTTCTATCTCTATGAATTTGACTACTCCAGCTACCTCATATAAGTGGAATCATACAATATTTGTCCATTTGTGATTGGATTATTTCACTTAGTATATCTTCAAAGACCATGCTATGTTGTAGCATGTGTCAGAATTTCCTTTCTTTTTGAGGCTGAATAGTATTCCATTGCATACATATCCCACATTTTGTTTATTCACTCGTTCATCAATGGACTTTTGGGTTGCTTCTACTTTTAGGCTATTGTGAATAATGCTACTATGAATATGAGTGTACAAATGTTTAAGTTCCTGCTTTCACTTCCTTTTGATTATATATTTGGAAGTGGAATGGCTGGGTCTTATAGTAACTTTATGTTTAATTTTTTGAGAAATTGCTACATCGTTTTCCACAGTAGCTGCACCATTTCACATTCCCACCAGCAATGCACAAAGGTTCTAATTTCTCTACATCCTTGTCAACACTAATTTTCTCTTTTTTTCTAGTAATACAGCCATCATAATGAATGTGAAGTGGTATCTCATTGTGTTTTTAATATGCATTTCTCTGATGATTAATGATGTTGAGTATGTTTTAATTTGCTTATTGGTTATTTGTTTATCTGCTATGGAGAATGTCTATTCAATTCTTTTGTTCATTTTTAAATTAATTTTTTGTTTTTAAGCTGTCGGAGTTCTTTATATATTCTAATTATCAACCCTTTATCAGATATATGATTTGCAAATATTTTCTCCCATTCCATGGGTTGCTTTTTGACTATTGGTAAATATCTTTTGATGCACAAAAGTTTTACATTTTGATGGAGTGGAACTTACCTATTTTTTCTTGCCTAAGTTTTAGTGTCATATCCAAGAAATCACCGCCAAATCCAATATCATGAAGATCTTCCCCTACATTTTTTTTCTATGAGTTTTATAGCTTTAGCTCTTGTGTTTAGGTCTTTCATGATGTTGATTTGATTTTTGTATATGGTGTAAAGTAAGGGTCCAAATTCAGGGGTTTTTTTGCATGTGGATATCCAGTTTTCCCAACATCATTTATTAAAAAGACTACCCATTTCCCATTTAATAGTCTTGACACCCTTGTTGAAAATCATTTGACCATATATGTAAGAGTTTATTTCTGGGCTCTATTCTATCCCATTGGTCTATATGTCTTATCTTTATTCCAGAACCACACTGTTTTGATAACTGTAGTTCTGTAATAAGTTTTGAAATTGTGAATTGTGAGACCTCCAACTTTGTTCTTCTTTTTCAAGATTGTTTTTCCCATTCAGGGTCCCTCTATATAAATTTTAGAATGGATTTTTCTATATCTGCAAAAACTGTTGAGGTTTTGATAGAGATCATTGAATCTGTAGATCACTTTGAGGATTGTTAACATCTTAAATAAGGAAACTTTTTAATGACAAGTTTTATATCTTGATTGTGATAATACACAAGTGGTATACTTTTCAGAATTCATAGAACTATATACTTAAAATGAGTATATTTTATTACATGTCAATTATATCTCAATAAATTGATTAAAAGCTTTTAAAAGATACCATAGACCGGGTGCTGGAGAAGCCTGTGTCAATGGAGACCAAAGGAAAAATAGGGCCCCAAGAAAAGCCTGTTCTGTTTAGACAAAGAATCTAGAAAGGAGCAGCCTAACGAGACAGAACGCTGAACACAGTTACAGGCCATTAGGCCTCTCCCTATGGAACCAACATAACATATTTTTTCTTGATCTTTTTGGATATTTTATTCTCTGAATTTCTTCTAGATTTTCAGCTACCTCTTCTAAGTCTGTCCTAAGCTTTAGTGTCTTCTCCTAATTATCAGTAGGCTTCAGCCTCATTTAAATGAAAGTAATAACCTGGTCCCCACTATCCAAAATTCCAAACTCACAAGCAGGCTCTAAATTACTCTTGCATCTCCAGGCCTCCTTACATCTGCTCATGTAGTTCACTCAACCCGAAATACATTTCTCCATCTGCCAAAATCCTTGTTAACCTTCAAGTCCTAACTAAAGAGCTCTGTCGAGCTTTCTCAAATCTCCCAATTAGAATAAATGCCCCTTCCTCTGTTGTGGGCTTGCTTCATTATGCCCCCTGCAGTAAAAGCCAAGGTCCTTTGTATATACAAAAGCCTAAGCAACCAGTCGACAGTTTGACCTGTCAACTAGTCACTATGATGCGCACTGACCACCAGGGGACAGATGCTCAATGCAGGAGCTGCCCCATGGTGGTCAGTGCACTCCCACAGAAGGAGCGCCACTCAGCTGACCGATGAACACCAGACGTAGGGCTCATGGCTGGCTGCCCGCAGCCCAGAGACCACAGCTGAGCAGCAGTGAGCCTACTGGGCAGCAGGCCCAGTGGGGCCGGGATGAGCAGGAGCAGCAGGCAGCATTGGACTGCCAGTTTCGGTCGATCCCTGCAGGCCAGGCCGAGGGACCCCACCAGTGCACAAAAGCACCAGGCCTCTAGTACTCAAATAAAATCAGAAATGGAAGAAGAGATTTTATAATTGACTAGAGGCCCGGTGCACAAAAATTTGTGCACTGGCGGGGGGGTGTCCCTCAGCCCCACTTGTGCCCTCTCACAGTCTGGGACCCCTCAGGAGATAACGACGTGCTGGCTTAGGCCCGCTCCCGGGTGGCAGAGGGCAGGCCCAATCCCTAGGTGCAGCCCCTGGTCGGGCTCAGAGCAGGGCCGATTGGGG
>NW_005369870.1:2483370-2483906 GCF_000412655.1 Myotis brandtii
GCAGGGCCCATCAGGGGGGTTGGGGCTCCATACCCTGTCATGCACAGAGCAGGGCCCATCAGGGGGGTTGTGGCTCCATACCCTGTCACACACAGAGCAGGGCCGATCAGGGGGTTGAGGAGCTCCCCCCTGTCACTCACAGAGCAGGGCCGATAGGGGGTTGGGGAACCGCCCCCTGTCACACACAGAGCAGGGCAGATCAGGGGGTTGGGGCGCCACCCTCTATCACTCACAGAGCAGGGCCAATAGAGGAGTTGGGGCACCCCCTGTCACACACAGAGCAGGGCCCATCAGGGGTTTGGGGCACTGCCCCCTGTCACGCACAGAGCAGGGCCGATCAGGAGGTGGTGGCACTCCCCCCGTCATACTCAGGGCAGGGCCGATGGGGAGGTTGCGGCTCCACCCCGTCACACACAGAGCAGGGCCCATGGGGGGGTTGGGGCACCACACCCTGTCACACACAGAGCAAGGCTGATCAGGGGGTTGGGGAGCTCCCCCCTATCAGGCACAGAGCAGGGCTGATCAGGGGGTTGGGG
>NW_005369870.1:2484751-2487969 GCF_000412655.1 Myotis brandtii
TTAATTTGCATATCGCCCTGATTAGCCAATGGGAAGGGTAGCGAAGTTACGGCTAATTACCATGTTTCTCTTTTATTAGATAGGATGCCACAGAAATTTTTAAAAAGATCATAAAAGGCTTCCATGAACACTTACACATCAACAAATTGCATAAACTAGAATGGATAAATTCCTAGCAACATACAAACCTACCAAGACTAAATCATAAAGAAATAAAAAGTCTGAACAGATCTATAACTAGTATGGATATTGAGTCAGTGCTCAAAACTCTCCCAAGAAAGAAAACCCCAGGGTCAGATGGCTACACTGGCAAATTCTACCAAACAGTTAAAGAAGAATTAATGTTGTCCTGACCAGTGTGGCTCAGTTGGTTGAGCATCATCCTGTGCACTGGAAGGTCGCTGGTTTGATTCCCAGTCAGAGCACATGATCAGTTGGGGTTTGATCCAGGTGGGGGTGTGTGTGGGAGTCAACTGCTGGATGTTTCTGGCACATCAATATTTCTCTCTCTCTCTCTCCTCTCTGCTCTCTTTAAAATCAATAAAAACATTTTAAAAAAGAAGAATTAATATCAGTCTTTTTCAAATTCTTCCAAAAAATTAGAGGACACTTCCAAACTCATTTTATGAGGCCAGCATTACCCTGAAAACAAAGACACCACACGAAAACAAAATTACAGGCCAATGTCCCTGATGAATAGAGGTGCAAAATCCTCAACAAAATACTAGCAAACTGAATCCAGCAGTACATTTAAAACATCACATTAAAAAGATCAAGTGGGATTGATCATTGTGATGCAAGGATGGTTCAGCATATGAAAGTCAATTAATGTGATACACCTCATTAACAGAATAAAAATCACATGATCATCTCAATGGATACAGAAAAATCATTAGACAAAATTTAACACCCTTTCATGATAAAATAAAACTCTCAACAAAGTAGGAATAAAAAGGAAATTGCCTCAACATAATAAAGCCCAACAAGTGTTTTTGCAAGATTGTGAAGAAATTGAAACTTTTGCAGTGTTGGTGGAAATGCAAAATGGTACACTGCTATGGAAAACAGTATGGAGATTCCTCAAAAAATTAAAAATAGAACTACCATATGATCCAGCAATCCCACTTAATGTTGGAATTTTATCTGCCTTCAAAACAGAAAGTTAAAATCTTTCATGTAACAGATAACGCTGCAGTAAAGCCAGGATTCCTCTTTCCGCTGCTGTCACCCAGGGCAGTACATGAATGTCACAGCAAAAAAACTATTGGGAGAGGTTTACAAGGAATCAATGAAAAGATAGAGATTTAAAGGCCAACCTGCTACTTACGGTCAAATGAAAACCCATAGGAGACCTGGAGCTATTTCAACTAGTGATGTTGCCAGAGTCTGGCCTGGAACTAAAATGCCTGGGAAAATGAGAAGCATGGATACGACAGCATACGGACTGGAAGTATGGACACAAGGACAATAAAATGGACACAAAAAATGTTCAGTAATGATCAGAGATTCTAAACCGCCTGCATATAAGGATTTCTGTGAAAATTTTACTATTTCCTATGTGTTTTTCCTGATGAAGAGGACCAACCAGAAAACTTTTATGATGAAAATATGTGTCAACCCAGTGTTCCTTCTATTACATCTGCCTAATCTCACTGGACATGGCAGAACCTCCTATATTCTGTGAACTTTGTCAAGCCAGAACAGTAAGATAATCAGGAACTATATCCTACTATCTTAATCAAAGTAACACCACACTTGTCATCTTTGTCCAGGCCATAACTATATCACTCGTCCTCTAACTGAATACTACTTAAATCAATTAATTAAATTGAATACACTAAACTAATTTAAAAAATTTTTTTTTATTAATTTCAGAGAGGAAAGAAGAGGGAGAGAGAGAGAGATACATCAATGATGAGAGAGAATCATCGATCGGCTGCCTCCTGCATGCCCCACACTGGGGATTGAGCCCACAAGCCCAGCATGTGTCCTGACCGGGAATAGAACTGTGACCTTTTGGTTCATAGGTAGACGCTCAACCACTGAGCCAAGCCAGCCAGGTTGAACACACTAAATTTAGATGGACTGGCAGTTTTCATATCAGTAAAATCTCTCTAATTTGCAGAATTCATTCGTTATACTAAAATACCACAACTTATCTTAAGGTGTATATAAATTTAATTTCTTTCATTAAAAAAATAAACCAAAGAACTTGTATGCATATATGCATAACCCATGGACACAGACAATAAGGTGGTGAAGGCCTGGGGCTGGAGGCAGGGTGGGTTAGAAGGGGTCAATGGGGTAAAAGGGGCACATATGTAATATTTTCAACAATAAAGATCTTGGACAATAATCGTGCACCTATGGATGAGGACAGTGGGGGGGGGGGGAGGGCGGAGGGGGGAGGGGGGCTATGGGGGGAAAAAAGAGGAACAACTGTAATAATCTGAACAATAAAGATTTAATTAAAAAAAAACAATAAAGATTTTTTTAAAAGACAGGTAAGTTCTAGAGGCCTTCTGTATAAAATTGTTGTACACTTAAACTTTTGTTAAGAGGGTAAATCTCAGGTTGTGTTCTTTCCACAGTAAAATAAAACACAAAAATAACTGAACTGCTAAAAGGATTCTAACAAGTATCAGGGTTAGTAAGGACTCCAAATAGTGAGACGGATACCTTGTTACAATCATCAGATACTGGAGTTGGGGATTTAAATCCCACATACAACTTGGTGACATTTGCTCAAAACCAAGCAGAGGAAGGAAATCTAACAACATGAAAAAAGAAGCTTGAATCAACTTTTGGTCAGTTCTGTGGTGACATCAAGTCACGAGAGTGGAGCAATTCAATTCACTAACTTCCCTTTTGTAAAAATGTGGAGGAGCCAATAATTTCCTCGCTACAAGTCAGTGTAAGATCCTGACTTTCCTACCTAAACAATACAGTCAAACTTCGCTCCTCTGTGGCAAAAAAAGAAAAGGGAAACACCTACAATCACTTCAGCTTTGAACCTGCAGAATATTCCATACATATTCATATTCAAGACATGCTCCTTGAAAAAATTCAAACAGAATAGAGAGGCATGGAAACATATAATCTATCCATAACAATAAAAGCATAATATGCAAATGGACTGAACGGCCAAACAGCAGAATGACCGTCTGGATGACCACGCTATGACACGCACTGGCGCCAGGCCAGCCAAGGTGGGTGTG
>NW_005369870.1:2487997-2488278 GCF_000412655.1 Myotis brandtii
TACCCCACGATCACCCAGCAGAGGGAGGCCCAGGCCACTGACCGGTGGGAGACCAATTGTGGAGCCCTGGTGGGGGGAGGCCCACGCTGCCCGGCCAGTGGCACTGAGGTGGGTGGGCAGGCTGCAGGGCTATTGATCGTGGGGCTCCCAGACTGCAAGAGGGCCAGCAGGGGAGCAGTTAGGCGGTGATCAGTCCGGCAGAGGCAGTTAGGGGTGATCAGGCAGGCAGGCAGGCGAGCGGTTAGGAGCCAGCGGTCCCAGATTGAGAGAGGGATGTCCGA
>NW_005369870.1:2488405-2497186 GCF_000412655.1 Myotis brandtii
TATAAATAAAAGCCCAGTGACCAGAATAGTGGAACGACTAGAATGACCGGAACGACTGATGGCTATAACACACACTGCAACAGTCAACCAGCCTGATCTGGGCCCTGATCGGGCCCCCCACCCTGGCTGGCCCAACCCCCGATTGGCCCCAACACCCCGATTGGGGACAGGGCCAGCTGGCCAACTGCCTTCGGCCCCTCCCCCCTCCATCCTGGCCCCATGGGCCCCCATCGGGGTGGGCTGGCTGGACCCCACCCATGCACTAATTCATGCACTGGGCCTCTAGTAAAAAATAAAAGTCTGTCTCCTCTCCACTTTGATATTACTTTGATATGTATCCTCCCAATGTGGTGTACACATATACTGACCTACCTACCTACCTACCTACAAACACACACACACACACACACACACACACACACACACTCACATACTTGAAATAAATGGTATTATCCTAACTATATCATATCATTCTGCAATTTGTTTTTATTACTTAAAATTTGTATAGATGTACTTACTTTTTCTATTGCCTGCATAGTATTACATATGACTAAGCAATCACTCATGAATGAATATTTTTGTATTTATTTTTTATATTTTAAAACTTTTTTAATTTATAGAAGTAATACTTGCACATGTTTTAAAAATTTAGAGTGCACAGAAGTGTCTAAAATGAAAAACAAGCCCTAACCGGTTTGGCTCAATGGATGGAGCGTCGGCTCGATTCCAGTCAAGGGCATGTACGTTGGTTGCGGGCACATTCCCAGTGGGGAGTGTGCAGGAGGCAGCTGATCGATGTTTCTCTCTCATCGATGTTTCTAACTCTCTATCCCTCTCCCTTTCTCTCTGTAAAAGATCAATAAAATATATTAAAAAATAAATAAACAAAACGACACTGAGCGTTCATCTTCTGTAAAAAACAAATAATAATAATATAAAATAAAATAAAATAAAATGAAAAACAAAAATCTTCCACCACCCATTCCCATCAACCCCACCACTCCCACACACATTGATGTTTCTTTCTCTCTCTCTCCGTCTCCCCTTCCTCTCTCTCTCTCAAATCAATAAACATATCCTCAGGTGAGGATAAAAACATTTTTTAAAGAAATATAGTTTAGTAAATTCTTGGATTTAGATATAGATAAACTCCTCTAGGAAACGGAATACCTTCAGTTGTTATCATGGTCCTGCTGCCAATTAACTTTGTGACTGTAAACACATTACTTAACCTCACAGTGCCCTAGTTTCTTATCTCTTCAAATAGGAATAATAACTATCTCACAGATCTGAAAGACGATCCAATTAAATTATGCCTTTGAGCACAATTAGTTAACCACAGAGGTATCATTAGTGCCTTTCCCTTTAGCAGTCTCTGTCATTCCTGGAGCTGCTGCTGGCCAAACAGAGTTGAACAAACAGGTCAAACCTCAAAGTCAGGAATTCTCAGGGTACCCTGCTGCTTCTCAGGTTTCAACCCCTAAGAGATCTGATAGAATGCAGTGCCAGCAGGAGTGTTAGCTGAAGCAACAGTTCAGAGGTCCTAAAGCAAAACCAGACTGGAAGGGGGAGAAACAGATGCCTGTTGCCATTGGTGGCAGCCATAGCGACAACTGTCACACCCCTCTCACTGTCACCCGCTGCCCCTGCTTGGAGAAGGATTTAAGTGCCTGACTTGGGGGACAGAGAGTGCGATGGGAGAAGCCCATGAGTGTAGACACCAGATGGCTAAGTCTTTGAGACAGTCCCTGGAACTGGTCCTGGGACAGAAGAGAGAAGGGGAGCCAGGACTGTGTCGTTGCCCTGGGGAACTACTACTAGAGTCCAGGAGTATGTGAGTCACATGAAGAGCTCAGACCCAGAAGCCTCTGGAGCCCTCACTCTGCTCTCTTGAAGCAAGCTTTCATTCTCTAAAAATGATCCCTCCTGCACTAACTCATCAGTAGACATATGAGGACAGTTTGTTCTGTAATCAATCTAAGCATGTCCATAACAATACAGCTGCTAATGTCTCCTGTAAGGACGGCACTTCACAGTTCTGGAGTGCACCCTCTCGCTGTGAGTCAGTAAGTAGTAACTAGTCTGATTTTGTCAGATGACAGGCTTGTTCTGGAGGTCTTGGGCTGATTGGACCTTAACTGTGCTACGTGCTGGATAATGGACAGTTCCATCTACGGGATGGTTGGGTAGCGAGGGGACAAGTGTTTTGTTTTGTTTTTCTGGGTTTTTTTCCCTATTTTTTTCTTCTTTTTTTCTTTGAGATTTTTAATGAGAGAATAAGCCATCCTCTGAGAGTGATTCCAGCAAAAGTTAAATGCAAAGGAAGGAATCAGTTATCTGTTGGAGTAAAAGCAAGAAGCTGTGAGTAAATGAAGAGTTTTGGGGGTGCTCAAAGATATTCTGGGAGTATTCTTATGAAGGTGGGACATTATTGGAGTTGTAATTTAGTAAGCTGAAATCAAATCAATTGTTTGGAGAAAGATGTAGAAACAGAAATGGATGGTTCAGTCATTTTGTATTGTTAGTAGAACAATAATCTTTTGTGTAACATATCGGTATGTTATAAAAATAATAGTAATCACAGCAATATAGCAGCGAGATGATGCTCTGGATTTAAACACAGATAAAGTCCTACAAGAGCACTGGACTAACAGGCAGAATATTGAGCTTCTATCCAGGCTAGGGCAGCTCAGAAAAAGCCAATGTCTTTCCAAACACGTCTGAGGAATGGGAGCCCCGCCAAGTCCCACAAGAAGTGGATCTCCTTGGTGGAAATGACCCCAGAGCTTGGAGCCATTAAGCCTGGAGCCTATAGCTAACTCCCCTTGCTAGGATTCCCAGCAGTCTTAAATCAAATTAGCTTTCCATGTTGAATTCCTGGTTAAGGTAACTTGAATATCCAGGCTACTTATTTTATTTCTCTCTACAAATCATTGTCATTTTCTTTATATTAAAAGTTTTAGATTACAAAACATTTCAAACACATAGATATAGAGAAAATAGTACCTATATATATAAAAGCCTAAGCGACCATCAACCATCCGACCATCTGACCGGTAGCTATGACGCGCAATGACCACCAGGGGAGCAGATGCTCTGACTGGTAGCTATGACGCTCACTGACCACCCGGAGGCAGACGCTCAATGCAGGAGCTGCCGAGCTGCAGTGACTTGGTAGCTGCGGTTTTCGGGTGACGCACCAGAACCAGAGAGTAGGGAGCCTGATTCCAGGGTGCATCACCCGAGAACCGCCCTCTTGAAATCCGGGACCCCTCGGGGTATGTCGAAGAGCTGGTTTCAACCCGATCCCCACAGGCCAGGCCAAGGGACCCCACTGGTGCACAATTCCGTGCACCGGGCCTCCAGTATATGTGTGTGTGTGTGTGTGTGTGTGTGTGTATATATATATGTATAATTAATAGTATAGAATATCCATTAACCAGATACAATCATTATCAAGATTTCCCCACACTAAAGATTTTGCCTCACTAAAAACTAAGATATTTTAAAGCAAGTGCTAATCCCAAGTCATTTCATCCCCACTTACTTCATTCAGTGTGGATCTCCAAAACATATCAACATTTTCTTACATACCCACAATATTCTGCTCTGTATTTATTAGTTTCTGTGAGCCAGGTTACCAGGAGATGGAATTGATGTCATTGAGAAGAAGGGGAAAGGGGAATTAACATTAATCTAACAGTAACTGGGGTAAGCCATGTGCCAGGCACATTATCTCATTTAAGTCACCATGGCCCAATTATAGTAATTATTACCCCCGTTCTACAGAGAAGGAAACTGAAGACCAAAGAGATCATCATGTAATTCATCCAAACTGGCTCTGCTAGTAAGGGGAGGGGACTGTCATAGACAGTAATGTCCCAGCCAATAGGCTGAGATCTAGTGGCTCCCATTTCTCCATTCAACAAATGCCTATTGAGTATCTATTATGTACCAGGCACAGGGCCAGGTGCAGGAGACACAGTGGTCAACAAAGATAGAGTCCTCTACTCTCATGGAACGTAGAGTCTAACAAGGGAGTTAGAAGCAGCCATTAGTCAAATAATGCCACCAATGAAGATAAAATTACAAATGAGACATCAGTGCATGCAACAAATAGACTCCTATAGACGTGGGGCATGATGGGTGCCATGTGGGATTGGCTCTAGAATTTACCTAGAATTAACTAGGTAAAGGAATGGTGAAGAAAAGCATTTCAAATGAGGCAACTGCATGTACAATGGTTGTGGTCCCCAAACAATGCAAGTTCAGAGTGGCTACAGCTCAGGTGTGGAGGAGGGTGAAGACACAGTCAGATTTCCATTCTGAAAACTACAAGGTATTTTAACAGGAGCCACTGGGAGGTCTGGAGAGTCACAAGCAGAGCCCTCTGGTGGATTGTGGGACCCAGCTACACCCCACCTTTATGAGAGCAGTTGGTCTAACTGTAGCTGCTTTAATAGTGTTGGGAAGCAGGGATTCATGGAACCCAGTCAAGAGCCTCAAGCATCTATGTGGGAGGAGACTCAGTAAGACCTGGATCATGATCTGGAGGAGAGAGAATGTAGTAAAATCTGAACAACACATCCCACTAACGATGGGCCTAGATCAGGGTCAGCAAACTATAGGCCTCAGGCCAAATCCAGCCTGTGCCTGTTTCTGAGCAGCCCACAAGTTAAGAGTGGTTTTTACATTTTTTTAATGGTTGGGGGGGAAAATCTAAAGGACTCTAATATTTGTGACACGTGAACATTATATGAAATTCACATTTCAGGGTCCATAAATAAAGTTTTATGCAATACAGCCATACTCATTATTTACTATCACCTATGGCTGCTTTCACAACACAACAGCAGAGCTGAAAAGCTGACTGACACCAGGGTATTGCTGTAAAACAGATATTATTACTGGCCCTTTATAGAAAAAGTTTGCTGGGCTAGTCCAAAGAGCCGATAAATCTGACCATGTGGTCAGACAACTGACAAATAAGCTTTAGTGAGAATGAATGCTAAGTAATACACTTTGGGATAAAAATATCCAAACTATTTATAAAATGAGCTGTGAGATCACAACTCAGAACTCAGCACAACTAAAGGCAGCTAGAGTAATATTAAGTGAATTTCCTGGCCTAGACTATAAAATCACTACACAATGGTTGAAGTTGGTTATCTGCAGACTTCACCTAATGGGGCCTAAGAGAATGATTTCAGAAAGACTAGACTAAAATATAACTGAGAAAAAAAGGCTATATTATTTTGCACTTTCACTTAAAAACTACATATAGGTATAGATATCAACAGTCTGCATATAATTCAGGGAAAATTAGTAATAATGATTTAGGATTGGGATGTGTATACAGGACTACTGAGGATATCATTTAGACCAGGGGTCCTCAAACTATGGCCCGTGGGCCACATGCAAATACAAATATTGTATTTGTTCCCGTTTTGTTTTTTTACTTCAAAATAAGATATGTGCAGTGTACATAGGAATTTGTTCATAGTTTTTTTTTAAACTATAGTCCTGCCCTCCAACAGTCTGAAGGACAGTGAACTGGCCCCCTGTTTAAAAAGTTTGAGGACCCCTGATTTAGACCGAGCATGTCAAACTCGCGGCCTGCATGCCACATGCCTTGTTTATTTGGCCAGTGTTAGCTTTTGAGTTTGACATGCTTGATCTAAACTGTGTCTTATTCAGCACTATAGCTCCAATGTCTAGTGTAGTGACTGAATATGAAAAACATTCAAATAATATTTGTTGAAGAGACAAGGAGTCAGGGGAGGGCTAGAAGAGGGGAAGAGAGGGAAGAAAAAGGGAAGGAGGGAGAAGGAGGAGGAAGCAGAAAGGAGGGTGAAAGCTGGGCAGAATCCACAAGGTTTGAAGGCTGGATGGGAGTGAGCCAGACGCTGAGGATGAAGAGCACCTCAGCAGATAAATAGAAGCACAAAAGGCCAGGAGGCCTGGAACAATGTCATTTAAAACTCTTGGTCATCTTTGCTCTGATTCTAAGGTAACTTGGTTTCTCATGTCACTGGTCCTGTCAAGAGGGCATCCAGGGCAACAGGGAAAGGTATATCCCGCAGGATTACTAACATAACAGCCACAAAGTAATTTACTCAGTCTCTGGGGCAATTAGGCATACACTGATTTCCCCAACCTGATCCTCGAGTGTAGTTTCTGTACCTGCAAAGCTACAGAACTCACCTGGGACCTTGGTGACTCTAACATGGTTGTGGCCTGCAGGGCGCTGCCTGGGTGTGGCTGGCTTTCCTTTTTTGACTGCTCTGACCTCTTTCATTCCAATGTAATAGGAGTCACGTCCAGAGAACTCCCTAAGGTCACCCAGCCCAGTTTGCTGCAGGACCCAATCCGAACAAGGTATCTTTCCCAGGAAAGATTCTCTCCCAGCTCAGCAAAGATTCAGCCCTTAGCAGGGTTCTAGAGTCTCTTCTTCCTGAGAAGTAAACTCATCCTAGTAAACTGAAAGTCCCATGGCCCGGACACCCCTCCGTCCCGAGTAAACCAGGGCAGTTGGTCACCTGCCAGGCAGGCTCCTCACTTACAATGGGCCTCTTATCCTACTGTTCCCCAGACTTCACCTGGGTCTGCTCCAGAGTTTCTGCTGCCTCATGGCCATCACTCAGAATATTGAGAGCAGTTCCTTCTGGGTCAGGGAGGGGGACAGCATGGCCTCGGTGGGCCACTGGGCTCAGGGTTAGGATCAGAAGAGAGACTGAGGAGGAGGAGTTTCTAAGGAAACTCAGCTGGTAAAGAGTTGGATCAAAGTCTCCCCTTGTTTTTCTGGTGATGTTTCTGTGCATCCAGTGAGGATTAAACGGTAGCTGGTATCAGGTCAAACTTCCAACATTTACCATGTTTGGAGACAATGAAGAACTACTAAAGGGAACGCTTCCTTAAACCCTTGCAAGTGAGCAGACTATGAATTATTAAAATATAAATAACAAAGAGGAGAGTAAAACGTTGTTGGTCAGTAAAAAAAACCTGTAGTAATTACAGTAATTTATATTTAACTACCATGGGGCACAGTGATTATGAGGCATTATTGTGCCATGTAAATCATACACCAAGATCTTTGTGATTAGGGCACTAAACATTAGTCAGGCATGTGTGCTCTGGTAGTAGATTTAAAACTGTTAAAGGTAATTTAGGTTGGCCTAGTCTTGGGATTTTTGCTTCAGGGAAAATAGGGAGTTAAATAGCAGGTGAACTTGTTGCATTTGGTTCTGGGAGGACCAATATAATGACACTTTTTAAAAAAATTATTGCCATCTTTATTTATGAAAGAATTCTGAGAAAAACTCAAAACACTGCAGATTTTAATGAAATTAATCCTCACAATAACCCCGGGAGGGAATTCTGACACAATGGCCTTCATTGTTTAAAGCCACAAGTTGTTAGACCCACAGAAAGAGTCACTTTGTTTGCAGTTGCTTCTCTGTCCGGCTTAATGCATCAATGTTACAATGTTCTTTGAAATAAGTCTAGTATAAAGATAAACTGATCATTAGTGAATTAATAATCTCCAAACATGAGACAGAATGATCTCATCACTAAGAATTTCTTAGAAATGACCTTACATACCAGCTTAAAGAAACAGAAATGTTTGTTAGAGGGAAATTTAAAATTATGGATTAACTCTATGATTAAAATATTTCCATATATTAATTCATAAGATTATGGATTAACTCTCTATGATTAAAATATTTCCATATATTAATTAATGTGTATTTACAGGGCTCCTACTGTAAGTATGATGCTAGGTGCTATGGACACACAAAAACAGCGTAGGATAGAAATGAAGTAATCATAACAGTAATGTGTATAGTGGTGATCTAGAAATCTAAATAAGTCAGAACATGTCCTTAATAAACCAAGGACTGGAGTTCAGCAATCCTGAGAAGGGACAGGTACAAGTGGAGGATTCTTGAAGACCAGCCTTTGCTCATACTCTTGCTTTGCAATTTGGTTCAGACGGCATGGTCTTTAAGAACTCTCTCTAGTAAAGTAAGTAAGGGAATGCTTTCACATACAAAATCTCATTTGTCTAGTGACCCTATGAAATAGGGAGGGCAAATATTATTTTTACTTTTTACAGATAAGAAAATGAGCTCAGCAATAGTATACTGCTGGGAGTCACAGTGACTGGATGGCAAAACTAGCAGCTGAAACCAGTTCTCCACATTCTCATGTGGTGTTCTTGTCTATGATGAAGCATTCCCAAGCACTTCCAAAGTCAGCCTTCTACCTTCATCTTCAAGTTCCCCCAGCCCAGCCACCATCTCCAGACTCCAGGGCTACTGTGCTCAGTCCTTAAATCCGTCCCACCTGGGACCTCCTATTCCCTCTCTTGTTAGATAGACATGGCTAGAGAAATCCATAGAAACATTTACTTTGTGTGTGTGTGGGGGGGGGAGGTTCAACTATACTTTTCAATATTATTTTGTATTACTCTCAGGTGGACAACATAGTGGTTAGACAATCATATACTTTACAAAGTGCTCCTCTAGATGTGGGGCATGATGGGTGCCATAGGGGAGTGGCTCTAGAATTAACCCTTCTCCCCTCTGGCAACCATTAGTCTGTTCTCTGTATCTATGAGTTTGTTTCAATCTTGTTTGTTGGTTTATTTTTTTCTTTAGGTTCCACATATAAATGAAATCATATAGTATTTGTCTTTCTCTGACTGACTTATTTCACTTGGCATAATACTCTCTAGGACCACTCATGCTGTTGCAAATGGTAAGATTTCATTCTTTTTAT
>NW_005369870.1:2497208-2501635 GCF_000412655.1 Myotis brandtii
ATATATATAAAATTAATGAACTGGTTTCAGCTGCTAGTTTTGCCATCCAGTCACTGTGACTCCCAGCAGTATATATATATATCACAGCTTTTTTTATCCACTCATCTATTGATGGGCACTTGAATTGCTTCCAGATATTAGCTGTTGTAAATACACTGCAATGAACATACGGATGCATATATTATTTCAAATTAGTGTTTTGGGTTTCTTCTAATATACACCCGGAAATGGAATCACTGAAGGCACAGAACATACAATGGGGTAAAGACAGTCTAGTTAATAAATGGTGTTGAGAAAATTGGACAGATAAATGTGAAAAAATGACACCAGACCACTTTCTTACACCATATACAAGAATAAACTCAAAATGGATTAAAGATTTCATTGTAAGGCTCAAAACCATAAAACTTATAGAAGAAAGCATAGACAGTAAAACCTCTGACATCTCTCTTAGCAATATATTTTTTCTGATATATCTCCTTGGGCAAGGGAAACAAAAGAAAAAAATAAACAAATGTAACTACATCAATCTAAAAAGATTTTACACATCAAAGGAAACCATCAACAAAATGAAAAGACAACCTACTGAATGGAAGAAGTATTAGCCAATAATACTTCCTATAAGAGGTTCATATCCAAAATTTATAAAGAACTCATACAATTCAACACAATAAAAAAGCGAACAATGCAATTTTAAAAATGGGCAGTCTTGGCCCATGTGGCTCAGTTAATTAAGTGAAAGGTTGCTGGTTCAATGGTCAGGGCGCATGGCTAGATTTCAGCTCAATCCCCAGTAGGGGGCATGCAGGAGGCAGCTGATCAATGTTAGGCTTTCACATCCATGTTTCTCTTTCCCTCTTCCTTCCTGTCTCTCTAAACACCAATAAAAATTCTAAAACAAACAAACAAACAAAAAAAACACCTTAAGATTCTTCACCATCAAATCAAAGTTTTTAAAAAATGGGCAAAGGACCTGAATAGACACTTCTCCAAAGGGGACACACAGATGGCTAATAGACATAGGAAGAGATGCTCAACATCACTAATCATCGAAGAAGTGCAAATTAAAACCACAATAAGGTATCACCTCACACCTGTCAGAATGGCTATCATCAATAAATCAACATACAACAAGTGTTGGTAAGGATGTGGAGAAAAGGGAACCTTTGTGCACTGTTGGTGGGAATGCAGACTGGTGCAGCCACTGTGGAAATCAGTATGGAGGTTATGGAGTAATGGTTAATTGAAGAGCTGGCGTTCTGAAGCCAAACTGATCTGGAATTGAGTTTCTGCTGTTTGCTAGCTGCACAACACTGGCCCAGTTCCTTAACCTCCCTAGGACTCTGTGTCTTCGTCTACTTAAACAAATAGTAATAGCTGGCATTGACTGAGCCCAGACTACTTACATGCTAAGTTTTACATGCTTTACCTACATTATCTTATTTAATCCTAACCATGGCCCTGTGAAGTAGGTGCTGTTATTATCATTTAATAGCTAAGAAAATTGAAGCACAAAGAGGTGAAACAGTCTGCCAGAGATTATATCACTGTAAATGATGGAGCTAGGATTCAAACACAAGCAGTCTGTTTCCCAGACCCATGCTTTGAACCACTTCCTTCTTCATATTGAGGTTGTAAGGATTAAATGAGCTAATATAAGTCAGGGCACCTGCATAATGCCTGGCACATAAACAAGCCTTAAGTAAATGTTAACTATAGTATACTTTTTAGCATTGTCATTTGTTCCAAAAGATATCCGGACCAGAAAACAGGTTTTGACATAGGATAGTTTGTATTCATTGCAGTTAATTGCCCCGAGGTATGTGTCTTGCAATTTAACTGACAAGCCCCTGTTATTACCTAAATAATCTCTGTATTATGAGTTACCTGGTTAAGAGATGGGCTAAGTGGCTGGCAACTTTTTTCATTTTCCCATGGGAAAAATCCTTCATACTAGAAAGGAATATGAAGTCACTGGTGAAAACAATGGTGTCCTGAGCAATAGCTAGCATAACTGCAGGCAGTCCCGATGAACAGTTATATTTCAAAATAGTACATTTATCTATTGTTATAACCTCTGAATACATAGAAATAAGATTGAAAATAGTGGTTACATTCCAAAACTATTCACAGAAGTCTATTTATTTAGCCCATTTTAAAGTTCAATGATAAAAAAAAAAAATCATTCCCCTAACCCAAAGGTAGGCCTAGGGACAAGAGTCCATGTGATTAAAGAATAAGAAAAGTATCTTTTCTGGTACAAAGGAAAGCTGACATAGAGTCTATTAGTTATCTACTTCTCTGTAACAAGTCACCCCAAAGCTCACCATATTAAAACAATGCATATCTGTTATCTCACAGACTCTGTGGGTCATCGTGGAGTGGCTTACCTGGGTAGTTCTGCTCAGAATCTGCTCAGGATGAGGTTTCAGTCAACATCATCCAGACTGCAGTCACCTGAAGGCTGAACTAGGGAGATCTGCTCCCAACATTGCTCACTCACATGGCTGTTGGCAGGAAGCCCGAGTCTTCATGACATGGTACCTCTAGCTTCCCCCAGTATAAGTGATCTTAGAGTGAGAACAAGAAGGCAGTTGCAATGCCTTTTGTGACCTAGTCTTATAAGTCACACACTGTCACTCCTGCCAGAGCCTGCTCATTATGACGCATAAGCTATTCATTGAGAGCAATCCACACTCAATGGGAGGGGGAAGTAAGCTTCACCTCTTGAGGGGGAGCATATCACAGAATTTTTGAACCTATCCTAAAATCATCATGGAGTTTTGGGCTGCCCTCCCATCTCTCTCTTTAGGTACCCAGTTATGCAAAATATTTAAAATAAACTGGAATTCAGAAACTTCCCAACAAAGTTTACTGTAAATACTAAAAAATAAAAAAAATGTTCTCACTTCAACTTTTCTAGAAAACATCTCTCCCCTTTCTTCATAAGGAATCTCATTTGAAGAATTTATACTGAAGAGAGCGCTATCCCACTTCTGGAATATTTGCTTCTTCATTTGTATCATTAGAATTTCAGGCCATGCAATAAACAAATTAAAAATAACCAATAACCTACTCCCAAATGGGTGGATTAAGAGACTTGGAGTTAGGAAAGCAACCTTCAGTAAGCTCTCTGCCTGCTGCTGAAAATAACCTAAGTGCCACAAGTACTGAATATTCTGGGCCTCGGGAACCATGGGATCCCTGACCCAGGTTTCCTAACCTACTCCCATTGCTACAGCTCTAGAAGAAGACTGTGGGCCTGCAAAAGTGAGGGACTATTCTGGAATCCAAAAGTGGCTGGTACTCTTGCACCTGAGATGCAAAATTCTAAAGTGTCATCTGAATCTTCAGAGGAAAATGATATTTCATATGACTTTTTGTTGTATTTTTTGTAACTTTAAATTTGGTGATCCATGTAGACTATTGTTAAAATACAACATTTATAGCCTTGCCGGTTCCACTCAGTGGATATAGCGTTGGCCTATAGACTGAAGGATCCTGGGTTCGATTCCCGTCAAGGGCACATGATGTGTCTCCCTTATATCGATGTTTCTCTCTCCCCCTTCCTTCCACTCTCTCTAAAAATCCATGGGGTGGGGGGGGAGAATAATAAACAAACAAAAATACAACATTTATAAACACTGGATAAATAGGAGTTTGTACTATAATTCAACTCCAGGTAGAAGGGGCTTGATCTAAAAGATTTCTCCTGACAGTGCGTTTTTTTTTTATTGCTGTATTAAATCTTATTTGAGATTTAACCCCATTTGAGAATATGATGAAGCCTAAGAGACTTACTCAAGAAAATACATATGCCCACAAAATTTTGCTCATATGTTTAAGACCTCCCAAATTCCTAAAATCCATCCAGGGAATCACCGTGGTGGTGGTGGTGGAGGGAACGGAGGGATTCCCGTTCCACTAAAATTTAGATCTAAATTTGAAGCTTCTTCTCAGAACTTAATGAATTTTAACTTCTTGTTAAACAAAACCAAGGACCAGAACAGATATTTCTACTAGGTTTTCTGTGCTTGGGTTTAGTCCATATTGTGACTACTTGGAGGCAAAAGGAAGGTGGAGTGAGCACAGAGAACCCCGCATATTTGATTTAAAAAAAATAGTAACTATATATTAGACACAGAGCAGCTGACGATCATATATATAAACCTCGCCCTCTCCGAGTTGACCTGACTGTGCAGCAAATGTTGTCAACTTGCCAGAGAGGCAGCAACTCCGGAGAGAAAAGCTGCTTGACTTAGAAAAAGAGCTAGACTGGTTTCCTGCCGAGCACCCCCAGCCAAGACCCCCGACCCTGGGTTTTTCCGCGGCTCTCCTTCCGCGGAGCGAATTCCCAGCCCCAGCGGGGCCGTTCGGCCCGACCCACAGAGCCGCGGACCCGGGCTCCGCCGTCTGTCTCACGACGA